>NC_135713.1:154578603-154909469 GCF_964656455.1 Halichoerus grypus
TGTGTTGGGCTGATGTTGTGTATGCTGAGGCTACCAGGAGCAAGCCTTCCTGAGGGTAGATTCACGTAGAGGGACCTGAGCTCAGAGATAAAGAGGGTGGGTGCCTGATGCCATCACTTGAGGTTCTGGAACCATCCACGGCTATCGCTGGGAACTGCCTCTCCACCCTTCAGTTTTGTTAGCCAATGAAGTCCCGCTTTTACATATAAGCCTATGTGAGTTGGGTTTTTGTCCCCCGTGACACCGAATGGTGACTTGTAAAATCATGATTCAGTAGTTAAGCCGATGCTTGAAATCCTGTTTGTCCAGATTTTGCAAAGATAGGGAAGAGAAGGCCTCATCTGAAAAGTAATGAGAAACAAAACAAGTTTAAATGAATCCAGTCTCCCAGAGAGCTCTTCATCAAGAGTCACTTCATCTTCCTTTTTCATTGCAATGTCACACTGCTGCAGGGATGAGCCCATGTGGATGGGAACAGGGGCCTTCCTGCTGGCTTCTGCAGAAGGGGTAGCTCCAAAGGCCTTCATCCTGCTGGGCTGGCCCCCGGCTCCCAGGTCAGCGATAGCATCATGACAGCAGTGAGAGCCTCCGGTGCCGAGTGAGGGGACTGGGCAGCATGCGGGTTCTGTCCTCAGAAGACTTGCAAAGAGAGGGGCTTGCCTGTTCTCTGCAAGTGGGATTATGAATTCACTGCTAAGAGACCAAGCTGAGACCGGCAAACCCGCACAAAGACACAGCCGGCCTCCGGGGGCCATGGGATCGAGGGAGAGCTGATCAGGGCTCAAACAGATCTAAAAGAAAGAGTGTCAGCAAAGGGGGATTGGCAGCGGTGGAAACCCACAGAGTCGTTTCCATCCGGGGGGCAAGAGCAGACCCAGCCTGTCCGGACGCAGGCCGGAGAGGTGCTTGGCTCCCCTGGCCACAGACACTCACATTTCCTTGCCAGGCTGTCCTCGTGGAGGCTGATGGGGACTGAGAGGCAATTCACAAGCTCCATTCCTCTCCTTGCTGTGATTCCTGAGCTCCAGTTCCAGAGAGAATGGCCTCGCACCCGCCTGGCCTACAGAGTGGAGAATGAGCTGACGTGTCGGCGCCAGCCATCTGGTCAGTTTCTAAGTGCGGCGTCATCCTGAGAGTGCCGTTCTCCTGTATAGACTCGTTGACCTTGTAGCCGTCCCCATCATCAGTCCTGCCAGGGTGGTCAGCCACTCTGGAGTGGGGTGGAGCGGGAGAGACAGAGTCTGCAGCGGGATCCTCATCAGTGAGGGGACCCTCGCTCTGCAGAACGTCCTGAATGTGGGTGTGAGCGATGCCCCCTGGATGACGTGTTTGGGGAGAGATGACAGGGAACAAGAATCCTGCCCTGTGCCAGAGAGTGTCCCATCCACCTTTCTCCGTCCACCACATTGGATCTCCAGCCTTCTCTCCAGTCTGCTGAGTCTGCGTAAGGGGCGCGTTGTTGTTGGCAGGGGGTGGGGTTGGAATAGGACAATGGAGGGGTTCTACTCCCAGCTGTAAAGACCGCTTCCTCCCAAGGTCTCTGAAATCAGACGTGTGTCTCACCGTGGCAAGGATTGATTTGCTTTTGCAAAACAACTTAAGACCGTGGTATGAAAGCCTTAAGGCTTATTCGTACTGATTGACAATGAAAGATGCCTGGCTCAAATAGTGTTCCTCGAAATCCTGGATGTGCCCTTATACCACCAGAGCGAGAATATGTACAGTTCAGCGTACCCTCCACATGTATTTCAACGCATCACGCTGCTCCCTATCACTGGGGCCATGGATTTCACACAGTCACTAAATGTTCAGGCCTTCCTATGTGTCAGGCGCTATGCTGATAACCGAGGACGTGACTGTGAACAGGACAGACACGGTCCTTGCCCCGTGGTGTGGACAGACCGAACAATAATCACACACACAGGCAGGTGATCCCAGCAGGGAATTGTGGGACAGCGCGGACCGCTGTGGGGATGTGTGCAACAAGGGGAATCGGGTTTTTTTCCAAGCGCTTTGAGAAACTTCCTGCAGAGGGAACTTTCGGGGGTGCCCCGAAAGATGAAGGGCGAGTGCCGGTGGAGAAGGCATGGGGCAGTGCCTCATGCAGACAGAGGAGCGTGTCGGAAGGCCCCGAATCCAGAAGCTCAGCAGGGCCCTGTGTGAGTGCAGAGAGATGATGCTGGAAGCGTGCAGGTTAAGGAAGTCGGTTTTCTCTCAAGTGCAGTGAAAAGCCCCCGGAACACTGAGCTAGGGGCGGCAGCGTGGGAGGTGCGCTTGGGTGGAGGCTGGGAGAGCCCGTAGGATGCACAGGGATTGGCTAGGACCCATTTGCCATAGACCAGGACAGACGTGACGCCGGCTAGGCTGGGAGGGTAGGCAGTGGCCACGGGGAGAAAGAAGCTCACGTGAGTGAGTGGCCGAGGACATAAAGCCAACGGGACTACATGGGGGGAATAAAACATGAGAACCCACTCGGCTCCAGACAGATTCCCTTGAGGGTGAGCACCTGGTCCTCAGGCGGGACCAAGCATCCTCTTCTCCTGCTTCTCACACTTGCTCTTGTTGCTTTTTAAAAGCACGACTTAGTTTTGACTTTGCAGCCACCATTCCGAGTGTATGGGCACCTTTCCTGCTGCCGGACTGTCCCATGAGTTGCAGGAGGTAAGGACCGTACCTCCCTCATTTGTATTTCCCTCCCACAGGACCTGGCTTACTTGAATACTGGTGGTATCCACCATGAGTGGGGATACATCGGACTGCCCTAAGGAAGTTGCTGGAAGATTGGGTTTGTTGGGGGGGGGGGGGTTGTGTGTGTAGATTGTGGTAGTTAACTCGTACTGAGCCCGTGGTGTTAAGGCAATTCTCTAAGCACTGTGTGTAGAGGAACTCATTTCATGCCAACAACGCATCAATCAGGCAAGTCCTGTTATCCCCATTTAATGGATGAAGACACTGAGGCACACACTAGCTCTTAAATACAGTCCTTGGGAAAGACCCCAGCTTGTTGACCTGTGACTCAGAATTGGACGTGTCCAGGGGCATAGAGAGGCCTCCTGTAGGTTGATGAAAGCGGAGAGGGAAGTAGGCCCAACGCTCTCTCTCCCACCAAACAGCCGCTCCCGCCCCATTAACTGGAGAGGGGGGGCTTAAAGGATGACCTGTGGACCCCCCGGACGCCGAAGGGGAAATCCCTCATGGCCTGCTTCCACCCTTGTGCTTGCCTCTTAGCTCTTTTAAAGACCAGAAAGATGGTTCCGCCCAAACCCTTGACCTTTGGAGCCTGATGACACGACGCTGTACTTGGAAGTGGGAAAAGTGAAGGGACTTTGGAGCGGACTTCTCTCTCATCCCGACCTGATTTAGGACCAGGCTGTTAGGACGGTGGGTGTCCACAAGATGGCGGACTCCTGCTACCAGTGGTGGATCCGTGGGCGGAAGAAGGGAAGGAGGGCAGGGCCGGCTGGCTGTTTCCATCGGCTCCACCTGCCTGCTTGTGCCAGAGACTTTCTGGGTGGGTGCAGAGCTGGGCTCAGCCCGAGGTGAAGAGGTGCAAACAGAACTTTGTACCCGGAAATACTGGTGTCCAAAGGGCAGTGTTGCAGGGGAAGAGCCGAGCTCTGCTGCGTCCTGGCAGATTGTTTGCCACCCCAAGATTCCGGGCAGATCAGATATGTTCCAGGGAAGCAATCACTTCTTCTAACACCAGGGCACGCCGAAAGTAAATAATAATGATACTGGCCATCAGGTATTGCGTATTTACGGTGAGCCAGCCTGCTGCCCTTGGGTCCTTCACACCCGATCTAGACTCTCCCTCCCATCCTACAAGCCGTGGCCCCCCCAGCTCGCCCCTCTCCCAGGTGACACCTTCACCCGACATTCAGTTACTCTTTGGATTAGCTGCCTAGGGTTGCCTTAGCTGGTTAATCACAAAACTGGTGACTTAAAACAACAAAAATGTATTCTTCCACCTTTCTGGACACGGCAAGTCTAAAATCAAGGTGTCGACAGGGACATACTCCCCACCGAAGCCTCTGGGGAGACTCCTTTCTTGCCTCTTTCACCTTTGGGGGGGGTGCTCCTTGTGGTCATATGACTCCAGGCTCTGTCGCTTCACAACGCCTTCTCTGGTCCCTGTCTTCATTTTTCATTTTTCTGTCTCTTATAGGGAGACAGATGGACTGGATTGTTGGATGTAGCCTCCCCCGCCCCTGCCCCGTAATCTGGGATGATCTCACCTGGATATCTGCAAAGACCCTTTTTCTAAATAAGGTCACATACACAGGTCCCAGGGGTTAGGACGGGGACAGATCTTTTCGGGGGCCACCACTCAATTCACTGCAGAAACCTATGTGTTCTCCTGGGCACCTCCGACTCCTCCCTCCCCGTGAAAGTCCACCGCCGATGCTGGTAGACTTTTCTGCTCAGCGCCAACACCTAACCCAAGACGTCAACATTTCTCCCCTAACCTCCTAACCGGTTTCCCTGCATCCGCCCTGTTGTGGCCTGAACTGTGGCCCTGCCCCCCAACTCCTATATCAAAGCTCTGACCCCCGGTGGTGATTGCTTTGGGAGACGGGGGCTCTCCTGAGATAAAGTTAAATGAGGTCACAAGGGTGGGGCCCTAATCTCTCTAGGACTGACAGCCTTTTAAGAAGAGCTACCAGAGATCTCTCTTCCGGGCAGGAACGGTGGAAAGTCAGAGGACAAGGTGAAAAGCTGGCCATCTACAAGCCAGGGGGAGAGATCTCTCCAAAAAGCCACCTTGATGGCACCTTGGTCTCGGACTTCCCGTCTACGCAGCGTGAGAAAATACACTCCGTGGTTGCAGCCACTCAGCCCGTGCTGTTTTGCTAGAGGCCACCCAAGCAAATGCATGCACTTTGCGAGCTTCCTCCTGCCTGGGCTCTGCGCTGCAGCCAGCGACCTGTGTCAGACCCAAATCCCAAACCTCGGCTTCAGATCAAGCCTCCCGCTCTCCCTTCCTTCCCCAAATCGATCCAGGCACTGTTCTGAGCACTAGGGCTGTAACAGTGAACAAAGCCGGCAGTGCCCCCCTGACAGTCTTGTGTGAAGGATCCAGCCCAGCCTGCCCTTGCTGCCTATGGCTCTGAGCTCTGAACGCCATCTACAAAACCCAGTCTGGCCAGCCTCCCCTTATGCCCTGCTCCTCGGCCTGCCCCTCCACCACCCATATCTCCTGACACAGCTTTCTCCAGTCCTTCCAGCCCGCGCTGCTCCATCCCTCCGGAGAGCCTGGAGCTCTGCGGCTCCTTCTGGCTCCTTCTGGCTCCTTCTGCCCGGAAGGCTTCCCCTTAAGCTTACTTAACCCTGGCTCCTATTTCTGCTCTTGAATAACCCTGTTACAGGCTCCCAGCACCTGCCCCTTCTCCCCCTACAGCGCTGATAACAATGACAATTAAATCATTAACTGTGTAGCTAGCTGTCTGGTGTCTGCATAACCCACCCGTCTGAAAGCCCCATGAAGACCTACCTCCTTTTGATTCCCGCTGCTTTCCCAGGGCTTAGCAGGGTCAGAACAGAGCAGGCACCTGTTACTTAATTCTTTTTTTTTTTTTTTTAATTTTATTATGTTATGTTAGTCACCATACAATACATCATTAGTTTTTGATGTGGTGATCCACGATCCATCGTTTTCGTATAACACCCAGTGCTCCATGCAGTATGTGCCCTCCTTAATACCCATCACCAGGCTAACCCATCCCCCCACTCCCTCCCCTCTAGAACCCTGTTTGTTTCTCAGGTCCATAGTCTCTCATGGTTCATCTCTCCCTCCAACTCCCCCCCGCCCATTTTTCCCTTCCTTCTCCTAATGTCCTCCATGTTATTCCTTATGTTCCACAAATAAGTGAAACCATATGATAATTGACCTTCTCTGCTTGACTTATTTCACTTAGCATAATCTCCTCCAGTCCCATCCATGTTGATGTAAAAGTTGGGTATTCATCCTTTCTGATGGCTGAGTAATACTCCATTGTATATATGGACCACATCTTCTTTATCCATTCATCTGTTGAAGGGCATCTCGGCTCTTTTCATAGTTTGGCTATTGCGGACATTGCTGCTATGAACATTGGGGTGCATATGGCCCTTCTTTTCACCACATCTGTGTCTTTGGGGTAAATACCCAGGAGTGCAATTGCTGGGTCATAGGGTAGCTCTATTTTTAAATTTTTGAGGAACCTCCACACTGTTTTCCAGAGTGGCTGTACCAACTTGCATTCCCACCAACAGTGTAAGAGGGTTCCCCTTTCTCCACAACCTCTCCAACATTTCTTGTTTCTTTCCCTGTCCATTTTTGCCATTCTAACTGGTGTAACCTTTCTTATACACTAACAACGCAACTGTAGAAAGAGAAATTAGAGAAACGATTCCATTTACAATAGCACCAAAAACCATAAGATACTTAATTCTTACCTGAATGAGCAAAGGAATGAACTAGCTACTCTCATTCTGATAAGCGTCTCACATCCTTTAGATGTTTTCATGCCCAGTGTTCAGATGGGAAAAGTAAGACGCAGCGTGGGTGGCGAGGTGACTGGCAAGAGGTCACCCGGTTAGTAACGGTCGGCGCTGAAATAGCAATCCACAGCTTTCTGATGTCAAAGACACGGCTTCTAACAGCCATGACTGAGACCCGGTTTGCTTTAAATGATGAGAGAATTCTTAACAGAAAAGCAGAAGCATCCCAACTAGAAATTCACTAAAGAATCATTTCCTTTATCCAAATAATTATTGCAGTGAACAGGAGAATGGATGAACAGTCTGTGATATATTCACATAATGGAATGCTACTAGCAAAAAAACAAAAACAAAAACAAAAAAAACCCAAAAAACCCGAGAAATGAACTACTAATAACACGCTATTGCATTAGTGAGTTGCAAAAGCATTGTGCTGAGCCAGGGAAGCCAGGCACAGAAGAGCTCATGCTGGAGGATTCCATTTACGGGAAATTCTGGAATAGGCAAAATCATCTATGGTGAAAAACATCAGATCAGCGGTTGCCTCTGGGGTGGGAGGGGGGAAGGGCATGAGGGAACTTTCTGGGGTGATGACAACGTTCTCTATCTTGATGGAGGTTTCAGTTCCCCGGGTGTGTATGTATTTGTTCAAACTCAGAATACATTAAGCTTGAGATTTGTTAATTTCTCTGTTTGCAAACTTTATCTCAAAAAAGGAAAGCCGTAAGCAAATATTAAACTCTAGTTAATGATATACACGCTGAGGTGTTTACAGGTGAAGGGTCCTAACGTCTGCATCTTATTTGAAAACTCGTCAAAAAAATGACAGATTGGGGTTCTTGGGTGGCTCAGTCGGTGAAGCGTCTGCCTTCGGCTCAGGTCATGATCTCAGGGTCCTGGGATCAAGCCCCGAATTGGGCTCCCTGCTTAGCGGGGAGTCTGCTTCTCCCTGTCCCTCTGACCCTTCCCCTTGCTCATGCTCCTGCTCTCCCTTATTCTCTCTCTCAAATGAATAAATAAAAAAAAAATCTTAAAAAAAAATAACACAGATCGATGATGGACAGAGGGAGGAATAGAAGGAAAGCAGAACAAAATGTTAAATGTAGACTCGAGGTGATGGCATATGGGTGTTCACTGCACAATACTTTCAACTTTGCTCTCTCTCTTTGAAGTTTTTCATCATAAAATATTGAAAAAATAGTGTTATAAGCTGAAAAATGCATTTCCAAAGTAGCTAACGTTCACCGTAATCAGTAAGATGCTCTAGAGATGAAGAAATCGAAATGCACTCATTGCCGTTTTGCCCTAGTTTCAAGGGGATGATGGACAAGGAGGACCCAGAGAAGGCGCTGAGCACGTTGGAAGCAGGGGGGCCAAGCCTTGGCAGGACCTGGCAGACTTCTCTCTGGCTGGAGAGGTTATAGAATTCGGGACTGGACATCAAGGGTGGTGGAGTTGGCCCTCAAAACTTGCTCACCTGTGGGTCCAGTGAGAATCAGTGACATTTTTCTTAAGAGCTGAGCTGAGAGAAAGCCTAGTAAGTTCCAGGAATACAAACTACGCAAATGAAACACCAGGCTTATGTTTCCAGCTGGATCAAGCTACTGTCTACAAGGACCTCATGCTGACACTGCCCACTTGGCTGTAAATTCAAGGCCACCTTCTCAGGGGCTGCGGGGGTGAGGAGCCTGGATGGCCAGAACGAAACAACTCTGACAGTGAGTGGAGTGACGTCAGATACATCGTGTCCCTGTCCTGTCCCCACCGCTCACTGGTTATGTGGCCCTTGGCGCCTCATGGGGCCCCTCCTGGCCTCAGCTTCCATATCTGTAAAATGGAGACAGTAATGTTTAGCTGGCAGCCTGCATGTTGGCTTACAGATCATGACCTTGTCAAGGTCAGCTACCACCTCCATTTATGTCCGTCTTGTCGGTTCCAAGGTGGAGCCTCAGTTTCCCATGGCTCTGTTTACCAGCAGCTTTTGACCTTGCTGATCAGGCCCCCCTCCTTGACATACTCACTTCCTTCAGCCACAGAGCCCAGCCTCCCTGGCCACTCTCCCGCAGCCTCTTTTGCTGGTTTCTCCTCATTTTCCCAGCACATGATGATCTGCTCCAGGGCTCAGTCTTCAGCCTCTTCTTTGCTTTCCCCACACCCAACACTTACATGGATTTCATTTTAACCTGTCCAAAGCCAATTGTTTTTTAGATAAAAATTGAAGGGCGCCTGGGTGGTTCAGTCATTAAGCGTCTGTCTTCGGCTCAGGTCATGATCCCGGGGTCCTGGGATTGAGCCCCACATCGGGCTCCCTGCTCAGCGGGAAACCTGCTTCTCCCTCTCCCAGTCCCCCTGCTTGTGTTCCCTCTCTCGCTGTGTCTGTCTGTCTGTCAAATAAATAGATAAATAAAAATCTTAAATAAATAAAAATTGAGATAAAATTGATATAGAGCATTATATTAGCTGCTGGTGTACACCATAATAATTTGATGTTTGTGTATATTACTAGGTGATCACCACACTAAATCTCATTGCCATCTGTCGCCATACATCGGATCCCCTTCACCCTTTTTGCCCACCTCCCAACCCTCTACCTCCTGATACCCACCCATCTGTTCTCTGTGCCTATGAGTTTTGGTTTGTTTCTTCCTTTTTGTTTTTCAGATTCTACGTGTAAGTGAAATCATACAATATTTGTCCTTCTCTGCCTGACTTACTTCACTTAGCATAATACCCTTGAGAGGAATCTATTCAAAGTCCGCCCTCCCCCGCCACCCGCAACCATGCTTACAGGCAAAACTCACAGGTGTCTGCACTTGGCCCTAACTTTGTTTTCCCAGGCCATGGTGCCCTACATTCTCGGAAAGTAGACCCCAACTACGAAGCATCTTCTCTAGCCTGACCACAACTGGCATCCTGGTGGAGCCCTGGACAGAGCCGCTTGGAAACCTGCCACCTTCTGCTCTCCCCTGCCAAGAATGGGACCCCCTCACCACCTCCCCACGGATGCAGCTGCAGCCCTCTCACATCCTTAAAAACCCCTTAAAAGGCCCAGCCTCACAGGAACTCGGGGCCAACATTTCTCTTAATGTCTGGCACCTCTCCTCCCTTGGAAAGTGAATCAACTCTGTCTTGCGTGTTGGTCTACTCTTGGAGCAATTCTTTGCCACCTGCGTCCCCGGGCAACCTAACAACCCTCAAGGCCCATCTGTGTTGTTCTAAATGGCAAGGTTGTCTTCTTTTTTTATGGCTGAGTAGTATTCCATTGTATATATGAACCGCATCTTCTTTTCCATTTATCCATCAATGGATACTCTACGTTATTTCCATGTGTCGGTTATTGTGAATAATGCTGCAATGAACATAGGGGTGCAGATATCTCTTTGAATTAGTGTTTTTATTTCCTTTGGATGAATACCCAGAAGTGGAATAGCTGGATCATATGGTAGGTTTACTCTTTAATCTTTTGGGAGCCTCCATACTGTTTTCCACAGTGGTTGCACCAACTTACATTCCCACCAACAGTGCACAAGGGCTCTCTTTTCTCCACATCCTCATCAACACTTGTTATTTCTTGTCTTTTTGATGAAGCCGTTCTAACAGGTGTGAGGTGATACCTCATTGTGGTTTTCACTTGCATTTCCGTGATGATTCATGACACTGAACATTTTTTCATGTGCCTGTTGGCCATCTGTGTCTTCTTTGGAAAAATGTCTAGTTAGATCCTCTGTCCATTTTTCAATCAGATTGTTTGTGGGGTTTTGTGCTATTGAGTTGTTTGAGGTCTTTATATGTTTTGGATATTAACCTCTTATTGGACATATGATTGGCAAATAGTTTCTCCCATTCAGTAGGTTGCATCCCTGTTTCACTGATGGTTCCTTTTGCTGCACAGAAGCTTTTTGGTTTGATATAATCTCACTTGTTTATTTCTGCTTTTGTTACCTTTGCTTTTGGAGTCAAACCTAAAAATTCAGTGCCAAGACTGATGTCGAGGAGCTTATGCCTGTGTTTTTTTCTAGGAGTTTTACAGTTTCAGGTCTTACATTCAAGTCTTTAATCCACTTTGAGTAAATTTTTGTGTATGACGTAAGATAGTGAATTCCTTTCATGTGTTTGCTTGTGACTGTCCAGTTTTCCCGACACCATTTATTGAAGAGACTACCCTTTCCCTTGGCTCCTTTGTTGCAAATTAATTGACCATATATGTGTGGGTTTATTTCTGGGCTCTCTTTTCTTTTCCATTGATCTATGTGTCTGTTTTCATGCCAGTGCCATACTGTTTTGATTGCTACAACTTTGTAGTATAATTTGAAAACAGGGGGCATAATGCCTTGTGTGTGGTTCTTCATTCTCAAGATTGTTGTTCTTCCAGGTCTTTTGTGGTTCCCTGCAAATATTAAAATTATCGGTTCTATTTCTGTTTAAAATGCCACTGTAATTTTGATAGGGATTGCATTGAATCTGTAAATTGCTTCAGGCAATATGGACATTTAAACAATATTAATTCTTCCAATCTGTGAGCAAGAAATATCTTTCCATTTATTTGTGTCTTTGTCAGTTTCTTTCATCAGTGGTTTACAGTTTTCAGTGTATAGGTCTTTCCTCTCCTTGGCTAAATTTATTCCTAGGTATTTTATTCTTTTTGATGCAATTATCAATGGGGTTGTTTTCTTAATTTCTCTTTTCAGTAGCTCATTATTAGTTTATAGAAATGCAACAGATTTTTGTAAATTGATTCTTGTACCCTGCAGTATCACTAAATTCATTTATTAGTTCTCACAGGGTTTTTATGTGTATGTGTGTGGAGCCTTTAGGGTTCTCTGTATATAGTATCATTTGAATCATCTGCAAATAGTGGGATTTCCTCCCCACCCCCCATTTGGATGCCTTTTATTTATTTTTCTTGCCTAATTGCCATGGCTAGGACTACTAATAATACGTTGAATAAAAGTGGTGAAAGTGGGCGTCCTTCTTTTTTTCTTGGTCTTAGAGGAAAAGCTTTCAGGAATATGAATATGATGTTAGTTGTGGGTTTGTCATACATAGGTTTTATTTTGTTGAGGTGCTTTCCCTCTTACCAACTTGGTTGAGTGTTTTTATCATAAACGGTGTTGAATTGTGTCAAATACTTTTTCTGCATCTATTGAGATGATCATATAATTTTTATCCCTTATTGTTTTAATGTGGTATATCCCATTGGTTTGCGGATATTGAACCATTTTGCACCCCTGGAATAAATCCCAGTTGATCATGGTGTTTGATCCTTTCCATGTATTGTTGAATTCAGTTTGCTAATATTTTGCTGAGGATTTTCACATCCATGTTCATCATGGATATTGGCCTATAATTTTCTTTTTTTATGGTCTCCTTATTTGGTTTTGGAATTGGGGTAATGCTGGCCTCATAAAACGCATTTAGAAGTGTTCTCTCATCTTTAATTTTTTGGAATAGTTTAAGAAGGATAGCTATTAAATCTTCTTCAAATGTTTGGTAGAATTCACCAGTAAAGATATCTGGTCCTGGACTTTTGTTTGTTGGGAGCTTTTGATTACTGATTGAATCTCCTTACTAATAATCGGTCTATTCAGATCTTCTATTTCTTCATGATTCAGTCTTGGAAGATTGTATATTTCTAGGAATTTATCCATATGTTCTTTGTTGTCCAGTTTGTTGGTATGTAATTGTTCATACTAGTCTCTTATGATCCTTCCTTCATATTTCTATGGTATCAATTGTAATTTCTCCTCTTTCATTTCATTTTATTTGAGTCTTCTTTCTTTTTTTCTTGGTGAATCTAGCTAAAAGTTTGTCCTTTCAAAGAACCAGCTCTTAGTTTCATTGATCCTTTCTATTGTTTTTTTTTTTTTTTAAGTCTCTATTTCATTTATTTTTGCTCTGCTCTATATGATTTCCTTCCTTCTACTAACTTTGGGATTAGTTTGTTCTTCTTTTTCTCATTCCTTTAGATGTAAAGCTAGATTGTTCGAGTTCTTGTTTCAGGAGGTAGGCCTGTATTGCTATAAATTTCCATGTTAGAACTGCTCTTACTGCATCCCATCAATTTTGGATTGTTTATTTCCATTTCCATCTGTCTCAAGGTGTTTTCTTTTAATTTCCCTTTTGATTTCTTCATTGACTCATTGGTTTTTCAGTAGCATGTTGTTTCATCCCTACATATCTGTGATTTCTTCAGTTTTCTTGTAATTGACTTCTAGTTTTATACCATTGTGGTTGGAAAAGATGCTTGATATGATTTCAGTTTTCTTTAATTTATGGAGATCTGTTTCATGGCCTAACATGTGATCCATCCTAGGGAATGTTCCATGTGCACTTGAGAAGAATGTATATTTTCCTGCTTTTGGGTGGGATGTTCTGTATATAACTATTAAGTCCATCTAGTATAAGGTGTCATTTAAGGCTGGTGTTTCCCTATTGATTTTTTCTTTGGATGATATATCCATTTATGTAAGTAGAGTATTAAAGTCCCCTACTATTATTGTATTGCTGTGAATTTCTCCCTTTGGGTCTGTTCATATTTGCTTTATATATTTAGGTCCTCCTGTGTTGGATGCATAAATATTTACAACTAAATCCTCTCATTGGATTGACCCTTTTATCATTATGTAATGCCATTCTTTGTCTTTTATCACAGTCTTTGTTTTAAAGTCTATTTTGTCTGACACAGGTATAGCTACGCCAGCTTTCTTTACATTTCCATTGCAGAGAATATCTTTTTTCCATCCATTCACTTTTGGTCTATGTGCATCCTTAGATCTGAAGTGAGTCTCTTATGGGCAATATGTAGATGAGTCTTTTTTGTTTGTTTTGTTTTTACTCAGTTCAGCCACTCTGTGTCATTTGATTGGAGATTTTAGTCCATTTACATTTAAAGTAATTCTTTTTTGGCTGTTTCTGTAGTTCCTCTCTCTTTCTTTCTTCTTTTCTTGTTCTCTTCCTTTGTGGTTTGATGACTTTCTTTAGTGTTATGCTTATATTCCTTTCTCATTATCTTTTGTGTAGCTGCTATAGGTTTTTGCTTTTTTTTTTTACCATGAGATTCACATAGAGCAGGCTATATATATAATAAGTTGATATTATATGTTATTTATTTATATGCTATCTTAAGTTGATAGCAGCTTAAATTTGAATACTTTTTTTTTTTTTTTTAAAGATTTATTTATTTGACAGAGAGAGACACAGCGAGAGAGGGAACACAAGCAGGGGGAGTGGGAGAGGGAGAAGCAGGCTTCCCGCCGAGCAGGGAGCCCGATGCGGGGCTCGATCCCAGGACCCCGAGATCATGACCTGAGCCGAAGGCAGACGCTTAACGACTGAGCCACCCAGGCGCCCCAATTTGAATACATTTTAAACCTCTACATTTTTATTTCCCCCCACATGTTTTATGTTTTTGATGTCATATTTTACATCTTTTTATTTTGTGTATCTCTAAACTAATTATTGTAGTTATAGTTAATTTTTACTACTTTTTTCTTTCAACCTTCATTCTATCTTTATAAGTAGTTCATACCTTTACTGTATATTCACCTTTACCAGTGACATTTTTACTTTAATATGTTTTCTTGTTAATGTCTTTTCTGCAAAAAAAAAAAAAAAAAGTCTCTTTAACATTTCTTATAAGGCCAGTGTGGTGGTGATGAACTTCTTTAGCTTTTGCTTGTCTGAAAAACTCTTTATCTCTCCTTAAATTCTGAATGATAGACTTGATGGTTAGAATATTCTTGGTTGAAAGTTTTTTACTTTTAGCACTTTGACTATATCAAGCCACTCTCTTCTGGCCTGCAAAATTTCTACTGAAAAATCAGCTGTTAGTTTTATGGTGATCCCTTTGTATGTAATAAGTTGTTTTTCTATTGCTGCTTTCAAGATTCTTTATTTTTATTTTTGACATTTTAATTATAATGTGTTTTGGTGTGGACCCCTCTGAATTCATCTTATCTGGAACTCTCTTTGCTTCCTGAATCTGGATGTCTGTTTCCTTCCCCCAGACTTTCCTTCCCCAGGTTAGGGAAGTTTTCAGCTGTTATTTCTTCTAGTAAGTTTTCTGCCCCTTTCTCTTCTCCTTCTGGGACCCTTATCATGTGAGTGTTATTCTGCTTGATGGTGTCTTTTAAGATATCTTTACTTTTTTTTAAAAAAGATTTTATTTATTGGTCTCTTAAGGTATCTTTACTTTAAAAAAAAAGGTTTTATTTATTTATTAGAGAGAGAGAGGGAGAGAGAGAAAACAAGTCAGTGGGGGGGTGGCAGGCAGAGGGAGAAGCAGACTTCCTGCTGAGCAGAGAGCCTGATATGGGGCTTGATCCCAGGACCCCAAGATCATGACCTGAGCCGAAGGCAGATGCTTAACTGCCTGAGCCACCCAGGCACCCCAAGATATCTTTACTTTTCAAAATTCTTTTTCTTTTTGCTACTCTCTTTGGGTGAGCTCCATTGCCCTGTCTTCCAGGTTGTTGATTTGTTCTTCTGTTGAACCCCTCTAGTGTATTTTTCAGTTATTGTATTCTTTAGCTCTGTGATTTCTGTTTGGTACTTTCTTATATTTTCTGTCTCTTTGTTGAAGTTCTCACTGTGTGCATCCATCCTTTTCCTGCACTTAGCGAGCATCTTTCTATTACTTTGAACTCTTTATCAGAGAGATTACTTATCTCTGTTTTATTAAGGGTTTGTGTGTGTATGTGTGTGTGTGTGTGTGTGTGTGTGTGTGTGTTTCCCCCTGAGATTTTGTCTTGTTCTTCTGTTTGGAACATACTCCTTGGTTTTCTAATTTTGCTTGACTCTCTGTGTTTGTTTTTATGTATTATGAAAACCAGCTGCCTCTCCCAGTCTTGAAGGAGTGGCCTTGTGTAGGAGGGGAAACTTATCTTTCAACCTTGCCCTACCTCTTAGTTGTCTCTTGTACCTTTATTATGGTCAAAATAGTCTGATTTATCCTTGATAGGTTCCAATAGGTTCCAATTGTTGAGGGTGTGCCAAGTGTGTTCCAGAGGGAGTCATCTCAGTTAGCACCTAGTTTCAGGCTGATTGGAAGCCAGGTCCTCAGGCAGCAGCTTGTAAGTATATGCAGTCCTGTGGAACTGCAACTGTTGACCTCTGGAGATCTGGAGGTATCCCCTGGATGACAGTTGAAAGAATCAGGGCTTCAGACAAGTATATAAGCTCTTTTCTGGGAAGTACCTGCAAGCGTTGGCAAAGCCACAGGAGCCTGTAAAAATGATGTCTTTCTGCCTACATTCCCTGAGAGTGCCTTTGTAACCTCTAAATGTGTGCAAACCTGAAGCCTATCCACAAGTAAATGGGCCTTTTTCACAGGCAGAATGAATATGTGATTCAGTCTCTGTGCATGAGTGCCCTGAGTGTGCTCTAAACTGTCTTTCTGATTGTTGTAGTCCCAGGGGGACCAGGAACACAAAGCCCCCTCTGGCCAGCAGAGACAGGTGATCACTAGGTGTTTCCTGAGTGAACGCACTTTCCCACCACTTTTAGCAAGGCTGTGGGAGAGTGTTGAGGGTGTCCACAGCTTTAGTGATGCAAGGGGTGAGTGCTGGGACAGTGCACGCTCTTGGCTTTAGTGAGGCCAGCTAAGAGCACTGGGGGGCGGGGCACACCCGTGGTAAAGCCAAATTCTTTTTTTTTTTAATTTTTTTATTGTTATGTTAATCCCCATACATTACATCATTAGTTTTAGATGTAGTGTTCCATGATTCATTGTTTGTGCATAACACCCAGTGCTCCATGCCGAACGTGCCCTCCTCAATACCCATCACCAGGCTAACCCATCCTCCCACCCCCCTCCCCTCTAGAACCCTCAGTTTGTTTTTCAGAGTCCATCGTCTCTCATGGTTCGTCTACCCCTCTGATTTCCCCCCCTTCATTCTTCCCCTCCTGCTATCTTCTTCTTCTTCTTTTTTTTTTCCTTAACATATATTGCATTATTTGTTTCAGAGGTACAGATCTGAGATTCAACAGTCTTGCACAATTCACAGCGCTTACCAGAGCACATACCCTCCCCAGTGTCTGTTACCCAGTCACCCCATCCCTCCCACCCCATCCCCCACTCCAGCAACCCTCAGTTTGTTTCCTGAGATTAAGAATTCCTCATATCAGTGAGGTCATATGATACATGTCTTTCTCTGACTTATTTCGCTCAGCATAATACCCTCCAGTTCCATCCACGTCGTTGCAAATGGCAAGATCTCATTCCTTTTGATGGCTGCATAATGTTCCATTGTATATATATACCACATCTTGGTAAAGCCAAATTCTTGATCCCTCCCCACCAGCTCCCCCTTCAAATCTTCATTTTGTAAATGGCACCACTAATTCTCCCATTTGCTCAAGCCAAAATTCATGGAATCATCTTTGACCTATTTTTTCTTCTAGAGTCAATTCAGCAACAAATACGTTGCTGCCACTTTTGAAATATGTTCACAGTGGGGCCACTCTTCTCCATCCTTGTGGTTAGCACTGAAGTCTCTCACCCAGACTGTTCCATTTGCTGCCTAAATGGCATTGCAGCTTCCACCATTGTCCTAAATTCTGTTTTCCCCATAGTAGCCAGAACTGTTCTAAAGAAAAAAAAACCAAGACTCTCCATTGGTGCCAGAATAAAGTCCCATGTCTGTATCCTTCCTACAAGGCCCATGACCTCTCTGATCTCATGTCCTACCTCTCTCCCCTTTGCTCTTTCTTTACCATACCTACTGACTTCCCAGCTGTTCCTCCAACATACCAAGCTTGCTGTCACCTTTCCCAGTGGTATTTCTTCTACTTGGACTATTCTCTCTCTCTCTCTCTATGGCTTGATGTCTCACTTCCTTTAGGTTACTCTCGGATGATACCCTATCCTAAAGACTATACTACTCTATCTGACATAGTACCCCTCTTCACTTTCTACCCCTTTAGCCTGATTTATTTTTCTCCTAAGCACTTCTAATTGCTTAACATTGTATATTTATTTGCTTTTTTTTTTTTTTTTTATTAAGTAGACTCTATCCCCAGCATGGAGCCCAACACAGGGCTTGAACCCACAACACTGAGATCAAGACCTGAGCTGAGATCAAGAATCAGATGCCTAACCAACTGAGCCACCCAGGCACCCCTTTATTTGCTCATTTTAAAATTCTCTTCCCACTTGAATGTGAGCTCCATGAGAAGATAGAATTTCTATATTCTACCCATCACTGTATCCCCAACACCCCAAATAGAGCCTGGCACACAGTAGACTTGATAATAAAAATTTGTAAGATGGTTGAACAAGTAAACACCTAACTCAGTGCTGGCCTAGAAAATGCTTTCACAAAATGATTTTCATTATCATGATTATGGCCCTTTATGGAGAAAAAGGACAGAATTAGTGGGGAAGATCTGATTCTGGTCCCCAATGAGACCTGAGTGGAAAAAACCTTAATCCCTTGGGTAGTTTCATCGTCGGTGTGAGTCAGAAGTTGCTTTGTTGACCAGGAAGCTGGTGTGTCACATGACCCAGAAATTACTGCCACCCCCTTCCTGGTAAATAGTTTTGTCCTCCTACCTAAGGCCCTTCCTCATTTGGCTCCTGAGTCCCTGTTTCTGCCTGGGGAGCATTTCTTTGAAATGATCCTAACATACCATCACTCAGTAATTACACCCCAGAGCATAGGACTTTCTTGTGTCTGTAAGACAGTGCTATTACACATTTCAACAGAGTCTGTTAAAAGGCATTTATCACCAATCTGCTGGGCGTGCTCTGAAATTAGTTCATTTTGGATGTTGGCCCTTCTTATCTCTGCAGACAAATAGATACAGCCCTGCATATGACCTGCAGGAAGTGGGGCTTTGATCTCTGTGGAGAAACCTGCTTTATAGCTCTTTTAAAAATTGAATTATGTTCTGTGTAAATGTGTTTTTAAGACATCATAGTCTATGGAAAGAAGCAGGATTCGTTTATCAGAAAGAACATTTTAAGTTCAACAATCAAACAGATATTGAGTGCTTTCTTGGTTGATAATATAGTACTTGTGTTTGATAAAAGTCCAAATATCTGATAGAAAACAGCAAGACAAAGAGGGGAGATTGCGAAACACACACATACAGGGGGCTAGGTAGGGCAAGGGGGAGGGAGGGAGGAAGAGAGAGAGAGAGGAAAGGAGAGAGGGAGAGAGTTAACCCTTCCCATTTGAGGAGGAGTAATCCCAAAGGTTCAAGCTGATGACTGACATGAGAGGTACTGTTGCTTCTACACCCAGTCGGTGAGCTGAGAGCTAGGGGCAGAGTAAGCCTTGCTCTTTCCTTTCTTTATTTTCCTTTCTTTTGCTTCCAGCCGATCTGGGAAGAGCATAATTTGCTCGAGGAGGCTTTGGCAGCAGCCTGGCCCAACAACCAAGCAGCAGCTTGGGATGGCAGAAAGTTGGGTCCCCTTGTGAGTTACAGGTGTTACCCTGAAATCTGAGAGGTGATGTGACTTGCCGGGTCACAGAGTGAGTTGGGAGCAGAGCCCCCCTGGAAGCCTAGGTTCCAGATGCTTAGCTTCTCTCTCCCTCCCCAGAAGCACACACACTGGAGATTTTCAAACCATACTCCCTGTTGGGGAAGAGGGAGGTGATGATTCTCCAGGGACCACAGCAAAGGGGCCAGGGGCACTGAAGGGGGATCAGGTGGCTGTGACTCTAGCTGACCCACCCCCATCTTCAATCAGAGCAGCTCCACCCAGTTTTGTTTTCTATACTGTGGATCTGTGGAATATATTAACTGAGAAAAGAGGTTTGAAACAACCGCAGATTTTGGGTACATTAGAAAGGGTAGTTTGTACTGACAGACTGAAAACTAGAGGACCTCAGAACACAGATTCTGGAACTGGGCTACATGGTTTCAAATCCCAGCTCTACCTCCTATTAGTTGTATTTCCTTGTCTGTAAAAGGGCTATATGAAAACAGTAGGACCCCATAGTGTATTAAACAAGTGGAAATATGTAAAGCACACAGAAAAGGGACATTCCATGGCAGACATTCAGTAAATGATAGTTGTTTTTAACTCTGAGAGGGGAACCCCTGTTAGATTAAGCAGCTGTTGCTAACTGCTTATCAATTGGGAAGTCAGAATTCCCTTTAATGACTAGTTCTACAACCTAACCACTTCATCCTTTAATATTGATGCTTGATCAAATTAATTAAGACATTGGATTGAGTTAGCCCTTCTGCTTGAAAGAGAGACAGAACACGCTGGCTAGGTCAAGAAATAAGTAAAATGGGATGGGGTGGAGTGGTTATTGTAAGAGTGGCACAGGCAAAAAGAGAAAACACAAATCCCAGAATGGGATCAGGGTGGGTTCTTGAACCTGGACTCAGTGTGGCTCAGTATGGTGTGATTCCCAGAGCCTGGAGGTGGAACATGGGTCTGGCATCCACATCCACTTCAGGATTGCGTTTTGCAGTAATGGCCCATCCTTAATGTGGCTCAGCTACCTCACTGTCCATTCATTCTCGTGCTCCTGCTGGCTTACTCACTCAGCCGCTCTGTGTTTCTTCTCTGCTATATCATTCTGTTCATCTCCCGAACCCCCACCCCCTACTCTCCTTTTTTTGCTCTCCTCTCATAGCTAATAGCATCATCACCCCGATCAAATTCCTGAGAGAGCACATCTGACTGGTCCAGCTCCTTTTGCTGTCCCAGGCTACATCATATGTAGCTTGCCAGCCCAAGATCAGCTCTTTGTGGGTCACCTGACCACCATTGTCCAATCAGCTTTGGCAGAGCTGGGATGTTAGGGGGTTTGGGGGGGGAGGATGGGAAGGTCACCTGGAACCAAACCTGCAGGCATGGCAATCAGCAGGGCTGTGGATGGGGCACTTGTCCTTAGACCATCTGCAGAGCACGCCCCCCCCCCCCCCCCGAGACTGACTTCCCTAATGCAGAATTGCCTTTATTATTAAGGATAATGAAGTGGGAAAGTCCACAGGTCTCCTTCTGGGGAGGGATTCCTGTTTGAATCTCTTGCTGCCTCGAAGGCACCTCCAATCAATGAGCAACCTCATTACTTCACTTCAAGCCAAGTCCTCTGGAGGAAATTAATGGCCCTGAGTGTGAGTTTTGCAAACCCAGACATCTGATGGCTCAGTGAGGCAGTGCTCCAATTTCTTTCCTGACATAGAAAGAAACCAGTTACCCAAGACAAATCTCTGAGGAAACAGAATTCCCAAGTTTTTGCACCAGCTAAGTTCTTTTCTATTTATCTTGAATACCTCTGTTTAGATAGTATGGTAAAAGAATGAAATAAATGAACAAAACAAAAAGGTTTATTTGACCTCAGCATATACAAAATTGCATAAATTAATTCCATAAATAATGAGATTGCCCAGGCAAGCTTTCTGTAGCCACTTTTTGCATTTCCACTTTGCCTCGTCCTGCTCCCTGCTTGGAAATACCCACCTTGGACTGCAGCACACACTCTGAGGCTCCACCATCTGCCTCCCACCCCAAAAGAAGGGTAGGAGAGGAGGGTGCATTCAACAGATGGCAACAAACAGTTTTTGAGCATCTCCTGGGTGTCAGGACTGGAGGTAGACTAGTGTCATGAACAAAACAGAGAAAAGACCCTGCCCTCATGAAGGGCGCACGTGCCAGTGGGGAAAACAGACAATAAACTTGATGAGTAAGAGACACAGATGGTTTCCGTATGTCATTGCAAGGACTTTGGCTTGACTCTGAGTGAGATGGGAAGCCGCAGGAGGGTTTGGGGCAAAGGACTGATGTGGTTGGACTTCCCTTTTAAGAGTCACTCAGGCTGCTGTGTTGAGAATAGACTGTCCCGTCCTGCTGGGGGCAGGGCAAGGATGGACATGAGGAGACAGTTGAGAGGCCATTGCAATAATCCAGATAGAGGTTTATCTTAGTTTAAGTGTGCTGTTTCATCCTCATTTGGATGGCCTAATTTATTTTTCACCTGGTTGAAAACAGACAAAAGTCCCATATTTCCCAAGCTGTCAAGTCAGAAGAGGGACCGTCTCCACTCTCATATCCTCACGGTTAGATTCACTGATATAAGATGAGAACTCTTGGCTGCCTTGAAGAGAGATGGAGGTAAACAGGAAGGGGAGGAGAGCCATGGAGTGAGAAGGGACTTCCCTCCTCTAGTCTCAACATAGCTGCTGGAGAGGCTCTTAAAATGGGAGTCAGATCATGGCAGTCGTTTGCCTGAAACCCTCCAGAGGCTTCCTATTGCACTCAGAGTCAAGCCAAAGTCCTTAATTTCAGACACAAATCACCAAAGTTCCAGAGAACTCTGGTGTAGAGGACCCAAGCACACTTTTTGTGCATCTACAAGTTCCCCTCGCATTACTCGGGTTTCTTGGTGATCTGTAATGGTCAGCGTCCTTCCACTCAGCTAACCCTCACTCTTTCCCAGTGGTTGGCTGACCCCGGGGTGAGGTGCTGAGGCCAGCTAACTTTTAGGATAGTGTCTGAAATGATTCAACTATAGGATTTTAAAACCAGAAGAGATATAACCTAGCCCATCCCTAGCCCCCAGCTCATTTTACAAATGGAGAAACCAACACCGAAAATGAGGAGATGCCCTGACAAGTCATTGGGTGACAGTTGGACCTCCTCTGGACATGATGACCTAGGTCTGTGCTAACATCTTCATGCCTTGGGGTAGGAACCTACCTTCCCCATGAACTTCACCTGCCTCACAAACTCCTTTCTCTGAGTGAGAACCATAATGCTCTCCTCAATAGCTGATTCATTCTTATACCTGCCTATGTGTCCATCCATCTATCCATCATTCATCTCTCGTGGGTATTTGTGTTTGCCTTTCCTTTCCCTTTCAATACTGGGATTTTCCTTTGTTGAATTCATTTATTCTCTCTTCTCCCCCATGGGACTTGGGTGAGATTGACCCCATGCCCAGCTCTAGCCATCCCCTTGACCACAGGTGTGAGTTCAGAGAAAGGCATGTGCCCAGATATAGGCTAATGAGAGTGATCCCCTCCCTCCAGAACATATGCTACCATTATTGGAAGTAAGTTGCTTTCTTCTTCTGGACGATGTGGTGTGAGGATGTGACATGTTGTCTAGCCAGAGTTTCTGGGCCACCACAAGGAACCTAAAGATGACACTAACACCACACAAGACAGGAGAGAGAGAGACACAGTGACTGAGATTGATTAGGTCTTGGATGAGTTACTCGATTAAGTCTCATTTGAGGTTAGAATTATTTCAGAACATCCAAGATTCTTTAGCTAAAATGTTCTTTTTTTTTACTTTAGCCAGTTTTAATTGGGAGCTTAATTAGGTACTTTAATTGGGTTGCTTGCAACCCAGAGAATCCTGACTGATGCACCGTTTCACCAGCTAGCATTTATGGAGTGACTGCAGTGTGCTAGGCTCTCTGCCCAGTAAGCATCAGTGAACCTGGTGGAGTTGGGTATGCAGGGGAGCAAAATTTGCTACCCCAAAATGTATCTTTTTGGCATGCAGATTTTTTAGGCTATTTTGAAGAAACAGAAGACTCAATAGGTTTTTCTTTTTCCCCCTCTCCTTAACTGCCTAAAAGAATTTGGATAGAAGACCTGCTCAGGGAAGGGAGCTATCACCATAGAATACTTTAGTATATATGAACCTAGGTATGGTCGACTGGGAGGAACCTAGCAAGGCTGGTGTGATCAAAATCCTATGTCCCAGTGTTTCTGGATGGCCCAGCAAACATTAGTTTACCAAACATTCACCTTTTCCATTCTTCCTGTGAATAGTTTTTCTTCCCTTTGTAGCCCCAGACCCCTACCCCCTGCTCTTTATTCTAGAATGACATATATACCTCATTTTGTCTGTGCCTGTCTTTGGCTCTCTAATGTTTATGTGGATTCCCTATATGTACATAATTAAATTTTATTTTCTTTGGTTAATCTGTTCTTATGTCAATTTAATTCTTAGACCAACCAGAGGAATCTTGAGGGATAGAGGAAAATTTTTTCCTGCCCAGTAGGTGCTGTCCACACTGCGCCAAAAACTTATTGAAAAGGCAGATTACATAAGCAATTACAATAAAGTATGGCCATCCTATTGTTAAAAAACAGGGTGGATGGTATGATTAGCCCTGTTTAAAAAAAAAAAAATTTTCAGATCTTTATGTGTGCCTATGCATGGAAAATATATTAGAAAGAGGTATGATCTTTGAGAGCTGTGGTAATACAACCTGTTTCCTCCTTTACACTTTGCTTTTTTTTCCTCCCCAACGAACCTTAATCACCCTAATAATCAAGATGGGAAATGCTATTAAAATCAAAATGCTGAGCATGATAAGCATTACGCTGGGAGAGGTGCTGGATGCTGTTAGAGCACTTAGCAGGGACTTGCCTTCAGCAGCGGTGTAACTGTTCAGGGAGCCCTAGAGAAGTCTCAGGGAGGCTTTTTTTGTGTATAGAGACCCGCCTGCCTCTGCCCTCGGTGAGGCCATGGTAGTGTGAGCTGGGCAGGGAAGCCAGCCTCCCACCCCTTCCTCGGGCTGTCTGGAGCCTGGGTGCCCAGACTGGCCAGGAAGGGCATTTCCTCAGCTCATTTTCCTGCATTGCCCAGTGGAGACCTGGTTACTGGAAACACAAGACGCTTTCCTCTCAGGGCTCCAGAGGCTGAACATTAAGAAACCATTGCAAATAGAGTAATTGCTCAGAATGAGCATTAGTGTCCTATTAAAAAGAGGCAGCTGGTGGTGGCTGTAACCTCTGATTCAGCAGCGTTTCCTGAGGAACCACATTAATGCGATTGGAGCTAATTCCTTCCTTGCTGCCTGGGGCCTGAGTCCAGGCTCCTGGCCTTCAGTCTCTGCAGACGCCCAAGAATCCTTCACTCTGTTTCCCTGCAGGGGTGTTCTGGAGGCCCAGGGCAGGCAGCGAGCAGGCAGCAAGCACTCAGCAGACTGCTCTTGATTACCCACTCCTGTGCTTGACATTGGACTAGGGGCTGAATGGGGGGGTGGTGGTATGGGGAGGGGATGGATGCTTATTAAGTCTCAGTAAGTGCCTTTGAGGCATTTGGCATTTGTCTAAAAAGCCGGGACAACTGTGCTAAGAAATGAAAGATTTGAAGAAGAGTATGATACCGAACGTATGTGCTCCTCATCAGTCTGTCCATCCTGGGTGTTAGGGGTTATACCGTGAATAAGATGGCTGCTGAGTGCAGGGTGCCCCAAGAGAATAAAAAGGGGAGTGGGGTGGCGACTGACCCAGCCTGGGGGAGTCCAGAAAGGCTTCCTGGGCAAGAGGAGATCCTAAGAATGAGCAGGAATTAACAAAGAGAAGGAAGAGCCTTGTAGGCAGAGGGAAGAATCGTGCTGCTGGAGAGGTAGAGAGGCTGGACACAGAGAGGAAAGTGGAGGGGTGGTGCCGGATACAGCAGCCTGCCTCCTTGCCCGCAGCGGTGGCATTTCTCTGCCACCCTCGGGGACTTCACACCAAGGAACAAGTACCCCCAAACGTCTCCCAGCGTCTCTGAGCTTGTGGCCTTGCCATCATCCTCTTGCCTCACCGGCTCACCAGATGGGCTGGAGTGCCCATCTCTCGCTCTCTCCCCTTCGGGAAGGGACCAGCAGCCATCTTTCTTTCCAGGACAACCTGGGCACCTCGATTTCCTGGATCCACAACCTGACCGGGCCTGGGCGAAAGCCCTCAGTCAGTGCAGGTGATGGTCTAGGGGAGGCCTCATCTGGTCCCACCACAAAGCCCTGGAGCGGGCACGGGCTCCAGAGCCCTGGTGAGCACAGCTCCCTTACCCTAGGTGCTCCGAGAGATGGTTCCTTAGCAACAGCATGGGCACAGGCAGCCCTGGGGGAGCGCAGGGTGTGCACAAAGGGTGGAGGAAACAAAGGGTCCTGCCATGCTCATTGTGGGGCGCCGTGTGAGTGTTTGCCTCGGGGAGCTCCTGGCCCCACTGTGGGCCCTCCCCGCTGGGGGACAGCAGCTGGCCTCTGCCCTTCTCACTGGGGCCGTTACCCAGAGCTCCAGGCTATAGAAGCCCCAAGGAAGGAGCCCGGGGAGATGTCCTGGGTCCGTCCTCGCAGGAAGAGCTACAAGAGGATTTAAATCCATCCATTCACTCCCTCACCCACTCCCTTACTCAAGAGATATATTTGGTGCCTCTGCTATGTATATTTATCAAGCCACTAATATGTGTCTGTTGGAAATATCAAGTTGGTTGACACACGGGTCTCATGTGCTGTGCCACAGTACAAAGTTTAAAATCCACGTCTTTTATTTAGTCTGGTCGGTAAACCCTACACTTACAGGAAAGCTAGAGAACAATCTGAATATCCCATAACATATGAGCGCACAGGAGGAATGACCAGGCAGTCTGGGATGCAGGGGGGTGGGGCGGAGGGGCAGCCTGGACCGTGTCCTTGAGTGTGGGGGACACTTGGCACCCATACTGTCCTGTGCGGGACAATGTCCCACTTTACAGATGCGGAGAGCGATGCTCAGAGAAGTGACGACATGCCCGGGTACATTTCTGCTGTGACAAGTCAAGGATTTGTCCCCCTTTTCTGTCAGCCTCACTGGCTGCCTCCAAATGCCCCCAGACCCCTGACCTCTGAGTTGCTGGCCTCAGGGCCTCCTCCAATACCTCCCCTCTCCTCCACTTTTCCAGAGAATGTGCTCTCCTGAGCAGCAGGTCTGTAGTTGGGACCCGGAACTTGAGACTCTCCCCACTGTGGGGGCCATCCGATGTGTTGTGTTTCCCTGATGCCTACACTCCAAGACCTACCCAAGGACAGGCTGGTTTGTGGCTGGATGCAGCTGGGTGAGGGTGTGTGAGTCCCCTTGGATAAAGAAAATAATCCTGGGATGGTCGGTTTGGGGACACGGATCGGTCGCCTCCTCTCTGACTCTGTTCATCAGGTGCCCCCAGGAGACTGTGCTTCTCTTCCCGAGGGGCTGGCCAGCGAGGGCCACCTCTGAGGCAGCTGCTGATCCCCCTTTCTACACGTTTCTCCCACAAACTCAAAGCCACCCATTAAGGAAGCCATGCACTGCTTAGGCAGTTTCCTTCCCCCCAGAGAGCAAATGGCATTTGCCCTGTTTGCTCTTATGAGGCATCTGGTAGACCCTCCTTTCTGGCTCATTTGTGCCCCAGTGAGGGGGGCGGGTTGTATGACATTGTCCAGGCAGTGGGGGGTCAGGGGGCTCTGGCAGCCGGAAGCGCACACATTTCCCACTTGCTTGGGGTGGGCATCCAGCGGCAGTCAGGAGATGGATCCTTCAGAGGCCAGAGAAGGGCCTTTGAGGAGGTGTGAACAGTGGTGAAGCCCATCTTTCTTAACCATCGAGCAAACACATTTGAAGCAAATCACAAAGATAAAAATCTCTGGTTTGCTCTTGAATCCAGCAGAAAGTCTGGCAGGGAGGAAACTTTACCCAGGGAACATATCCAAGGACTATAGATCGCGTAGTTTAGAGTATGAGCAGGGGACAGAAGGGGTGGGGGACAAGTGCAGGAGAGTTGTCTTTGCGTCCCCGTCCCCGGCCACGTCTCTGGCAGAGAAAAGACTTGGAGAGGAATTCTCACGTCCCAGCGTTGGGCTTCTCTGAAACTTGCCATAACTGTTTGTCTCAGTTGGCTGGTCCTCCTCTAATAGGAGAAAGGACAGGAGTGAAGACGTAAGGAGTGGGGATGCCACTGAACAGAGTAGGGAACTGGAGGCATTCTGGTTGCTGACATGAATGGATGCCCATCAGCTCTTGTACCGCAGGTCCCTGTGGAGAAAGCCAGGCTCTGTGTGCCCTCCTGATTTCTAGTCACTTCCATGCGCCCAGCCAAGGGCATGGGATCCCTCCTGAGCACTCGGAGTCTCAGCTTTGCCATGTCCTTGCTGTGTGACCTTGGGTAAGTTCCCTAGCCCCTCTGGGCTGCAGTTTGCCCAGGCATTAAACAGAAGTGATAGTCCATTCTGTTTCAGGATTGCTGTGAGGAGTCAATAGGATGGCGCGAGATGCCCTTCTTCCCACCAAACGAGGACGTGTGTCCAGGTTCAGGCTGCAGGGAGAGGCAAGGGCACAGGGATGGAGTGGATGCAGAGCCCCGTTTTGTGCCACTTGGGTGGGAGAGGGCTCCTGAATGGCCACCCACCGAGTCCAGCCCTCTCCAAGCTGGCTGTTCACTCCCTGGCTGGAGGTGAGCCCAGCTCCTCTTGTTCCTTCCTGTCTTCTCCCTGCAATGTTGTTAGGCTCCCCACAGATGGGGAGTGGAGCTCAGCTGGCCTCTGCCTGCCAGCCCTGGGGCCCGGCCTCCCCCGTCTCTGGGCCCAGGCCCATCACCTATGAGCTCTGTGACTCCGCGCAAGGCTCCTGCTCTCACTGGGCCTTGATGTTCTCGTCTGTACACTGGGGTTGGCGGGTGGGGGGACCCATGAAGCAGTGGCTGGAATTGCCTCCCCACGAGAGCTTCCCACCTCCTTCCTGTCACACCCCTAACTCAGGTGCTCTGAGCCCTGGCTGTCTAGTAGCATCTCCTATGAGCTGTAAACATCCAGTGGGCTCTGTGGGCCTCTCCTGCCCCTTTCTGATCTGCGGTCTTGAATGCAGCCTGGGCACCGGTGGTTTTGAAAAGCCCCCCCCAGGTGACTCTTGGGTTCCCCCCGGGCTGAGAACCACCGCGGGCTGCTGGGCCAGCCACAGTGCCCCCCATTCTGGCCCTGGTCGCCTGTCCAGCTTCACGATGCCCCCCTGCACCCCCCTCCTGCCAAGCCCATCTCTTCCTCTGAGTCTTTCCTGAAGGGTTAGCACCCTCGTGCGCTCCCCCTTCCCTGGCTCCCATCCCTGCAGGTCATAAGGATGTAGGTCTCCCTGCTTTGGAGCCCCCCACCCTCTTACCCCCAGCACTGAGCCTGCTCTGCTCCCAGCTCTGGCCACCCTGCCCTGCCCTTCCTCACCTCTTCTCCAAGGCTGCTTTCTCCCTTTCCCCCCGCAGCTGTCCTATCATCTGGAAGGCTTGTTTGTGTTTCTTTCCAGCTTTACTTGGGGCACAACTGACAATTAAAAACTGTGTATATTTATGATTTGATGATTTGATATATGTATCCATTGTGAAATAATCATCCCAGGCAAGCTGATTAGCATATCCATCACCTCACAAAGCTACCATTTCCCTCCTCCCCTTTTCCATTTTTGGTGGTGAGGACACTTTGGATCTACCCTCTTAACAAATTTCAAGTAGACGGTACAGTATCATAAACTATGGTCACGTTATCGCACCCAAGAGCTCCAGAATTTATAAGGGGCTAATACATAAAACATGTAAGGGAATCCTACAGTTTGATAGAAAACAAACAAACAAACAAACAAATAATTTGATTTAAAAAATGGGCAAAGGACCTGCATAGACCTTTCCCCAAAGAAGATACAAATGGCAGCAGGTACATGAACAGACGCTCAGCATCACTCACCACTGCTCTAGACTCCGCCCTGGGGGGTGGGCGGTGGGGGGTGTTCTGCGGGAGTCTAGGCAGGTCCACTTCTCCCTACTTTGCTCCCTGTTTTTATAACTATGGCCTTCCTGGAACGCAGCCCAGCCCATTCATTGGCCTGTTGTGCGCCCTGCTTTCTTGCTCTAATAGCAAAGTTGAGTAGCTGTGACGTAGGCCGTCTGGTTTTGCAGAGTCTGAAACATTTCCTAGCTGGCCCTTGACGGGAAACATTTGCCAACCCCCGTCCAGCCTTTGCAGGGGTCTGGTGGATTGGGTGGAGGTAGAAGGACCGGGCCTGGGCCTTCCCCTTGGGCCTGTGCTGCCAGATGTTAAAGAGGAAGGTGGGGGAGTTGAGGGGGCTTCTGGGCACCGACCACCTGCCCTCCAGGGCCTGCCTTCCAGGGCAGCTGGAGAAGGGAGACCCTGCTCAGGGCTCCCGCTCCCGGGCGTTCCCTGCAGTGGCTGAGCAAGCTGAGGGCCGGGCTGGGGATTTTCCATCGCTGCCTGAAGCGTGACCAGGCCTGGCTTCTGCTTATCTCCCAGGTAAACAAGAGCTCTGCACGCAGCCCCGAGGGAAGGAGCCAAGACGGCAAATTCTGGGGGCGACGGGCCACGCAGGGCCATGTGCGCACAGCCTTCGGGTCTGATGCTTCAGTGGGAAGAGGGACCCTGGCGCCACTTGGCAGGAACAAGGATCCCTTATTCATTCATTCTTTTGATATTTGTGGAGCCTGCTGAGGGCAAGGCACCATACGAAGGACACGGTGCCCATACTGTGCTTGCCCTCTCGAGTCTGACAGCTTTTGGGGAGACCGTCCAGCAAGAATGATTACCCTGGGGAAGCCCAGGGGTGGTGCTGGGAACACAGCGGAGGCAACTAGCATAGCCCCGGGGTGGGGCCAGAGAGGACTCTGAGAATAGAGACCCAGTGCCTACTTAGGAGCCGTGACTCGACCCCGCGACCTAGTTGGCCAACAGAGTTGCAGCTTCTGTCCCTATGCCTGGTCACTGTCCTCCCCCTTTCTCCTGCCCATCACAAACGCGCTCTGGTCTGGAGAGGGTGGTGGCAGGCAGCGCAGGTCACAGCTGCTGTTCTGGTTGACTGCTCTGTGGGTGGGTGGTTCAGGACCATTAGGCATTCCTCCCCGTGTTCTTTACTGCTACCCTAGCACTGAGCCCCGCCCGAGGTTCTCCGCAGGAGAGGTGGAGGCAGGAGGGGCATCCCAGCACCAGTGGAGGTGAGGGGCCTCGGGGAGATGTCCTTCCTCACATCTGTCCAGCACTTCACAGTTCGCAACCCCTCTGAAACTGTAGCACATTTAATCCTGCGGACATGGTGAGGTGCTGTTTATCAGTCAGAGCTCTTTGGTGGTAAGCAACAGAAAATGGCTTTGGCTAACTGAACCGAAAAGGACAGGTACAGGGAAGCTCACTGATTTAGGAGAAAACCGAAGGACCAGCCCTCTGGAAGGAACGCGACTCTGTCCAGGGCAACCCTACAGAATGGATGGGTGGTCCTGCGTGCCTCTGCCCATGGCTCCAATCCCAGGGACAGCGTCTGATGGCTTAGCTTAGGGCAGGTGGCCCACGTCTCAGGCTAACCCCCGTGAGGTTCCACAGGCCTCCCTGATCACAAGTGTTCAGCCCTCGGCTCATTTCCTACACCTGCTCTGCTTCCGCTAACAGCCAAGTCCGCATCTCCCCGCTGCTCCCCAGCTCGGGTACCGGTAACCCTCCTCCTCCTCCTAGTCACCCACACTGGCAACAGGGAGCCTGTCCTCTTCTCGGTCAGGCCTCCAGCCAGCGCCGACTTCACTGATTTCGTCTGGAACGCTCCTCTCCATTCCGGCGAGGACCGCTGAGGTTCAGGCCCTCAGCATCTTTCCTTTACATGGGCTGCAAGCTTCTCCCAAAGCGTCTGTCCTCCACTGTGGTCCGCGTTCAACCAGCAGCAGGGGCTCTTTGCTGATACTGCATATCTGATCATACCATTCTTCTTAAAAAGCTTCAAACCCCCTTTCTGCTCCCGACCGTGCCTTCCAAACTTCTGTGACCTTGACCTGCAGTAAGAAATGTATTTTGCATTGCAATTGATTTTACAGTGCACTTATTTCTATAAGTGAAGCAAAGTTTCCAAGAATTGATACTTACCTGAGTTTCTATTCTAGATCACTTTTTAAAACTTCTGGCCAGGGGCATCTGGGTGGCTCAGTCGTTAAGCATCTGCCTTTGGCTCAGGTCATGATCCCAGGGTCCTGGGATCGAGCCCTGAGTCGGACTCCCTGCTCAGTGGGAAGCCTGCTTCTCCCCTTCCCACTCCCCCTCGCTGTCTCTCTCTCTGTCAAATAAATAAATAAAATCTTAAAAAAAAAAACCACACAAAAAACTTCTGGCCAGGACTCACTAAACCGATTTCATGAGCCATGATTGAGCCACTATCTGAAAACACTGGCTGAAAAATAAAGTGGGACTCCCTTGGAATGGTGTGGAAGGCTGCTTGGTGACCCAGACCTCTTTCTGCTTCCCTTGCTCTGGATTCTTGTCAGTCTCTGTTTCTTTGAGTTCCTTTGTGCATCCCATGCTGCGCCTCACTTCGGTGCTTTGGGACGTATCCCATACGCTCTGCCCCAATCGTCCTCCTCCCCTTCCTCACATCCCCTGCCTACCTCACTCTTCAAGACTCCGCTTATCTCTGTGGGTTAGATCTGAGCCTCCTCTCTGCCCTTGGAGCACCTTGGGCATGGTACTGGCATTTGCTTAGGTGTCTATACCAGTGTGGAGACCACCTGCCTCAATATCGTGTCTATTTCCAGACCTCATCATCGGTCCAAGGAGTCAGAGTCTTTAAAGATAGCATGGCATGGGGCACCTGGTGGCTTAGTCGGCTAAGCGTCTGACTCATGGTTTCGGCTCAGGTCATGATCTCAGGGTCGTGAGACTGAGCCCCACATTAGGCTCACACTCAGCATGGAGTCCACTTAAGATTCTCTCTCTGGGGTGTCTGGGTGGCTCAGTCATTCAGCGTCTGCCTTCGGTTCAGGTCATGATCTCAGGGTCCTGGGATCGAGCCCTGCATTGGGCTCCCTGCTCTGCCTGAAGCCTGCTTTTCCCTCTCCCACTCCCCCTGCTTGTGTTCTCTCTCTCTGTGTGTCTCTGACAAATAAAATCTTTAAAAATATATATATATTTTCTCTCTCTCTCTCCCTCTGCCCCTATCCCCGCTCTCTCTCTCTCAATAAATAACAAATAAATAAATAAATAAAATCTTAAAAAAAAAAAGATGGCGTGACAAATCTGTATTTTTACTTAACTACCCCAGTTGGTCCTTGGGTACATTAGCATAAATGTTTGACCCTGACTGGTCTAGAGGCTGTCAGTTCCTCCAGGCTATAGGCAATGCTGTTCATTCATGCACACCCCGGGGGGATGGCTGCCCAGAATCTCACTCCCTTCCTATGTTTGGGGGATTCCCCGCCATCTTGTCCTGGTAGGAGACAAAGCCCACTTCCCCGCAGAAGATAAAAGGTCTAGATGCTGCCTTCCCAGCCCCCTGGCAGCAGGGACATGGGCATGTGGCTTTGTCTCAGCCAAGCATTGCCACCCACCTGGGACCTTGAATCAGGAGCTGGTGACCCAGAGAAGCAGGGACGGGGGAGAGTGCATTTGGGTGACGACACCTGCAGGATCCAGTTCCCTGATACAACCTTGTGGCAGAGTGAGCTGGGGACCCAGGATTTGGGTGGCAGAAGCCACATGACTGGCTCTTTGGCATGGTTTTGGTTGGGCCTCCCTTTAGCTGCCCATTTCCAGAGCCTGACTCTCTAGTGTCTGTGGCCATTCTGGCACCCACTCGATGTCCTCCCAATGAATTGCTTTTCTCCCTAAATCAACCAGAGTTGACTTCTCCCACTTGCACGTACATACCCTTACAGACACTCCGGCCCCTTGCAAGCAGTGAGTGTTCGCTGGTGCAGTGGACCAACCACTCTGGGCTCAAAGCTGCTGTTCCAGCTTTCACCTTCTTCTCTGTGAAGCCCACGCTTAGTCCTCACCATGAGCACCCAGCACCCAGCTCCTGACCTTGGCCGTCTCTCCAGCCGTTGAGGCCTGAGGCGGGTAGAGACACAGCTGTGTTTCTTCCTTAGGGACACAGAGTTAATGTCAACTGCCCTCAGTGATGGCCGTAGTTAGGGGTGTGACAAGTGGGCAGGCTGGTGGGGATGGGGAGAGTGCTGCTCACACTGGGACACGGGTAATGGATTCAGGCTTTCGTTATTCCCAGGCAAAGCACAGAAAAGCAGCAACTAGAATGTTCTCTGGCCTTGGCTTACTAACGAAGTGTATCCCACTATCCTCTGGGGGCAAGGATTCTTGTGGAGAAAATGCGTTTTCTCTTCACTGATGATCATCTTCCCACTTCTAAAGACCCCAACCAACCAGCTGAGGTCAGTGAATAAGACTTAGGAGTCCATCAAAAAGAGAAAGCCAACGGGCCAGGGAGCCTAGAAAGCACTTGCACACCATCCTGTGGTAACTACGGGGGGTGGAGGAATGGTAACAGTGGGCATCGCATGAACTCTGCCGGTCAGAGTCTGGCAGGAAACGGAAAGCACCCTCAAATGGAGCGACTAAAGAGAACTTAGTAAAGAGACTTTACCAAGATGTGAGCCACAGTAAGAGAAACCAGTTAGAACCATTGTCGGTGAAGCAAGAGGACCGACAACAGGCAGGAGCGAATCCCTACGTCCTCTAGGCCCAAGGGGCAAGGAGAGGGAGCTGTGGCTAGAAACTGGGGAGAGTAGTTGTAATAGAGCTGCCTGGCGAACCATGGCCTTCAGCGGGGGGTGCGGGGGGTGGGGGGAGGACACACAACATGGCAGCCAGGCAAGGAGGGAGTGACCTCTCTCTCCGCCCACCCTCCAGCTTCCATTCAGTACTTCTCAGTGACTGAACCCAACTAGAAGCCAGAGGGCAAGTCAGGGGGTCATTGACGTGTCTATAGGGGTCAAGCTTTGGAGGACTGAGCGGGGTGGGAGAGAGTGGACAATGGATCAGGAAGGACAGATAGGGAGCATCTGGCAGTAGCCTACGGCACACTTCCTGTGGGCTCTTAGGAGCACGTAACATGCATAGCAACTCATGTAATTCTCAGAAGAAGCTGGGGTCCTGGCATCCTGCCATTTTCCAGATAAGTACCATGAGGTTAAATACCTCATCCAATGTCAGCGTGAGAGTAGCTGCAATTCAAGCCCAGACAATATGAATCCAGACTCTGCGTTCTTACCGCTATGCTGAGCCATCCAATAATGTAGCCACTAGCTACCCATGGCTATTTAAATATAAATTAGTTGATATTAAACAACATTCAAATCCAGGAAGTCCCCCTGAGCCACATTTCAAATGGCTCCCTACCTACATGTGGCTAGTGGGTACCGTATTGGACAGCACAGAGAGGGAACGTGTCCATCCTCCCAGAGAGTTCCACTGCGCAGCTCTGCAGTAGACCTGGACACTTTGATCTGCACCATTTCCAACCCCTAATCCCTTGCAAAACACAGGCACATGCACTCCCATCAGTAGTTGTTGTGTTCCTGGGCTGAAAAGGACAGGGGTCCGTCTGATTTGAAGATTTCATTGCCCTCTTGGTGGCTGCCAGATAATGTGGCCTCAAGCACAGCTCAAAAGAGATAAATCTGAGATGGTTTTATGTAAGCCATGCCCTTTTTCACATTCTACAATCCCTTTGCGGTCCTGCCCTCTCCTATCGGAATAGCAAGGATATCCCATAATAAGCAGCAGCACTTAGATCAAAAGAGACAGGAGAAATGGCTGGTACATCAGCACTCTCCTCTCCACCCCATTTCGGAGGTAACTTGTCCTTGAGGCTTATGAGATGCTGGCATCCAGTGATGTACAACATCCTTCCATCAGCTCCCAGGAGACAGTTCTGAGTTGGATTTAATGATCCCCAAATCTTGACACCGATACATCATCTCCAAAATGTCTAGCATTAGTAGAGGAGATAAATGCTGAAGATGATATAAATCCTATCTACCAGATAGGCTAAAGGTGAGGTCTAACTCTGTCTAGACCGTCGGAACATCATAAAAAGGAATGGGAGTCAGTATCAGATGACCCTCCCTTCACATAAAGAGATGCAGGGTCTTAGGAATCTGTAAAAGTGCTTTCTGGGAGAGGAAGCAAAAAGTTTTAACTCCACACCACCCGTAATTCTACCTCCCAGCAAGCGGGAGTGCTAGCATTTTATGTACATTCTCTTACACGCAATCCAGCACACATTGACACGTGTATGATCATGTGCATGATCTTCTTTGTCCAGTGCGCCTGCGAACATTTTTGCATCTCACTTAACAATAATAGTAGCTATCCTTCATTGTTGCTTACTATGTGCCGAGCTCTGGGCATGTTACATGTGTTATCTCACTTCTCACGACAGTGACGATAAGAGGAATCATTATTATTCTTGTTCTACAGGCAAGGAAACCAAGGCACAGAGGGATCCTGCCTAAGGTCACACAGCTAGTTTCATAGCAGAGCTAGGACTATAACTAAATCTGTCGGACCTCCAAACCCATGCCTCTTCTGCCATGGTGTTATTCTACACCAATGTTCTGCAATGTTTTAGCTCTAGCAGGCATTCTTTTTTTTTTTTTTTTTTTTTTTTTTAGAGAGAGAGATCATAAGTGGGAGGGGCAGAGGGAGAGGAGAGAGAATCTTCAGCAGACTCCCCGCTGAGCATGGAGCCCGACACAGGGCTCGATGCAGGGCTCGATCCCAGAACTCTAAGATCACAACCTGAGCCAAAACCAAGAGTCGGATGCTCAACTGACTGAGCCACCCAGATACCCCAACTAGCATGCATTCTTTAAGGGATTTTCCCCATGAGCCTAATATATAAAACAGATAGAAGTGGAACTGGACTGGTTGAAACGCGGGTGGAAGCTCCTAGTCTTCCCTGCTCTTGTCCCTTGGCTTTCTCCCTTCCTACAATTCCCCCCCACCCCCACCACAGGCAAACAATCAATCAGCTCAGGGAACGCCTCGGACTTGGGAAGGACCAGTTTGGAAAATACTGTCTATGCATCCTTTTAACAGACTGCACTGTATTCACCTTTATGCATATGGCATCATTAATACAGCCAACTGCCTCCTGCTCTGAGAAGCAATCTTGATGATACATTTTGTACACATTCATGATTTTTTTTCCTGGGTAAATTTTCTGGAAGTGAAATATTTGGGCCAAAAATGTGCCAGTTTTAACACCAGATTCTCCTTCAGAAAGATAATACTACATAAATTCCCATCTGCAGAAAAAGGTTCTGTATGTTCTCACAACTGGGGATATTACTATTTAAAACCAATTTTTGTCAATGCAAAGGTACATTGCAGTTGTTTTATTGTGCTTTTTTTTTTTTTCTGGATACTAAAAACAGACATTTTAAACTTTGCCAACTACTTGCCTTTCTTCTTTTATGCATCTCCTTTGCAGTTCACATAGTTTGCTTTGTATTTTTCCTCTCCTGGGGCAGTAATCATTCATTATCTATTTATAAAATTTATTTATAATGTAGGGTCATTAATCCCTCATGTATCATAATGAATGTAGACTGTCATATATTCATTTCTGTTATATATGTCATGTAGAATATGTAACATTGAATTTTATCTTTTATTTACGGTGGTTTTGATTTACAGAGTTTTAAATTTTGACCATAGACTCACATTCTCCTATCTTTTAATTCTGTGATTCTTTTTAAACCTCAAATCCTTTAATCCATCTGAAATTTAATTGTGAACCAACAGCTAACAGTGAACTAACTTCCTTGGATAACTATATTTCATTTTCTTGTCTGATTGCAATGGCTTGAACTCACCAGAATGGTGTTAAGATTGAGCATGGTGGCTCTCAACCCTGGGTGATTTTTGCCCCTCGCTCCCTCATCACCCTCCCTCCCCCCGCCCCGGCACATGTGGCAATCTGTGGAGACATTTTTGGTTGTCATAACTTGTGGTGGGCAGGGAGATGTGTGTGCTCTTGGCATCTAACAGCTAGAAATGCTGGTAGCTGCTACACACCCCACATTGCACAGGACATTCCCCTACAGCAAAGAATCTTCTGGCTCAGGTTGAGAAGCTTTGCGTTAACTAAGAGTAGAATTAGCAAGTCCCTTCTGCTTCTTGTACTTTGCCCGTTGCAAACCGGAGCTGCACTCATTAGGGACAACTTGCCTTAACGTCTCTGTAATGATCCCTCTGGAATGCCTCTACCACAGACAGGGTGATGCAGGCGGCCGTGCATAGAGAACATAGATGCTTGGGTCAACATTGAATAAAGAGAGGAAAGCAATGCAGATACAAATAACACATGAACAGCGTCTAGGGTTGCTTCCCGTCTCGAGGCATCTGTGTTCCATTGACACATTAAGAGCCTCTTTGGCTACCCTCCTGTTGATTCTCTCCTGGGACTTAAGACCACCATGGGTTCAAGCATCCTAAGATGTGTTCTGCGAGAACATGAACGTTGGAATCATGAAGACCTGGGATCAGATCGAGGCCCGGTCACTCACGGGCTGTGGGTGTGAGAGCCTGGGCAGGGTCTGGAGCCCGCTCCCTTGTAACAAACACTGACCTTGGGTGTCATGAAGTGAGTACCTAGCTCAGTATCTGGAACATGGTAAGTGCTTATTGCATATCCCCATGGAGTCCTGGGCACGTGCAATCCCACTCAGGTTTGACGAGCAGCCGTTGCTCCCGAACAGCCCTTGGGGAGCCTGAAACCCAAGAGAGGAGACCAGCTGCAAGCCCCTGGCCAGCATTTTATGCTGGTTACTGAGATAATTTTATTCTTACCATTGTACAGGTGAGGAAGCTGAGGCACAGAGAGGTTAGTACCTTGCCCACGGTCACTCTAAGTGGTAGAAGCTGGGTTAGAGCCCTGCACTCAGCTGCTTAGTCATGCTGCCTTCCCACCCAACAGCTTCCACGCACCCCCCCCCCAGCAGCTCAGCTGAGGGACGCTGGCCCAGCCATCCCATCTCCAAGGCTCTTGCTGTCACTCCTCTCAGCGTGGGCACCAAGCCCATGTTTTTGGCCCGAGGCCCGCGGGCAGCACTGGCTGGATGCTGCCAGAAAGGGATGGCATTCCACCTACAGCCCTTGCTCAGAGCACCTGCCGGGGCCCCCACCAGTTGACAGAAAGAGCTCTCGGCTCAAGTGCCATCCCCAGAGGGCCTGACACTTTCCAGCATCCCGGAACTGTCCCTGAGGAGCCCTGATGGCGGCTTCGTGGTCTTGGGAAATGTACTTAACCTCTCCGTGCCTCAGCTGGTATCTGGGAAGACATTCAATTGCATGGTAATGAGCCTGAATCCTGCAGGGCCTGCCTCTTAATCACCAGCTGGAAAATGCAACCATGTAAGAAGCAGGCAGGCCACCCGGCCACGACCTCATTAACCTAATCCTGTTAGACTCCTCCGCTCCCCTTAGCTCAGCTGCAGCGCAGCTGGGAAGGTGACCTTCTGGAGCAGAGGGGGCTCTTCGCCCAGGGATGCTGCATCTGGGTGAGAGGCACCGTGGGGATGGTACACGCGGGGCCTGGATGTCGTGGGGGTGGGGCAGAAGTCCTCAAGGCTGTGTCTAGAGAGGGCCAGGGGGACACCTGTGTGCTGGCCACGTGGTGCCTCTCTGTGGGAGCCCCACCGCCAGCACCGGCCTCAGCAGCACCCCGGGCTCGGCCCCTTCAGGGCTCTGAAACCGGGCACCGTACCTGCAGAACATCATTTAATCCTATAATGGAAGCTCTATACCTTCCACATTTTACAGACTAAGGAGACTGGGGCTCAGAGTAGTCAGGTAGCTTTCCCAAAGACACACAGCAGCAGAACTGGCTTTGATCCAGCTTGGGCCAAACCCAAATTCCACACTTTCGGAATAGTTATGGAGACGTCGGGGTACGTCTAGAATAGGTTCCTGCAACGTGTTGGGGCTTGTGGGTTAGAACTTGTAGCGTGTGTCAGGGGATTGCTAGAGACTTGAAGCCCTCGTCTATCTGGCACCGAAGAATCCTCCCAGCACCGAGTGCTTAGTGGGCCTCTGGGAAGAGTGGGGCGTCAAGCTATCGGTGTCCTAGGGACCTGGCTTTTTGGGACAGACTGAGCAGAGCTGCCTCAACCACATTGCCTCTTCCTGGGTGTCAGAGTGTCTACCCCCAAAATGGCCACAGTACTCTTTCCAGTTCCACAGATGCTTCTAGAACCTTGCCACTCCCCCCACCCAGGGAGGAGGTGGAGTCCATTTTCCCTCCCCTTGAAACGCTGTCAAGGACTAGACCGTGGGGGACAGATGCAATGTGGCCTCCAACACTGGTTCTAAAAGGCAGTCGAGCTGCCACCTGGCTCTTTCTCTCTTGGGCTGCATCGCTTTGCAACACACCTGCCACGCTGGGAGGAGCCACGTGGACAGGCCACGCGTTGGTCGCTGTTCTGCTGGACAGCTCCCGCGCAGGTCCCAGCCCTCCGCCTCCAGGCCGCCCCCACAGACACGGAGCGGGGCACATACAAGCCCATCTCTGCTGAGCCCTGCCCAGTTTTGCAGATTGGTCAGCAAAACGAACGTTAAGGTTTTTAAACCAGCCCTGGGCCCTAGCTCCGGGCTGCATCAGCCTTAGGGGGTGCGCTTGCATGAACGGTCTTGTCCCAGGGGGCACCCCTCCCTTTCCCCCCACAAAGGCACTGTATGGGCTAGCTGCCTGCCCACCCCCAGATCGTAAGTTCTTGGAACACTTTTCTTCATAGCGAATAAAACCTGCACATTTACATTTCCGCATTTCTGCCCATTCGTCCTAATTCTATTACCTAGGTCCCCGAAGAGCTCATCTCGTTTCATTCCGGTGTTTGGACGGTTGGAGACAGCCCCCTCTCTTCCACTTGTCTGCCTAAACCTCATAGTTCTCATGGCCTTTCCTGCCAGAGAGGAAAGTTCTTAGATTCTTCACTCTCCTGGCTGTCTTTATCCTTCGGGAGGCCTCTGTGGCAAAGTCTGGCTCCACACTGGCCACCTCGCCCTAGGTAGGGGCTGATTTGTGGCGGACACGTGCGCTCGGCAGGCTTCCTGACGCTGTGTTCCCAGCTCTCTTGAAAGGTCAGTTTAATCGGGGGTGGACCATGGGCTCCAGGCCCATGGGTACGAACTCCTCCCTGCCCAGGGGACACAGACCCATTGTTGGGTCCCCAGAAGGCCAGGCCTGCATTTGCCTATAGGCCGTGACTCTGCATCCATTCAAAACATTGTCTTCACTGCCCAGAGGCCCTGTCCCCTTGAAGTGGTTACTCTCCACGCCCTGCTCCCCTGGCAACCGATAGTCGGCTTTCTGTCTCTGTGGATCTGCCTTTTCTGAATACTTCCTATCAATGCGGTGATAAATTTGGGACCCTTTGTGCCTGGCTTCTTTCACTTGCATACGTGTTTCGAGGTTCATCCACGTTGTAGCATCTAACTCTACCCCTGATCCAGTCCCCCATGCTGGCCCCAGTCAGTGGGTGGTCCCGCCTGCCTCCCTTCTGCCCTGGGTGACCTTAGAACTGTTTGGATCCGGACATTGTGGGTCAGCAAATGTGGGACACTGTCAGGAGGGCCAGGCCCAAATCCAACCTTCCATTCATGGTGAGAAAGATGTATGGGGAGCAACTTTTCTCAGATTCTCTCTTGCTTCTTCTTCCTCTTCCCTCTGGACTCATTTCTTTACTGTTTCTTGAACTCTCTGGACCTACAGCCACCACAGGACCTTTGCATATACTCCTCTCATCTCCCAGATATCTGCACGCTGCCCCTCTCATGCCTCTTTGTGCCTTTACTCAGATGTCACCTTCTCTACCACTTATCTTAAATTCCACACTTTATCCTGTCCTTTTCTGACTTTATTCCTTAGTCTTAACTGCTAGCTAATGTGCATGTGTATTGTTTTTTATCTTTTTCTTTTTTTTTTCCTGTCCATCCATCCAACTAGAATGGAACCTTCTGGAGGGTGGGGATTTTGTGTGTTTGGTTCACTGCTATATATCCAGAGCCTGGCCCATAGCAAGTGCTTCATAAATATAAGTTGAATGAGTGAATGAATGCTCTGCATCATGCCCAGAGGACCTGAAGCCTTGTTGGGGGGTGCTTTCTCCCAGCCCTAGGTGTAAAGTGGGGACTGGACTTGAACACACAGCTGCCCCTGCCCACCCCAGCATCGCTGGCTTCCACGCAGGGATGGCCCAACAGGTGGGGGCAGGGGATGACAGGTGTCCTACTTCAACCCAGTCTTCACCTGGTACAGAAAATGCTGCATGACACACCCAAGTGAAACCTAAAGTTCAGGCAATCAAGTTGCTCCGGATTTCTGTGTGGGCAGCTCCGGGGGTGCAACTGGTTGGTGTGGACCCGCTGACCCAAGACCTCTCTGCATGTTGGGGTTCTCGGATCGGAGAAAGCAGGGGACTGGGCCAGAGTCCGGGAGATTTTCCTGAATTCTGGTATCTGACGTGAGTGATGAACAGCATCCAGTAGACACAAAGGGGTCCTATCATCCCGGAGTGGTAGGAACCTGGTAATCTAACCTGTTTAGGTCTGGGTATGAATGATTTAGAAAAGAGGGCCAGTCCTGACCCAGAAAAGCATAATGTATCCTTTACGTACGTCAAGCCGTCGTATGTGTGTGTCTGGATGTGTCCGTGTGTATTGAGGTGGGCATCAGGAGGGCAGTGCCGGATTCTGCCTCTGTGACACCCCAGTCTCTGGTGTGGATGGTGTTTTAGTGACTCGAGGTGCACCCAGGCCTGCGTGTCTGTCCTTCGTTTCTTGTGGGGCGTGCACTGAGAGGGAGCCGTCCTGAACCCGGAGCTGGGAGGTCTCGGTGCGGGCTTCGACATGCAATCATCTTTGACCTTGAGCAGGTTACCATGTGCTTCTGGTTCTTCATTCCCTTTCTTAATAAGCTGGGAATCGCTGCGCCTTCCCGCCCACCTGCTGCCCATGGTTTGAGGTCATTTACGGGAAAAGAGTTCTGTACATTCTGAAAAGAAGGCCACACGAATGCAAGGAAATATTATTAGCATTATTTGTGTCGGCTCTTTGTAGCCAAAAAAGGAGGCCAGAGGCGGGTGTGTAATTACAGCAAGGTCGTAGTGAAAGAAAAGCTGCAGGGGCCTGTAGCTTTTGTTCAATTCTACCGGTGACGCTTAGCAAAAGTGGCCAAATCCAGTGAAGGCCTGTGCTTGTAATTCCAGAAGCTGCCACTGGGTGGCGCCTGATCCGTGGCCTGGGCTGCGAGGTCTCACTGGAGGACCTGTTTTGCCCCTTTGACTAAAATACACTTATTTACTGACCTAAGCATGTACACGGCCTTTGCCCGATCAGGTGGTGGTTTTCATTCTGCCCAGAGACCGGGTCTTAGCCTCCCCGTCTCCTGGCACTTTGGGCGAAAGTAACCCAAACCCTCCATCTGGGGCCTGAAGTTGGCTCGGCGCACGCACACCTCACAGCAGCACTGGAAGGCTCTGCCCTCTGGCAGCGAACCAGGGAGAGGCCTGCTTGGCTGCCGCGCAGACTTCATTAGCTCTTGAGCTGCTCTTCTCTCAATCTGGCCTTTTCTTCTCCTCCCCCCACCTTGCATTTAAGGGTGGGAGGGGGGGAGTCTGATTTTCTTCGCCGCAGGGGCCCATTCTTTGCAAGTCACTTTAGCTTTCTTTCCTTTCTGTGATCCGGAGAGATCACGGGCGGTGGGTAATTGTAAGAGCCGGCTGACATTTTTTTTTCTTCTTTTTTTCCTGCAATTAAGGACTAGAGACTTTGGCACGAAAGCTAAATCATTCATTCCCGCTGGCTTTGAAACTGAGCCCTGGGTACGAATTACTTTGCATAAAATCACGGAAGACTTTCACACAGCCAGCCCAGCAACGTTCATCAGGTTGGTTGGTGGTCTGTTATGGCTCAATTCATATAAACACACAAATACTTGGAACACCACACAAGAAACAATTCACAATAATAGCTCCTGGGGAGGCGACTAATGTTTGAGCTGGTCCATGTTCATATGTAAAATCTTCTGTGGTAGGGGAGCCTCGAGGATTCTTTAGCTGATTCAGGACAGCCCTCATTCACTCGGTCGGACCCCAAAGAATCGAGGCAGAGCGAGGGGATGCCCCCAACCACATCTCGCTAACAGTCCAAGTCCCCAGTGGTCCTTTCCTTAGGCTTATGGGAGCTCGGGGGCACGGAGAGTGGGTTTTCAAGGTGAGGTGCTCAGATAGGGACCAAGGAAAGCGGTCACCGGGAAAACTTCTGAATGCTGCCAAAGCCAAGTCTTCACTGGCCCCAACAGGAGGATTAGCTTGAGTGGTGACTGAATGTAGGCAGGGGGAGGCACCTGGTCTGAGTGGAGGCTGGGAGCCTCAGCCGCTTCTGGTCTCTAGAATGAGGTGCTTCTGTGGTCTTCTGTCACCCTCCCCACACCCAGCTCTTCCAGCTGCATGCCCTTCCCTTCGGTGGGCACATTCCCCAGGATCGTCACCCAGCTCCCTGCCAATCCCCTCTTACAACACCGTCCTCTCTTCCCTTCTTTCTAGAACCTCCTTTTAAATCACTGGGAAACCCTTCCTTTCCCCAGAGGCAAGACCTTCCTTCTCTCTCCTTCTGGTTTCTGCATTTAGACCATGGTGGCCCATTAGACCCAATCCTCAGTCAACCAAAGAGTGCATTTCCCTCCTTCTAGGGCAGGCCAGTGTGGACATCCCAACCTTCTCAGTAGGCAAAGATAAGTAGCAAAAGCCAAAGGCAGTTAAAGTTTCATCCTTCCATGCTCTGGCCATTGATGACCCTTCGCCTTTAAATAAAAGCACATTTGAATAAAAGAGAAGTGGTTTTTGTTTTTTTTTTTTTTTAAGGTAGGCTCCACACCCAGTGCAGAGCCCAACACAGGGCTTGAACTCACAACCCTGACATCAAGACCTGAGCTGAGATCAAGAGTCGGATGCTTAACCGACTGAGCCACCCAGGCGCCCCTGAATAGAACAGAGGTTTCAAATGAAGATACACTAGCTTTGCCTTTTATTCCAGCCCCAGTGAACAGCCTTCTGGAGCAAGTGAGAAGGGTCATTAGGACTTTGCACTTACCATTCCATCTGCCTGGAGCATACCCCCCTTCACTGTCCCTTCACTTCTCTGACCCTCTCTTCTTACAGGGCTCCCCCTCTTCCTCCTGCAAAAGCGTAACTCTCTGGCCAAGTATTTGTTAGCCCGTGTCCGACTTCTGTTCTGCTCAAATGAGGTGCGGTAGGCTATTGCATTAATGGCCCCCACTTTATCCACACCTCCCTGGATCTACACCTTCCCACCCAGCTCAGCCATGTGACATGCTGTGACCAATGGGACAAGAACAGATGAGATACAGGCAGACACTCAAAGAAGAAATCCTCGCACTTGGTGTTTGCCCTCACTCCTGCTCTTGGAATCCAGCAACGCTGTGTAAAAAGCTTGGGCTAACCTGTCTGATGATGAGAGACACAGGCTCCAATTTTCCCTCTTGCCCTGGTCAGCAGCTGGCCAATCACCTGACGTGGAAACAAGACCATTTTAGACCACTCGGGGGCCAGGTGTTTTGCCAACTAACTACACGTGCATAAGCAAGCACAGTAGGGATTCCTCATGCCATCCCAGACCAGAGGAACTTCCCAGCCAACACACAGAATCAGGAGCTAACTAAATGGCTCTTGTTTTAAGGCACTCACCTTGGGGTTTTGTTACACAGCTGATGCTAACTGATGCATGAGGGAATCAACAGAAAGAAAAACAGCTGGTGCGCCTGGGTGGCTCAGTCAGCTGAGCGTCTGCCTTTGGCTCAGGTCATGATCCCAGGGTCCTGGGATCGAGCCCCGCATTGGGCTCCCCGCTCAGTGGGGAGTCTGCTTCTCCCTCTCCCTCTGCTTGCTGCTCCCCCTGCTTGTGCTCTTTCTCTCTCTTTCTGTCAAATAAATAAACAAAATCTTAAAAAAAGAAAGAAAAACAGCTGGCTCACTAAAGATATGCGAAATTGGGAGTTAGGCAGTCAGTGGGAAAAAGAATGCTAGCATAAAAGTGTAAATCTGATTAATATCCAACAGGGCAATAAAAAGTAACCTTTGGAGTTATCTTCTGTCAAAGACCCAAAGGATGATAGTGTTTAGGAGATGAAAGAGAAAGTTTACCTTCAAAGAGTGTCAGGGAGTTAGGCTTCCGAAGGGCTGGATGGCCCAATACAAAACACAGTGACCATTTAAAGAAGAAAAACTGCAAAATCACCAAGGATATTAAGTTTACTTTAGGCTTTCCATGGTGAAAAACTCATCAACTTTCTCAAGCCATTGTCATAATTCCAAAGGTCATGGCATATCTTCAGATATCAGCATGGCAAAAAATCAAGGATAAGTGGATTTTGTTGGAGAGTTAAAGTTTATGGGATATAGTCAAGGTTTTATGACGTAGGGGACCAGGGCCAGGCAAGGTGATCCTGTTATTTTTGCCTTAGTATTATTATTTTTCTGAGCTGTGGTATAAACTTAATCAGGCTAGAATTGAAGTGTATCAGTGTCCATTTTTATTTCTATACTTATTTACTAGACAGAAAAAAAAATCATCTCTCTTTTCAGTCTTATACCTGTTGACTTCTAATTTTATGCCTAGGCTCTAATGACAGATTTGTCCAACGAAGATACATTTCCCAAGAGGTCACATGACCCTTTGGTGGGCTTTGTAGAAAACACTCCAGCGTGGCATTATATGGTCACACAATCATCTTTTTGTCTTAATTCCAAGTCATGGGTAATTTTTCCAAGCAGATCTTTCCCTGACTCATGGGTCCAGAGGAGGTGACCCTCCTTTGTGCCGTCACCGCTCCTGCACCCACTTATCACAGCCTGATGTCCCTGGGGGTGGGGACGTGTGTCATTCACCTTTAGGTTCCCCAAGTGGAACTCGGTGCCTTGTATAATCATTTGTGGAGTGCATGGATCATCTAATTGTTTGCTCGTAGAACCCAGGGCGGTAGCTTCTGTACTTGGCAGCACCAAGGTTTCCAGGGCTGCTTCGCTAAGCAGCTTCCCAGATGATTCCCATAGCGCGATGTGCTGGAGCTCCCTGGTCCCGGCTGGTGGGAGCCAACTATGCTCCTCCTCTCAACTCTCGTTCAGTGACATCACACTGGTGCTTGATATTGGGCTTGGTGGGACCATTTATACCCTGGAGATCAGCAAATGCCACAAATGAGGGTTTTGTTTTGGTTTATGAGAGCTGGTTTGCCCACACGCCACAGAGTCTACTCATTTCTGGTCCAACGACTAATGTTTGAGAGTTGTTAACCTAGAGTGGGATCAGCAAAGTACAGCCCGTGGGCCGAGTCCAACCTGCTGCCTGTCTTTGTATTGCCCATAGGCTAGGGATAGTTTGTACATTTTTAAAGGATTATAGAAGAAGGAGGAGGAGGAGGAGAAGAAGGAGAGAAAGGAGTCAGAGAAGTGACAGAGATCTTGTGTGACCTGCAAAACCTAAAATGTTTAATATCTGGCCTTTTATGGAAAAAGTTTGCAGACCCCTGACCTAGGGAAGCTTCTTAACCCAGACTGCACATTAAAATCACCTTGGAGAGCTTCTAATACATTCTAATGCTTGAGCCCCATAATGCCTGAGGTGGGGGCCGGGGCATCTGTGTATTTTAAACAGTTCCCTGGGAGACTCACACTTTTCTGTCTGGGGGTCCCAGGTATCCTGGCTCCTACCCTCCCTCACTGTTTCCCCAACTTGCCTCTATTCCCGTGTCCCACGTGCTTCCGGCCACCCTGAGTGTTCCCTGTCCCAGAGTGAGGTCCCTTTAGGGTCGCCTTGGATCTGAAAGGCATGTTTCACCTGGAAACAAGTGAAAAGATGGGGAGGGTCTCAAGGTGAGCAAACTGCAGACCAGGGGTAGAAGGGGTGCTGACAGCTGCTGAGCCCTCACCCCCACTTCAAAGCATGGAGCTCACCAAAGACATTGGTCCCTTCCTACTACTGATTTGAAGTTTAGTTCCATTATGATCAGAGAACATACATTGTATGATTTCAGTTCATTTGAATTTGTTAAGATTTGTTTTATAACCCAGCATATGGTCTGTCTTCATGAGTGTTCCACATGCACTTGAAAAGAGTGTCTATTCTGCAATTGTTGGGTGGAGCACTCCATAATGTTAATAGATTCAGTTGGTTTATGGTTGTTCAGTTCTATCAGTTCTGAGCTGACAGAAAGTTTCGACTTTATGGTTGAAACCTTGCTGATTTTCTCTCTGCTAGTTCTTTTCATTACTGAGGGAGGAGGTAAAGTCTTCTAACAAATTCTGAACGTATCCATTTCTATTTCCCATTTCCATTCTGTAAGTTTTTGCTTTTTATTTTTTGAAGCTCTTTTATTGGGTACGTATACATTTATGATTGTTCTGCCTTCTGGTGAATTGACCCTTTTATAATTATGTAATGTCTCTCTTCAGCCCTGGTAATATTCTTTGCTCTGAAGTCGGCTTGTTCTAATTTAATATAACTTTATAATATATATATAGCACTCCGACTTTTTTGGGGGAGCATGTTTGCATGTTGTATCTTTCCCCATCCATTTACTTTTGACATACCAGTATCATATTTGAAGTGAGCTTCTTGTAAATAACATATAATTGGATAATTAAAAACAAATCCATTGGTACAATATGTTTTTGTTTATGTATTGGGTTTAGGTCTACCATTTGATTATTTGTTTTCCTTATCTCTTTTAAAAACTTGTTCCCTGGTTTCCACTTTCCCGCCTTTTTTAAATTCCACTTCAATTTTTCTTTTGTGTTTTTGACTATACCTTTTTTTTTTTTAAGTAGCATTTTGAGTGGTTGCTCTAGGGATTACAATATAGATACGGTGAATCAGTATTGCGCTGCTTCTCATAGAATTCGAAGACCTCCTCATAATGTAGGAGCCTCTGCCCTTCCCCTTATGTTGCTGTTGTCATGTATCTTACACATTTAATTTGCCATCAGGAACTTAAGTAATTTTGGAATTCATTTTGGTTACTTTGCTCTGTCCATTTGTTGTCACACTACTCTGAGACCTGACCAAATATAAGGCTATAAACATGACATATGGAATGCGGTGAACATATTTTTTAAATACAGGAAAAACATTTCTAGGACAGATTTTTATAGATATACACAAAGTGGGTGTTGGCAGTAGAATGCTACCATTTTGCAGCTGGTTTGAACATTTGTAAGCAGAATTGGGGGAAAGTTGGAGAAGCAGGGAAGAAGATGTTGCTTCAGCTGAAATGTAGGTCACAAGAGTGAGGAAATAAGATATCCAGGCGAGACTGGGGAAATGAAGAAACAGGATGGGCTGAGGAGGAGAGAGTGTTCAAGAGCCACAGACCTCTTCATTTTTCTGTTGGAGCAGAAAGACTTGGATGCTTGGGGTTGAATCCCAGCTCAGCCACTTAGAAGCCATTTGACTCTGTGTGAGTTACCGCTCCTCTTCCAGCCGTAATATCTCTATAAGAAAGCTGTAAGGGGACAGGAGTTTATGTGCATGAGGGAACTCGCCAATGGCACATGAGGTACTTCATAAATGGTGGTGATTCTTACTGCCACCCAGGCCTCATTGTGTGTAGTCTGTGCCCTCACAGACATGTAAAAGCAGCTTGTTTTATTCCAAAAAAAATCGACCTGAGGTTCACCCTCAGAAACCCTCAGAAACTTTCCCTTACTGGTGGTTCTCAGCCCAGGCTGCACATTAGAGTCACCTGGATTCCTTAAAATATGTTCAGGCCCCTCCCTCAGAGGTTCTGATTCAATTGATCCAAAAGTGATAGATGATAGATAAGATAGGATAAGATAAGAAGATAAGTAAGTGGTTGGATGGATGGATACATAAAGATATCTGTAAGATAGGTAGGTAGATGGATGGGTGGATGGATAGATAGATTAGATAGGTAGATAGGTGGATGAATAGATAGATAGATAGATGTAGATGGGTAAGATAGGTAGATAGGTAGGTGGATGGATGGATAGGTAGGTAGACAGAATGAATGGATCACTGAGAATTGTTCAAGTAAGAACTTTTTTGGCAGGGGGAGGTGCAAATGTGCAAATGGAGGTGTCTAGTAACTGAGACATCCCTATCCCAGGGTCTCCTTGAGTGTGGTCTGTACTGTCCTAGCTGTACCAGAGAAACTTCCCCACACATCTTTTTATCTAGGCAATTTTCAAACATACATAAAATAGAGGCAATTGTATAATGAATCTCCATCACTCAGCTCCAACAATTACCACCATTTCATCGATCCAGTTTCATGTATCCTGTCCCCCTCCAGCCCCTTTTTTGTGCTGGATCATTTTTAAGCAAATCCCAAATATCATGTTATTTCACAGTGGCTATTTTAAGAATCTCCCCAAGTGATTCTAATGTTGGCTGGGATCCTGAAATTCACCAAATGAAGCCTCTTAAAGTTGTGGGCAAATGCTTGAGCCATTTAGGAGACCAAATCCTTCAGAGGGTTTCCTAATCGAATAAAGCCTTGGAATCCACCTGACATAGATGTGCTGTATGTGCAGTTTCATTGTGTGTGTGGTAATCCAGTGTGAAGGGTTCAGTAGCTCACGCAAATAGGTAATCAGCATGATGCAGCTAATAAACAACACTAATGTAGTTTACTTTTCCTGACATACCCACAGTCACCGAAACATGCCGCTAATACTCTTTAACAAAATTCAAAGACCTGTGGGTCCTACTCCCCAAAAGCCAGCATGCAGCGTTCCTAGGACTCAGAGGTCTGGCACTTTCTGTTCAAGCACCCCATCCTCCCACCCCGCCCCCACCCTAGACTCCATACTGCCATGATTTATGTTTCAGGTAAGGTACCTCTAGGTCAGGTCCCTAATCTACCAAGCCCTGATTTGAAATCATTTGCAATGCAGCAATAGGCTGTAAACAAATGATCTTAGATTGGTCTTTGCTCTCAGCAGAAAAACAGAGCTACAGAACAATGAAAAGAACAAATGGTCCTTTGATGGGCAAAAGAGATAGAAGAATAATTTAAGATGTTTATCATTCATTCCTTTGGTGAGTATTTGTTGAACATGTAGCATACGTCAAGTAGTATTCTAGGTATTTGGAATACATCAAAGAACCAAATAGACAAAGATCTCCACCCTCCTGCTTATCAAAGCAGTTATGCTACACCTCTCCCCAAGCGTCCCCCACAATCTGTTTGCCCACAGGTCAATTTTATTATCCCTGCAGGCAGCTGTTGCCATCATGCCCACTCTGCAAGCCCCTAGTTTTGGGAGAGTGGGACTGGGGAAAGCGGCTACAGCAAAGGCAGTTGGAAAAGTTGGGCAAAGTGGTAAATTTCCCAGACACTTCTCGAACCACCCAAGCTGGACGTGGGGAGGTGTCTGAGCCTTTTGGTGGATACATTTGACCTTCTTGCAGAGAGGATGAGGAAGAGAGTGCCAACAGCATAGACAAACCCAGGTGCTCAGTTGCATGACGGAAGACCCGAGGAGAAGGACTAAGGACAAACTCTGATGGGTGTCATACAAGCTCAGGTACACAGGAAGGCATCACTCTCAGTTGGCAACATCTGCTATGGAGTCTAGAATTGGGAGTAAAATAGGGAGTTTATCCCTTAATCCCTATGCTAAATTTTGAAATCCGTCTCTTCCCCTGTCCAACTCCCTCCCTCCCACCCGCCTCCAGGGGTCTGTTTTCTGTTACTGTAGCACAGTGTCCACTTCCTTGAGTTTTATATAGAGGGAAAGATACAATATGTACTCTTTGACACCTGAGGTCTCTCACTCGGCATTATTATTCAGAGATGCATCCTCATTGTTGCCCGTATCAATAATTCATCCTGTTTTATTGCTGAGTGTGTGGACACACAGCAATTTGTGTATCTGCTCAGCTGTTGAAGTGTTGATGGATATTTGAGTTGTTTCCAATTTTTGGCCATTACAAATAAAGCTGCTACAAACATCTGTGTGCAAGTCTTTGTATGGACGTATACTTTGTTTTCTCTTGGGCAAATAGCTAGGACTGGAATGGCTCAGTCATCGGGCAGGTGTTTGTTTAAGGGAAGAAGGTGCCGAACTCTTGTCCAAAGTGATTGTACCATTTTATTTTACATTCCCATCAGCAATGCAGGAGAATAACAGCTAGTCCACATCCTTGCCAACACTTGGCGAGGTCAGTCTTTTTCATTTTAGTTATCCTGAGACATGTGTGAGGATATTTCGTTGTGGGTTTAATTCACCTATTAATGGATAATGATGTTAAGCGTTTTTTCATGTGCTTATTTGCCTTCCTCTTTGGTGAAGTGTCTTTTGCCCATTTTGTATTGTTTGCTTGCTTCTTGTTAAGTTTTGAGGGTATTTTATACATTTTAATTTTTTAAAGATTTTATTTATTTATTTATTTATTTATTTGAGAGAGAGCATGAAACAGGGGAGGAGCAGGAGAGGGACAAACAGACTCCACGCTGAGCCTGGAGCCCGAAGCAGGGCTGCATCTCACAATCCTGAGATCATGATCTGAGCCGAAATCAAGAGTCGGATGCTTACCGACTGAGCCACCCGTACGCCGCCCCTGAGAGTATTTTACATATTTTAGATACAAGTCCTTTATGTGATTTGGAAAGTTTTCTAATTCTCTTAACAGTGTCTTTTGCAGAACAAACGTTTTTAATTTTTAAGAAACCTAATTCCTTAATTTTTTCTTTTTGGATCATACTTTTGATATGTCTGACAACTTTTAACTTTTTGCCTACCCCGAGTTCACAAGGATTTTCTCCTTTTCTTTTTTTTTTTTTTTTTTTTTTTTAGAAGGCTTCTTGTTTTCGGTATCCTGTTTAGGCCTATGATCCATTTTGAGTTATTTTTGTATAACGTGCCAGATATGGATCATTTTTTGGATGTAGATATCTGGTTGTTCCAATACGATTTATTGAAATGACTAGCCTTTCCTGACTGAACTGCCCTTGTGCTTTTATAAAAACAAAAAATAACTAAATAAAATTTAAAAAGTTCTTCATATATTTTTGGATCTATTTTTGGACTCTATTCTGTTATGTTGATCAAATTATCTTATTTGATGCCAACACCACATGATCTTGATTATTCTAGCTTTATAACAAGTCATGAAATCAGGTAATGCTAATAAGTCTTTTCCATTTCCATATGAATATTAAAATGAATTTGTCAATTAAAAGAATAGTCCGCTCTGGAAAACAGTATGGAGGTTCCTCAAAAAGTTGAAAATAGAGCTACCATATGATCCAGCAATTGCACTACTGGGTATTTACCCCAAAGATACAAAAGTAGGGACCCGAAAGGCTACGTGCACCCCGATGTTTATAGCAGCAATGTCCACAATAGCCAAACTGTGGAAAGAGCCAAGATGTCCATCAACAGATGAATGGATAAAGAAGGTGTGGTATATATATACAATGGAATATTATGCAGCCATCAAAAGGAATAAGATCTTGCCATTTGCAACGACGTGGATGGAACTGGAGGGTATTATGCTGAGCGAAATAAGTCAAACAGAGAAAGACATGTATCATATGACCTCACTGATATGAGGAATTCTTAATCTCAGGAAACAAACTGAGGGTTGCTGGAGTGGGGGGTGGGGTGGGAGAGATGGGGTGACTGGGTGATGGACACTGGGGAGGGTATGTGTTCTGGTAAGCGCGGTGAATTGTGCAAGACTGTTGAATCTCAGATCTGTACCTCTGAAACAAATAATGCAATATATGTTAAGAAAGAAAAAAAGAAGAAGAAGAATGTAGCAGGAGGGGAAGAATGAAGGGGGGGAAATCGGAGGGGGAGAAGAACCATGAGAGACAATGGACTCTGAAAAACAAACTGAGGGTTCTAGAGGGGAGGGGGTTGGGAGGATGGGTTAGCCTGGTGATGGGTATTGAGGAGGGCACGTTCTGCATGGAGCACTGGGTGTTATGCACAAACAATGAATCATGGAACACTATATCTAAAACTAATGATGTAATGTATGGGGATTAACATAACAATAAAAAAATTAAAAAAAAATAAAAGAATAGTCCGTTGGGATTTTTAGTAGGATTGTTTAACTCTATAGGTCAATTTGGGGAAAACTGACATCTTAAGAATAATAAATCTTTGACCCATGGATAAAGTGTATCTTTTCCTTTACTTAGGCTTTCTCTAATTTCTCTCAGCAGCGTTTTATAGTTTTTTTTTTTAAGATTTTATTTATTTGACAGAGAGAGACACAGCAAGAGAGGGAACACAAGCAGGGGGAGTGGGAGAGGGAGAAGCAGGCTTCCTGCTGAGCAGGGAGCCTGATGCGGGGCTCGATCCCAGGACCCCAGGATCATGACCTGAGCCGAAGGCAGACGCTTAACGACTGAGCCACCCAGGCGCCCCCGTTTTACAGTTTTCAATGTGAAGAAATGTTCTTTCTCTGAAGGTTCTTAATCACATATTCAATTTCTTTAATAGATATAAGGCTATTGATTTTTTTCCTAAGTATGCATTTATAGTTTGTTTCTTTCAGAGAATTTGTCCATTTCATTTCATCTATCCAACTTACTGGCATAAAGTTGTTCATAGTACTCATTTAATATTTTTAAAAATATCTATAAAATCTGAGCGTGTCACTCTTCTCACTTATGATACTGATAATTGTGTCTCTTTTTTTCCTTATCCTTCTGGCCAGAAGTTTATGAATTTTATTTATCAAATAAGCAGATTTTGGTTTCATTGATTTCTTTTTTTAAAAAAAAAATGTACTATTTCGTTGATTTCTACTCTGATCTTTATGTTTTCTGCCATTCTGCTTGATTTGAGTTTATTTTGCTGCGTTTTTTATTTTTTTATTTTTTTTTTAAAGATTTATTTATTTATTTATTTGACAGAGAGAGAGAGAGACAGCGAGGGAGGGAACACAAGCAGGGGGAGTGGGAGAGGGAGAAGCAGGCTTCCCGCGGAGCAGGGAGCCTGATGCGGGGCTCGATCCCAGGACCCTAGGATCATGACCTGAGCCGAAGGCAGATGCTGAACGACTGAGCCACCCAGGCGCCCCTATTTTGCTGCGTTTTTTAAAGATGGAAGCTTAGGTTGTTAATTTGAGAACTCCTTTTCTAATATAAGATTTTAAAACTATACATTCCTTCTAAGCACTTCTTTAGCTGAATCTCACAAATTTGGATATGTCATGTATCCTTTTTATTTAGCTCAAAATACTTTCTCATCTCTCCTTTGAATGCTGTACTATTTGAAAGTGTAATAATTACTTTCAAAATATTTGGGAGATTTTTCCAGATATCTTTCTGCAATTAGTTTCTAATTGAATTCTTTTGTGGTGAGAGAATGTGCTTTGTATGATTTGAATGATTTAAAATATATTGACACTTGTCTTATGGCTCAGAATATGGTTTGTCTTGGTAAATGTTCTGTGTTCCCTTGAGAAGAATGTATGTTCTGTTGCTATTGGGTGAAATGTTCTATAAATGCCAATTAGGTCAAGTTGGTTGATAGGACTGTTCAATAAGAGGATAAACCATGTAAAGTGCTAGCACCTGGTAAACAATTAATGTTAGTTAATATTGTATGCATTATCTCACTCGAGGGTTGTAAGATCCCACTTTACAGATGAAGTTAGAGTCTCCACGGGAGCTTTGGTGATAACCGTCATTTGGCCAGTGAGTCAGTTGCACAGTTAAAACTAGAACCCAGGTCTGACAGCTAGTCCAAAGCTCTTTCTACCTCAGTTGAGTCTGAAAGCCAGGTAGAGGGCCACCACCAAGGGGAAAGGGACCATAGGTGAGTGTGAGTGTGTGTGTGTGTGTGTTTGCAATAATGAGGGGAAACTTTGCATTACACTTTGCATGAGGGCCACATCAGCTTTAGGCTTTCTACTTTGTGGGGATTCCCACCAGATGGTGGTGTTTTATATTATGCTAAGTCCTAGACTGCACCCCAAATGAAAGCCCCATTGCTGGAGTAGCATGTGTGGATGTCTCTTGTGGGATTCTTACCTGGCCTCCAAGATTCAGCGAATTGGAAGTGTGTGTGTGGTGGAGGGAGGGCAGGGCTCTGGGTTTATGATCTGGTTCCTTTGCTCCACCCGCTCCCATCTGCTCTAGTACAGCACATTCAGAAACCCTTCAAGCATGAAGCTATTTATAATACAGAGTCGGGTCTATTTATGGATAAGGTAAATAAGGAGCACATAACCTTAGGCCACTGGGCTAGCTTGTTGGGTTCAGGCTTAAAGCACTTACCTACCCGTTCTAAGCAATCTTCCCCTTGGATGACCCTTTCTTGCTTTTACACTCTGATTCCATCCCAGACCTTCTTTGAGGTCTCTTTGTAAGCTGCCTTGGTTTATGCGGAAGTAAGGTATTTTGGGGTGTGTGTTCGGTGTTCCGAGCCTATCAAACCCATTTGAAAAGCTAATCCGTATAAAAGCATGAAGACTTTCACCAAGTCAAGTAGGCCAGGAGAAACTGAGGAATGAAGCATGGTGGCAATACTAGTATTATAGATTTTAAGTAGAACCACGTTGATTAGTAAGTGTGTAATTAACCAGGATTCTTTCCGGTTTGAGTCACTCGTGGCCCAGGGCGTGGAGGGGGCTGGTTTATAGGTGTCCACCCATTGTGACCTCTGCCAACCGGCTTATATCAGCCATAAATGATAGGGAACGATAAATGGATTTCAGCTCAGGAGCCTATTTCCATGGCCCCTGCAGTCCCGGGTCTAGGCTGTGACGTGCCCAGCAGCTCAGTTGCATGATCCTGGATTGATGCCTTCCACTGGAGCATGGAGTTCAGGGACAGGTCTGCCATCCCCGTTGGAGTCAGCCTCCCAGCACCGCACACGGGGCGAGAGAAAGGATAAGGCTGAGTGAGCAAAGCTACACCCAAGCCTTCCCAGCACGGGATCCAGAGCCGCCCTTGTTTTGTCATAGGTTTGTACCTTTCCAAAGCCCCTGACGTGTGTCACCCAGCATGCGTCTCAAACAGCCCTCTGGAGTATATAGTCCATTCTCTCTCTCTATATATATAGCTCCACTACACCCATTCCATAGAATGCACTGGAGTACATAGTCCACTCTGTAGGTTTCCCTGAGCAGTGCTTGAGAGAGTCCCCATGTCCCCGCCAGCTCTCCGTATCAGCCGGAGAGGAGGGAGTAGTGGGTCAGGAGTCAGAAGACCTAGGTTCCAGTGGAGGCCGTGTTAGTGACAGGCTGTGTGGCCTTGGATGAGTCGGTTTCACGCGCTGGGAACCCGGCTTTCTCACGTGCAAACGTGGGGCTGGGGCAAGAGAGGTGCTTCCCGATTGTGAGTAGGGGTGCTAGGCACGGCTGGACCTGCCCGGTGAACTTGGCACAGAACCACACGCAGGAAGGCTGAGGAGCCTCCCGGGAGGGAATCGCTTCTCACCTGTGCCGTAACGACCCTCTTGGGGTCTATGCCATCGTGCAGTAAACCTGCAGGTAAAACGAAACCAATTTTATCTGAAGATTCGGCGACATTTTTAAAAAGCGGTGAGCGAGCACAAATGTATTGTGAAGCAAAAGACAACTTTGTACAAATTTTAAAGAGCAAAAGAAGTTTTTAAGAAATTCATTGTTTGAGGGGCACCTGGGTGGCTCAGTCGGTTGGGTGTCTGCCTTCGGCTCGGGTCATGACGTCAGGGGTCCTGGGATCAAGTCCCCATTGGGCTCCCTGCTCGGCTGGGGCTCTGCTTCTTTCTCTCCCTCTCCCTCTGTGCTCACTCTCTCTCTCTGTCTCAAATAAATAAATAGATAAAATCTTAAAAAAAAAAATTCATTGTTTGAGGCAGGCCCCTCCCAGCTCCACCCTCCCCTGGTCTCGCTCCTTCTCTCCCCTGCCTCGTGATGCCTGGGTTGACAAGTGTCCCAGGCGACAAGGGAGGCACGCCCACCCAGCAAAGCACTAGCAAAGTCTTCGACATTCCAGGGGAAGGGGGTCCATCCCTCAATTTGCCTCCAGCTCCGCTGTCCCACGGATTTGTCCCCGAGCAGGGCTCCGTAGACGGAAATGGGAGAAACCCCTTCTCTAGCACCTTGCGTTGCCCTGTGGCCCAAGCAGCTTGGCTTTGACCTTGCTGTGACCAAGGGGAACAGCGTCCTGCCCACCCCCACTCTGCCACCGACCACTGTTGGCCTGGTGTCATGTCCAGTATTTGCAGGAGGTGGAGGTGGGGTCTGGGAGGGCCAGTCATGCTGGGAGAGTAGGGGTGCACCAAGGGGCAGAAGAGCAGGTGCCCTGCTCACAGACCTCACTTGTACTGGCCTTGTTTGTGAGTCCATGAGAGGCCTTTTGGGGACCCCCCAGAAAGAGGGGGGAAGGCGCAGTTTGTGGAAGGGGCAAAGTGGGCTGAGTGTGGGGGGAGATCAGCAGAAGCCTCTAAGCCATTTTACTGTTCTCATTCTACCTTTTGTCCACACCGGGCACTTGAGGTCTGCAAACTCTGATTTCGTTTGTTCCTCTCCAGATCCCTAGGGATTCCTGGCAGTTGTAATGGATTGTTTTAAATGTTCCAAAACTCTAATGGAAATCATAATACATCGGTTTTCTGCTTTTTGCATGCGCAGTCGTGGATGTGTTTGATTAATAAATCACGCGGAGATGAATTAATTATTCCTTAATGATCAGTCTCCTTGGCGGACAGCAGATTTCAAGACAAGGGAGATGGGGGGGTGGGAATAATAATAAAGAAGGGTCTTGATGTTGAGTAGGTTGAGAAAGAACAGATCAGAGGCTCCTTAGGGTTCTTTCCAGGCCCACAGACCTTCTGGGAAAAGGCTGACCAGCGTAGCGCTGCCAGAGACTGGGGGTTTCAACGGTGCAGGGGGAGTGATGGAGGACAAGGGCGGGGGGCCGGTTCCTGCAGATTCAGGGAGTCAGCAGGTCAAGAGCAAGGGTTGGTGTGTGTGTGTGAGTCACCTGCTCTCTCTTCCGAGGCCGCTGTGCCCAAGGCAGACTTTCAAAAACACTGGAAAAAAACCAGGATCCAGAGGCTTCGCATAAGACAGCCAGTCAGCCCAGTGGGTCTCAAGCTGCAGTTTGCATCAGAGTCCCCGGGAGGACGTTTTGCAACGCAGACAAAATGGGCCCAGTTCCCAGAGTTCCTGGTTCAGAAGGTCTGGGGTGAGACCGAATGTCAAAGCGGGTCCCGGGACCCCACTTTGAGAAACGCTCTCCCCCGTTTGCTCTCTCTTCCATGGCTCTTCTTTCCTGTCACCCTTCCCCACCCCAGCCTTTCTCCCACCGTCTCGCTCCCTCAGGGCGTCTCCCCTCGTCCCCTGGACTCTTCTCCGGCCTCCTCCCTCCTTTTTTCCTACACCAGCGCCCCCTGCAGCCTCCCACACCCGACTTTCTTCCTAAGCAACGGGGAGCTTGAATCTCTTGAAAACTGAAATGCGGACAAGGCCGGGGGAACAACCAGTGCATCCCCCTGGCTGGTAAGGGACACCAGCCGCAGGTGATTGGGGCCAGGATGGGCCGGCCAGGACGCAACGTTCCCCGCAGCTGATAGAGCCGCCTGGGGCTGGCGCAGCCCGGGGCCAGGATGCTGTGTGACAGGGGCAAGGTCCGCTCTCTGGTGCCCGGGGGAGGCGGAGGAGATGGGGATGCCTGGAGGGCAGCCTCAGAGATCTGTCCCAGTGGCAGTTCTAAGGCTCGAGCACGCGTGCTTCAGCATCCCCCCACCCCGGGGGAGCTTGGTAAACATGGTTACTCTCACTTTGTAGGTCTGGAATAGGAGCCCCCTGGATGGCGGCAGGTAAACCGGGACGAGCTGGTCCCCCGACCAGGGCTGGACATTTTGCCCTGCTGACAAGTTCCCAGGCGAGGCATGGCTGTGTCATTGTTCCCAGGCTGCTGCAGAAACGTGGGCTGGGTGTCCCAGACCGCGAGAGGCTCTGAGCAGGGGCCAGAGCTCGGGCGCGGGTGGGCTGTCATCGGGGAGGTAGGTGTGGACATGGGGACTCGGGCCACGAGTCTGAGATGGACGGGGGCCGGGAGGGCCGGTCAGAAAGGCGGGGTCGGGATGAGAGGACATCGGGCTGAGGCTGTGTGTGCTGGGGGCGTGCCCTCGGGGACACCCTCCAGAGGGCCTCTGCCTGTGGCCTGGGGCTGGAAGGGAAGCCGGTGAAAAGGAAAGTGGCCGCCTAGTGGCTGGGGCTAACGTGGGAGAAGGAGGAGAAGCAAGGAAGAAAAGACACCGAGACACTTGTCACCTGGGTGCTTGTATTGGGAAGCAGAGTCAGGCCCAGGGCACATCCAAGCTGTTAGCTTGTAAACTACCATCCCTATGTACATTATTTCTTCCCAGGCCGACTTGGGGAGGTTTGGGGCACACAGCCCGGCAGCGTGGGGCATTCAGAGATATTGGGGAGGCCGTGGGACTCTGTGCCTCAGCTCCCCCTCCCTTCCCTGAAAGCCACCAACCTCAAACCGGAAAGCATCTCCCGGTAGGAGCAGTCTGTGGGATCCCAGAGAAACTGGGGCCAGAGGTGGATGTTTGATGGCTAGAGGTAGGAGCGATAGGAAGGAATGAGCATGTGTGGCTGCCGTGAGTCAGAGACCGCTCTCGCTGGGCCTTCCATGCTTGGTCCTTAAACACAGACGCAGCACTTGGTCTTACACTGAAACCTCGGCATTCCCAGGCGCCGTGCAGTCTCCAGCATTCTGATTTGGAACCCTTTTTCCTCAAGAGCAAATAGAGGTTGCGGTATGATAAACGATGCTGTGCGCACCTACGTTCAGCCTGTGTTACCACGCCGAGCTTGTCTGTCTCCCTCTCTTTTCCCTTAGCGTTGGTTTTTACCCAGAAGGCTCTTTGGTCCCTCATGCAAATGTGTTTCCAAGCTGGCTTCAACAGGTGGCGGACTCAGGTAACGTCACCGAGAAATGAGTTGAAGCCTAGGAAATTCAAGGCTCCTGGCTGGGGGTGGGCTGCAGAGCCTGGTGGAGCCACCCTCCCGCAGTAAGCGCATACTCCCCTGCGTGTGTGGGCCCCTGCTGGTCATCTCTGCTGCAAACTGTAGGCCCAAGGTTGTGTGAAGTGTGGACTTGCCTATTCGTGGCAGATTTAACCTTAAATAGGTGCTAAGGTCCTAGAATGATAGGTGCTGAGGTCCTAGAATCATCAGGAGTCTGAAATTTACAGCTCTGCGTTTTGATTTCTACAAAGGAGAAGTGATGCTCTCAAAGGTTTCTGCCCATTTGGGAGGTTGTGGGGATCTCCGAAGGCCAAGGCCGAATCACGTTTGATCCTTGTGACTATGACGTCATTATCATTACCCCCTAATAGGTGAGGATCACCTGGAAGGTCACTCAGCCTGTCACTGGCAGAGCCAACTGAGTTCAGGTCATGGAAAAAGCCCAGCTGTCCTCCCCAGGGGCAGACAGGAGGAGGGGCCACAGAGATGGTTCTGGAGAGCCCTGCGGGAGAACTTTTGGGAGGATGAGCCCAGCTCCAGGCGGCCCTGCCCATTGAAACTTGGCCCCTCCTGCTTCCTCCTCCCTCTCTGCCCCACCTTGCCTTTCGGGATGGGCACTCATGCGCTCAGGGCTCTGGAGCAGCGTGGAGACCTGGGCGGTCGGGACCACATTCCCGGGCACACAGCACAGTCACGGGGCCCCAGGCGCGATGGCTCGTGACTCACCAGCAGCACGAGTGTGCGTCAGCTCCTCTGGCCGCTGCCCTTGCTTGATTGCCTGCTTGCTCTGCCCAAGGCTCAGCAGGGCTCTGGAGAAGCCAGTCAGCGGTTTAAGGGGGGGAGGGAAGAGGGCTTGACTGGCAGCCCGGACCCCTGGACGCCAGGGCTCTGGTCCCGCATCTCTGAAATAATGGGGCTGCTCAAGATCTTTGCTCTTCTCTGCGTCCTGTGGACCAGCAGCCATGGCACGTCCTGGGAGCTTATTAGAAATGCAGAGCCTCGGGCCTCTCCCCAGACCGCCTGGATCAGAATCTGCATTTACCAAGATCCCCGGAGATCCTCGAGCCACTCTCCTGACCTCAGCCCGAGCTCTGTTCTGTGTCCTCTGAGTCTGCGCCATGAGGGGTCCCTGAGCGTTGTCCTGGCACAGACTCCGCTGCAGACCAAGCCCCCGGAGGGACCGCCCCCAGTTTCCACATGCACTGCCTAGATGTGCCTTCTCAGTTCTAGCTCTTAGCTGGGGTTCCCTGATGGTTGACGCCCTCCTGTGTGGGCCTCCCTTTTCTTCTGGATGGGGGGGCGGCTAACACAAGGGTCAGCAAAGTAACCAGCTGGACTTGCCTGCAATGCACCCCCTATTGCTGCCATCACAGATTCACTCCCCACTCATTCCCCAAAGCAGCGGTCCGATGCCTGTCCTGCATGCTCTCCAATTTGGGAGACAGTTCAGGAGTTGAACAAGCACCCTAAGTGGAGGACCATCACCCATGCATTTAAATGGCCCGCGAGCAGCCACACGACAGCGAGCTCGGGGAAGGTGCCGGTCACGTGCGCACCTGGAGTGGGTGTGGCGTGGGAGGCCAGACCCCACAGCCCATGCAGCCGATCTCAGGTCCCTTGGCCCCCCCCAGATTCTGAGAACATATGCTCTGGGCTGAGCGCAATCCCACTCTTTCTAGATTAGCGTGTCACAAACAACGAACGTGATGGCTGCAAAATGGAACCCAAGGATTGTGTTTGGCTCCCAGCCAAACAAAGGGAAACCTGTTCCATTTCTAGAATAAAAAAAAAAACAAACCAAGGAAAAGAAATTAGTTGGCCTCCAACACAGTGTCCTCCTAAGGAGCTGTTCAGGGTGATGGGGATGACGTGGGGCCCTTCTATCTGTGCTAACGTTAGCAACTCAAGTAAGAGGAAGCACTTCCTCACTGCGTGGAGTCAGGTGGGAACCACCAGGCAATGTCCAGTTGGGAAAATCAATAGGATTACACGTGCAGATGGTCAAGGAGTCTTCTGGAGTAGGAGGGGAATCTTTCTTCTTCATGGCTTATCTGGAATGTGCGTCCGGGATACCGCGTCAGGTTTCTGAGTCCAGCCTAAATTCTGAGAGGCCAGGCTGGTGGCTAAGCACGAAACTTCCAGAAGATTCCATGATGTCGGGATAATCCATGTACTGTCTCCATCCACTGGGCTCTGTGCGTTCCTTTCTTTTTAAAAATTTTTTTTTTTTAATTTATTTATTTGACAGAGAGAGACACAGCGGGAAAGGGAACACAAGCAGGGGGAGTGGGAGAGGGAGAAGCAGGCTTCCCGCGGAGCAGGGAGCCTGACGTGGGGCTCAATCCCAGGACCCGGGGATCATGACCTGAGCCGAAGGCAGATACTTAATGACTGAGCCACCCAGGCGCCCCTCTGTGTTTTCCTTTCAGGGAGGTGTTGAATTCCGGGACTTGCACGGAAGTAGGTTCAACTCTTGAGACAAGGATGCTGTAAAGCTGGGACTTCTCGAATTCTTAGAGACCACGCAGGCTCAGAAATACGTCATGTCATGGTAAAGCCAGAGGCCAAATCTGCTCCTGTTCTAGAGAACTACCTCGTACCACAGAACATCTGAGGCAGCTTATGGGGAACACTTACACTTTTTTTTAAAGGTGAAATACAAATAAAAGGTAGAAAATTAGACCAGGGGAAATATAAGTTATCGAGGCAGGCCAAGCACTGGGGACAAGCGCACGCACGTCTGATTAGCCTCTGAAAGTAAGCTGAAAGGTGACCGTCATAGGTAACTATGGTCAAGCTGCATGTGACTAGATGCAATCGAGCTAAGATAAAAATGGAGTCCTGCTCTTAGGATCAAGAAACGAATAACATGAGGACAGCACAGCAGTAGCTCACTTTCCTCCAGAAAATGGCCTGGAGGAGGGTTTCAGTTGACTAAAAGCTCAATGTGAGCCACCGGGGCAGCTTGGCCGTGCAAACGGGTGGGGCTGCATTAATCATAAACAGCGTCCGGCGCCGAGGAGGACAGCCTCTTGCACAGAGCATCGGCTGTGCTTTGCTCTTGCAAGCCGGCATGTTGCAATATGCCCCACGGGCTCTCTGGGCCCTACCAAGACATGGGCGAGGTGGAGCCCTTCAGGGGCTCACACGGCCTGAGAGGAGAAGTAGCAATAACACAGCATGATGTGCGCCTGCAGGAGACCCCATTTGGACTTCCCTGCTTGGTTCCGACCGTTAGTCTTTAATGGGACATTGACGAGAGGAGCAGCGGGGACGGGACTTCTCGTGGCATCTGAGCCCCAGACGAGGTTGCTTCCATCAGAGCCCCAGGGCAAGAACTTTAAGGCTTCTCAGGCTGCCCTGGGGCGGCAGGATGCCAACAGGGGTGGCGCAGGGGCGCTGGACTCCTGACGGAGACTGGAACCTTCCAAAGTCTGGCGTTCATGCCATTCGTGGGCATCCTGGTGGGTGCTTTGAAAACCTCTGCCTCGCAGCCTCTGGTTCGTCCTGGATACTAGGAAAGGATGTGTGGCCAAGAGTAGCATCTTCCTGTCAGACGGGACCTGCCATGAATAAATGAAGATGAAATGGGTCAGCCCAAGATTTGAATAGGCCATTTCAAACCTGTGTGTGGTTAGTGGAGTCGACAGGGCTTAGGTTTGAGTTCTAGCGCTGCCTCTCAATACCGCTGTTTCCGTGGGCTAGTTGTGAACTGCTTTGAGACTCAGTTTGCTCCACCTGTAAAATGGGTATTTGAATCCCTGAGCTGTGAGCATCAGATGAGGTCCTGAAAACAAGTGATTGGCCGGTCAATACCGAGGCACTCATCAAGTCTGAGTTCCCTCTCCTCACCCTTCGCCGAGGGCAAAGCTAACAGCTCTCCCCGGGCTCTGGATGTCCACCCCCACGTCTACCTTGGACGTGGCCGGACATCGGGGCTGTCTTCGTTTGTAACTCCAGTGTCTTTGTTCCCTCTCCTCTGGCTCCTCGCCTCCCCTTACCATCCTTCTCAGTGTTCTCAATCTCCATCTCTGAAAAAAACCTTACTGCAAACCAGCAAGGCCATAATACAGCCTTACTCCCGTCATTTCTTCCCCAAATACGTTGAAGACGGATCTGCGCTGGTCCCTTTGGACATCTTGGCAGCCACTGGTCCCATTTTGTCCCCCCCATGTAGTGATAAAAGCTCATGGCCAAGTCCGGTCAACTTTCCTCAGGCTACAGCCATCTTGACGGCTCTCGGGTGTTCGCGGTCAGTCCCCCACTCGTGTCCTCCTTCATCCTCCTTGTCACTCCCTTATTACTACTGGGGACTACTCTGTGGGCTTCCCAACCTGCCTTCCTTCTCCCACTCTGACTTCGGCTCCCATGGGAAGTAACCACGGCCAGGCCAGAGGTCAGCAAACTATTCTATAAGATGCCAGATAGTAAATACCGTAGCCGCTGCAGGCCTTATGGTCTCCGTTGGGATGACTTGGCTCTGTCGTTATGGCCTAAGGCACTGTAGATAGCGCAGGAGTGAGTGCGCCTGGCTGTGTTGCAGGATGGCTCAATGTACAAAATGGGAGAAGGGCCAGATCTGGCCCGAGACCAGAGTTTGCCATCACCCACCCACCCCCGCCTGGTGGAAACGGTATGGCCCATGGGGCAGGTGTACCCGGTTTCACAACCTGGCGCCCACACTCGCTGGTTCCATTATGTTGGACAAGTTACTTAGACTCTGTGCTCCTTGATACCCTCATCTGCAAGAGGGAGTAATCCTGATGCTTTCTGAGGTGCTGTTGTTAGGGGGCGTGGGATCACATGCGGTGCCTCCTTCAGAGAATCTGAGGCTTGCCCCCTCCTCCTCCCTTCCTTCTATTCCCCACTCCCCCACACCCAGTTTTCCTCCCCTTTCTCTCTACCTCCCCAGCCTGCACAATCTCACCCACACTCCCGTCTCCAACCCCTACCTCCAACTCCTTGCCTGATCTGCTTTTGAGTTTAAAATCTGCACATTCCACGCCAACTGGGCAGTTCTGCTCGAATGCACCATTTGCATCTCAACCTCTGCGCGCATGCGAAGGAAAACGCATCATCGCATCATCCTAAGCAGACCTGTGCCCACCCCCGACCTCCCCCAACCCGTGCACTCACAGCGGGGCTCTCTGAAACCTCTGACACGTCCCTCGCGTGCAAGAGACCAGGACGGACCGTCCGCTCATGCTGTCTCCCTCTCCTTTGCTTTCCATGGCCCTCAGTCCCTGTCGATCTCTCACTACCCCCCCCCACCGCTGAGCTTCCAAGTGGTCTCCCTGCCCCCACACCTCCCCCTGCACCTGTTCTGCACCTGCTACCACACGCAGAGCCCGGCCACGTCCCTCTACAGTCCCTGAAGTCTCCTCTTCGCTCTCCAAACATCTCAATCCTCGTCTTGCTTCCAGTGTCCCCTGGTGAACACCCCTGACCCATGTGCTTGCTCGCTTTCTCCAGAATATTCTTTCATCTGTTTCCTTTCTGCAGTCCTTTCCTCCGGCTCTTCCCAAGCGCCGTCTCTGCCTGTCACGTTCTTTCCTGCTCCTTGGGACCCAGGCCAGATGTCTGAAGCCACACACGGCCCCCCCTCCTCTCACCTCCCCGCCAGCAAGATCTCTTCTTCCTCAACTGGGCGCTCAGAGCCCCGTGCGAGACTGAGCTTATCTCAGGCACGCATTTTCCGTGTACTTTTGTGAAGTATTGTGTACTTGCTTTATCTCTCCCTCTAGATTAAACATTCCTCCAGGGATTCAAGAACTGTTTGACCCTTCACGCAGCCCCAGCACCGTGTCTGCACGTGGCCTGGGTGAGCTGAGCTGGCGTGTTGTACCCTGAGCTAACCTGGCAGCCCCACCCGCCCCTCTGTGGGCAGAGGGGATGTCTGCACGTGGGGAAATGTCGATGGTGAGGAACAGGTTTCAATTTCCCGGGCTCGGGGCTGTGAGCTTTCCTTGCCCTTGGGCTTTGGTCGCTGCAGAGTGGGCGAGTGGGTGTGTGTTTGTTTCTGTGAGTGTGTATTTCTGGTAGGTGTGTGGCAGGTGTGAGGGTGTGTGTGTTTGTGTTTGGGGGGCATGTAGCTCTACACCCTCTAGTAAAACGATCAGAGTCCTCACCTGACTTTGCCTGGGGGCTTATCTCTTTCTCTAAGAAGTGCCCAGCAGGCGGAACACGGAACAAACAGATCTTGCGAGAATATAGTGACCGAGTGATAAAATCAGATGGTGGGTTGTCTAGCTTGGTACACAAGGCACTCATTCTGAAACTCCTGGGGGGGGGCACTCTGAGGTCTAGAGGCCAGGGTGACCCGAGCTCTATACCCGACCTCACGCCAGGGATGCGACCCGCCTAGTTTGGGGAGGGGGTGGGGGCGTTCTAGCCAACTCATCGTCCTGAGACTGAAGGACGAGCTTGGAAGGGTGGCATCGGGCTCTGAATTAAGGGGGGGTCCATGCTCTTTCCTTGACACCACTCTGAGAATCAGAGAACTGGCAGAGCCAGTTAGAAACTGCCCATAAATCATGAATGTGGTTGCAGATCATGCCCAGGCCAAAGGTCACAGAATGTAAGAGGATCAAGATGAGTAGGGCATGGGGATGTGAGGTAACTTGCTCCGGGACACATAGTTAGCGAGGAACAAAGCTGGATTCAAACCAGTCTGGGTCTTGGCCCGTGCTCTTCACCACTGGGCTATTGAACTTCTTTCTATTCAATGAGAGAAGGATGTAAAGGACAAGGAGCCTCACACGAGGGACCCCTTGTTGTTTGGGTAAGTGGCTTAGCTCCCCAAATGAGCTTGACCTGGTGATCATCACCCTCAGCACCATCATCATCCATGCCATGGTCAGGGTGGTCTTTTGGAAGCATAGATCCAATTATGTTAAGCTCCCACCCTTACTTACATCTCTTTAATAACTTCTTATTGTTCTGAAGATAATGACCAAATTCCTACCTCAGGACCTTTGCTCAAGCCATTGCCTCTTCCTGAAAGATTCCACTTCCTGGGTCAGCTCCTCTGTGGACTGTTCCTGTGAAGTGATGTTTCTTTTCTTCCTAGTCCTCACCTGACTCTTACTGTGCCTCCATTAGTGAGACTATTTGATTGCTCTCTCTGTCTCACTAGACGGGAAACCCCTCGAGGGTAGAGACCTATGTACCTTATCCTTCACTGGATCCCTAGAGCCTTGCATGGTGCCTGGCATGCCTTTTGGAATGAACCAATAAATTAGAGGTTCCTTCTTGCTTTGAGGTGTAAACCGACTCCCTCACTACCAGTTTGAGGTGCACCAAGTACCAAGTACTCTCAGTTGGGACTCTGGGTCAGTTTACTCACCCTCTTTTATATGTTTGGTAAGGACATGTGACGTTTGTAAAAACCACATGGTGTGCAAAGAGTCTTCTCCTGCCTTCCCTCTTTTTGGCCATGGCAACAACAAGGGTGGGTACTATTATCCTCGTTTTACAGATGAGGAGACTGAGGCTCGGGACAGGTTGCAACCTGTCCAGTGTCACCCAGTGAATAAGTTGGTGCCACTCGGAGTGGGACCCGGGCCCTTGGACACCCCACCTCCTTTCCTTTCATCCGCCGGGACCAGATTTTACCCTCCCCCTCTGGAAACCTCTTCAAACTGCTGCTCTGGTCTCTCCATTCCAAGGGTCAGATGGAATCCCCCAGAAGAGCTACGGAGATCATTATCTCCTCCTTCCAACCCAGCCATGACCTTTATCCTCTCAGCCAGTGCTGGAAAGGGAGTGCCCAGCCGTGCCAGGTTCCTGGCCACGGGGGGAGGAGGGGATGACGATCATCAGTCCAAGCAGGGCTCCAGTCTCAGTCTCCTGGGGACAGCTGCACATAATGCAGGGTTGTGGGGCCAGGCCAGCCCTATCCTGGGTGCTTCGTGTCCCCGTGAAAAATCTTACAGTTATCTGCGTCCTTGGGTACATGCAGTCAAGCGAGTTGCTGGCCTGGCTGGGAGGTGCAGCTCGGTTGATGGAATGGTCCGCCATGGTCTCTTGACTTCTGAGTCTCCCAGGCCGGCCGTGGCGGGGTGGGGGTGGGGGGATGGGGGGGTGGGGACATGGAGTGTGTGTGAAGAGTGTGGGGAGGAGGCAGGTGCACTGAGAGGGGATGTGGAGGTAGGTCCTCCCCCTGTGGTGCATGTCCCATCCGCAGGTGCGGGGAGGAAGCAAGGGAGAAGGGCCATTCTGGGTGGTTCCCCGCCATAGTCCTGCTTGCACGACCTCCCTCCATGCAAGGGCACAATCAACCACCAGGGAGCTTTCCATCCTCTCCCGGGGCTAAAGTCTCCCCCCGACCCCCACCGCCCCGCTGCTGGACCCTTCCCAACAGAGAATCAAGACGGGCTCCTTTCTCCCAAGTTCTGAGCTGAAGGAGTAACTTCCTGTTCTGCATGGCGGGACAACTCATGGCCTATCAGACGTGGAGGGGGCCGTGGAGACCCTCTTTCTAGTCTCCATAAGGATGAAGGGCCCCAGGGGAGAGGACACCTGTGGCCAGCACAGGTGCAGTTGGAGCCCGGATTGACAGAAGCCCCGCTCCGCCCGGCCGGCCTCGCATGCACTCACCTTGTCCCCGCTGGGGCACTCTGCCTGGGAGTGAAAGCATGTCCCTGCTCCTCCAACAGCCCCAGGTTCAGAGTCAGGTGCCCACGGAGCCTGCATCCCTCCTCCTCTGCCCACGGCCAGACTACAAGTTCAGTTTCTCAAGAGGTTCCTCGATGTTGAAGGAATACCAGCTGATCCAGAGCACCAGGCTGAAAGTCAGGATCAGGGCCCCCGTGTAGACCAGGAAGTCCCAGTAATCGAGGGAGGCGAAGATGCCTATCAGCAAAAGGATCAGACCCACCGCGTCGAGCAGGAGGGCTGGCACAAGGAGGAATGCACAGCGCCCCGGGTTGCATCTTCCCCACCGCCTCCCCAGGAGCATTGCCCGGGAGGAGCTGCGGAAGCCCAGCTGCACTCCCGGGGCTGATCTGCATGGGCGGGTGGTGGTTCTGCCTCCTGCAACCTTTGCTCTCGCTGCTGGGGTGTGAGCAAATGAGGGAGCCGTCGGGCTGTCTGGATCCACAAGGAAGTACACGTGGGTCTGCCTTTATGAGCATGGCAGCCAGTGGGCAGGATGCTTCTTAACTGCTTCCTGACTCAGGAACAGTCCCGACCCAAACAGCCTGGCATCACTGGTAATGGGACTGGTCATCACTGGGCCAACCGAGTTCCGTTCCAGGGGAGGAGTCAGGTGCCCTCGGAGGGATCTTGGGTGTCAGCGAGGGGCCATCCGCTGCCTTGTGCTCCGACTCTTGAGTCCTAGGCGAGTCCCAGCAGGTTTCTTCATCTCCTGTGGTAGGGCGGGGTTTTTGTCCCCCTCACCCCTCTGCCCTACTCTTCCCAGTGCAGAAGGGAGGTTTTTAAGACAAAGATATGGAAGGGAGTTTGTGGACATAAATAGATTTTGAAATTGTGCCGTGAGAATTGGTCAGGGCTAGAGACCAAATAGAGACCCAGAGCAGATGGGTGTGTCTTGTGCATTTCTCTACTCTGAAGACCCGGGGACCCGGCTTCCGGCACAGGGAAGCTCATCCCACAGATGAGTGACCGAAAGGACAGACCAGGGGAGAAGGGGAGGCCTCTGGACATTGGGCGTGGACCAACAGGCTGCTGCAGGCACAAGTCAGGAAAGGTCTACCTGGTTCTCTGTGTCTTTTCCAGACCAGCGGACTTGATGTTTGCCTCCTGTCTCAGGGACGCTGCTCCCATCCCTGAGGGCTTATGTAAAACACGGTGGTCTTGTCACTCTGGCCGCTCACAGGGTATGTCCCCGATTCACTGTGGGATCTTGACCTGCGCGCTGAACCTCTCTGGGACTCGGTTTCCCCACACAAATGAAAGAAGCAATTTCCACTCTTTCTCTCACCTTCCCCAGTGGGTGAGAATAAACAGGTGGCTCCAACTTTATTTCCGAATGTAAAATAGGCCAGGATGAGTGAGAAACTTTTAGGAAGAAACTCCTGGAGGTGGGGGACAATTATGTGTAATAGATTTTATTTGTGTGTTTGAGAGAGAGAGAGAGCATGTGAGCAGGGGGAGAGGGGCAGAGAGAGAGAGAGAAGCAGACTCCATTTTCAGCGGGGAGCCCGATGAAGGGCTCGATCCACGATCCCGAGATCATGACCTGAGCCGAAACTGAGAGTCAGGTGCTCAATGGACTGAGCCACCCAGATGCCCCCTGTGTTATAGACTTTAGGATCCGAAATATCAGGAGACTTGACTCAAGCCAAGTAGCCAATCTGGAGCATCTCCAAGTGAGAAGTAGCCGAGGGCAATCTCCCAGCCACTGTTTGCTTCCTTTTCTGGCTGTGTCCTCCGAGGCAGTTAGCTATCATGCAGGAGCACCTCCCAGTGCTGGAGAAGCTGACGCCCCCCCTCCCCCATCTCCTGCCGCCAGCTTTGACTAGGAGGGCGTCTTGGGAAGAACAGTTGGGCTTTGCAGAGCGCTGCGTGCCTGTGAATAATTTGACTGTGAAAATCGGAAGGGTTGATCACCATACTCCCATCTGACTTCAGAGGACAGGTCAGAGAGAAGCCAGCTCAGCTTCACCCAGCTCGGACCCAGCCCAGCATCCCAGAGAAACACGGGTTCTCCTTTTTATTTCTACTACTTTCATGCACATGCCTACACACACACACACATGCACACGTGCACACACGTTTCCAGCTGAAGAAACTCTGACACATTCACCAGCAAAAGGAACAAAATCCAAACCACTCACAACTTCGTATCCGGAGCTCATCAGCATCCACCACTTGGTTTTCATCCTCCAGAACCATAAATACCCCTTTTCTGTCTTCTGGAAACGGGCCGCATTGTGCCCCCAGTTCCGCAGCCTGCCTTCCCTCCTCCCACCATGTGGCCGTTCTTCCGTGGGGCAAGCGGTGGGCCCCGGGAGGAAGGAGGACCATCCAGCGTGTGAGAGCCCTGAGCGCCCCCACCCCAGGGTCCTTCCTGCTCCTGTTTCTCAACGTCTCGTTTCCTGCGTGGGAGGCGCTCTGGATGTTTACACAGCTGGGACAGATGCGGGGCGGTCGGTGGAAAGCCAGGTGAGACTGGAGCCCTGGAGTGGGACCGCTGGGAGAGGAGGTGGGGACAGGGGGAGCCAGCAGGGCGTGACTGGCCGCGGGGACACAGAGAGTGCCAGGGAGAGGCCAGGCCAGGGGCAGGTCGTGAGCAGGAACCCTCACTTGACTAGACGTGGCACAGATTGGGGGGCTCAGTTGGAACAAGGATGAGCCCCCCCTCCTCGCACACAGAGCTTTCCTGACCTGTCCCCTCGTCAGGGGGAGCAAGCCACTGTGGGAAATCGCCGCGTGACGTTCCCGGAGCTACTGTGACAGAGAACTCCAAACTGGGGGTTCTAACCCCAGAAATGAAAGCTGGAAGTCTGAGATCCGGGTGTCAGCAGGGTGGGTTCCTTCTGAGGGCTGGGAGGGAGACTCCGTTCCCTGCCCCCCTCCTTGCTTCTGGGGGTTTCCTGGAAATCTTGGGCATCCATTGGCTGGTAGGTACATCACCTTCCTATTCAAGCATCATTCTCCTGTATGCCTGTCTCTCTCTCTGTCCGAATGTCCCCTTTCTTTCTTTTTTTTTTTAACATTTTATTTATTTATTTTTGCGAGAGAGAGTGAGAGAGAGAGCACCAGCATGAGTGGGGGGTGGGGAGGGAGGGGCAGAGGGAGAAGCAGACTCCCCGCTGAGCAGGGAGCCGATGCGGGACTCAATCCCAGGACCCTGGGATCATGACCTGAGCCGAAGGCAGACGCTTAACGACTGAGTCACCCAGGCGCCCCTGAGTATCCCCTTTCTGTAAGGACCCCAATTATATCGGATGAGGGGTGCACTCTACTGCAGTTTGACTCCCTCTTAACTAATTGCATCTGTTTCCAAGCCAGGTCACATTCTGTGGTGTTAGCGGTTAGGATGTCAACATACAAATTTTGGGGGACACAATTCAATTGGTAACAATAGCTAATAAGCTTGTTTGTTTGTTTTTGGACATCCTTTGACTTTAGCTGTAGTGTAGATAGAAGATTGAGACTTGCAAACCGAGCTTTCCAAAACACATTAATTATGAAGTCGGCACCCCATTAGAGGTGGCCCACCATGCCACCAGGAAGAATGAGATGGCCCTGCTTCCTCCTATGTCATTGGGAGAGAAGCTGAGGAGCCCCTGCTGGGCTCTGGCTGCCCCCCCTTGTCCACTAAGGCAAGGAGCTCGTCCTCTGCAGATGGGTAACCCTGAGTGACCCCAACACACTTAGAAGCCTCAGCCGAGGTGGGATTTAAATTAGACCAGTGCTACTGAGCACTTACTGCGTGTCAGGCAGCTGGGAATAGGATCAGGTACAGAACCTGACACCACGGAGTTAACATTCTAAGAGGGGAGACAGATAAGGAATAACAATTAAGGAATACATAAGTGATATAATGTCTGGGGGTGATACATACAATGTAAAGAATTACAAAAACATGGGGCACCTGGGTGGCTCAGTCCGTTAAGCGTCTGACTTTTGGTCTCGGCTCAGGTCACCTTCTCAGGGTCGGGCTCCGTGCTCAGCGGGGAGTCTGCTTCTCTCCCTCTCCTCTACCGCTACCCCTTCGCGCCCCCCTCCGCCTTTCAAATAAAATAAATAAAATCTTAAAAAACAAGAATTACAAAAACTGGGAAACGTAGGACAACGGGCATGTGTGAAGCCTCCCGAACCATGAATGCAGCGTGTAAGGCACAGCAGGATGCCCAGCCCCTTGGCGCCTCCACTTCTGAGACTTCTCGGGCTGTGGGGGCTGTCGTTGCCCCTGTGGCTCAGAGATGTCTGTCCTCCCGCTGCTGCCTCGCAGATCTGCCTCCTCTTGGTGACTGGCACCTTGGAAAGCCACGATCTGTCATCTTCCTGTGACGTCACCAGGATGACAGTGTCTCCATGACCCGGATTCTAAAGGGCAGTCTGAGACCGAGGGACCAGGGACAGGCCAGCCAGGTGCTCAGCTGATGCAGAGTCACAGTTCCCGGGCCCGGTCACCGGCTGAGTGTCAGGGCTCAGATGTTGGGCGGGCGTAGCCACACCAGCCTGTGCTACTCACTAGCTGTGTGACCTTGGGCAAGTCACTTGCCCTCTCTGTGCCTTAATCTCCTTACTGCAAAATAATCCCTTACTTCTCAGGGTTACTGGAAAGATTACGTGAGTTTGTAGGTGTAAAGGGTTTAGCACCAGCACACTGTAACACAAAGTGTTACTCTTGGCTTGTCACTGATTTCTACATTCTTTCTGCCCCGATGCGTCTGTAGGGAAAACCCCAGGTTGGAAGGGTTCCACCATCGACTCTCCTGCACAAGCATCTCTCCCCTTTATTGATCTTGGCTCCACCTGGTTGCAGCTCCCTGCCCTCCTGAGTCCAGTTAGGACACGCTGAGCCCTCTCTCCAGCCTTGATGGGCACAGAACCAGTGGACCAGGGGTGATGGATCCCTTCTTCCCATGAAATGCTCTTCCAGTCCCCAGACTCCCATCTTTATCTGCACCGTTCTCAATTCTGTTGACTTCCCCTACTCCCATAATCCGGTGTTTGTCATATATGTGCTACGTCCAGGATTTGGCCGCAGCTGCGGTCTGCTTCTGTTATTTGTTATAGATTATATTAATTTGTTAATGTGTTATTATAGTAACTTGTTAATTTTGGGGGGTTCTTTTTTTTAACTTCAACTCATTACTGTCAGCATCACTGGAAAACTATCACTCACAATAGACAGCAGGTATTCTAGAATACATACACTGAAAATGAAACAATGTAATTAAACTAGACCACAGGTCCTCACACTTTTTCCATAATGGACCAGATGTTAAACATTGTAGACTTTGTGGGCCATACTGTTTCTGTTACAACCACTCAGTTCTGCCATCGTAGCAGAAGAGCCATAAATAAAATTTGGGATGCACCAAATCCCTCTTTTTCTTCTCCCAGTCCCCATGCCAGCTCTCTCCCCAGCACCCGTGAGATCCAAGTTCGTTTCTTTCTTCCAGCGTTCAATTTTTAGAATTTATTTTTCAAAATTTAATTATAGCAAAATATACACAACATACATTTAGCATTTTAACTATTTTTTAAAAGATTTTTATTTATTTACTTGAGAGAGAGAGAGAGCTAGCCGGGGGCAGAGGGAGAGGGACAAGCAGACTCCATGCTGAGCGTGAGCCTGATGCAAGACTCGATCTCATGACCCTGAGATCATGACCTGAGCTGAAACCAAGAGTCAGACACTTAAGCGACTGAGCCACCCAGGGGCCCTGCATTTTAACTTTTTTTTTTTTAACTGTACAGTTCAATGGCATTAGGTATGTTCACACTGTTGTGCATCTCCAGAACTTTCTCATTGCCTCAAATGAAACTCTGTCCCCATTAAACACCAACTTCCCAATCCCCTGTCCCCCAGCCCCTGGCTGCCACCATTCTGCTTTCTGTCTCTAGAAATTTGATTCCTCTAAGTATCTGTTATGAGTGGAATCATGCCCTATTTGCTCGGAACTGGCTTATTTCACTCAGCATGATGTCCTCAAGTTTCGTCCATATTGTAGCATGTGCCGAAAGTTCCTTCCTTTTGAAGCCTGGACGATATGTATCTATACACCACATTTTGTTTACCCATCTACCTGTCATTGGATGCTCGGGTTGCTTCCGCTTTTCAGCTGTTGTGAATAGTGCTGCTGTGAACATGGGCGTACCAATACCTATATGATGAATCCCTGCTTTCAGTTCTTTTGGGTTTATACCTAAAAGTGAAGTTGCCGGATAATATGGTAACTCTGTGTTGAATTTTTGAGCACCCACCATACTGCACTCGCCGGTGAATCCACCATCTTCCATTCCCACCAGCAGCACCCAAGGGCTCCTATGTCCACATCCTCCCCAATACTTGCTGTTTTGCATTTTGTTTGGGTTTTGGTTTTTTGATAACAGCTATCCTAATGGGGGAGGGGTGGATTCCTATTTGACTTGATAGTTGCTTTTATGATAGTAGCTGGTACATTTACGGAGGTCATTTGTCAAGTTTTCCGTTGTCCTCACTCGGCTGGGCATCCCTTCCAGCCCGGGAATAACGCTGTCTTCTCCTTGTAACTAACGCTTGTAACTAACACCCAGTGTTTATTGACTGGACTCATTTCGTAATACCCAGGACTCAGGACTCGGGAAAGCTGAGTGTCTTACCAGAGTGGCTCCAGCTCAGCCCAGATCCATTCCAAGTTCCTGTGTATCTTTCCTCCCCCTCCTCCCTGGGTCTGAGGAAGCAGTGCTCCCACAGCTCCCTTTCCAAAGCAAAATGCCTCCCTCCACAGTAATACCTCGCAGCCTTATCACCCAGGGAAAACGATCTCCTGCACTTCCACCTGGTTCCCCCCCCCACCCCGCCCCCATTTAGTTTTGCTGTCTGTTTCTACTGGCATTCAGCTCTGAATGAATTGCTGGGCACACAGTCAGAGACGTCAGAGCTGAGTCCTGAGACATCACCACCAGGATATCTGCTGGGTTTGGTGCTAGAATCTATTTTTCTGTCACAATTCTTCTTGCCATGATTTGCCCGCCTCGGGAGCAATCAGCTGTGAAGCCTGTTTGCAGGGTGCCAGGGTTAAGCTGCCCAGGGCTTGCCTGCCCATGACCCCCTTCCTCTCCCAGCCACGGACCAAGCTCCAGGGTCTCTGCTTGGGTGGGTGCGCACCCAGGCCCCAGGGCCAGAGCTTCAGGCCTGCCCCTCCACTCATGGACTCTGCTGGGAGCCAGGCTCAGCTCTCTTGAGTCGCCAAAGCATCTTTAGGTGCAGAGTCAGCTCTGAGTGAGCAAGAGAAAAACAGTGCCTGCCTTCAAGGAGCTTAAGGTGGTGAGGGGGTAAAGGAGGTAGGGATGTGGAGAAGCAGGTGCCCAGCAGTCCTGTCAATTAATGTATAAATACGGCAGAGATCAGTGGTCCAAGGTCAAGGACCCCCTTCCTATGAGAGCATGAGAAAGAAGACGTGGACCAAGGCTTCGTTGAGGAACTGATGTTTGAGCTGGGATCCAAAGGTTGAGTAGGTGAGGGTCGCTGAGGAGGGGTGAAGAGGAGGTGACAGCATTCCAGGAGCATCTACACAAGCAGTCTAGCGGATGGTGGCACTTTGGTGGGGCTGGAACAGGAGAAAGAGAGGAGGTAAAAAGCCACATTAACATCTTCCTCCCAAGAGCGTCAGGGAGCTGGAGAGTCCTAAGCAGAAGGCGAAGCGATCCATATATTTTTTAAAGATTTTATTTATTTATTTGAGAGAGAAAGAGAGCACAGAGGGTGAAGCAGACTCCCCACTGAGCAGGGAGCCTGATGCGGGGCTCGATCCCAGGACCCTGAGATCACGACCTGAGCCGAAGGCAGACCCTTAACCGACTGAGCCACCCAGGCGCCCCTGATCCATGTTTTTGAAAGAGCGTTCTCACTGCTGTGCAGAGAGGAGTATGGAGGGGGCCAAGAATGGGCACCTGGCAAGCAAGTACACAGGTGCAGAAGACCAGGGAAGAGGTGGGGTTGGTGACAGTGATGATGGAAAGAAGTGGATCGACCTGAGAGATAACCAGGGAGCAAAATCAACAGGACACACTGGCAGATTCAATGTGGGCATGCGGGAAAGCGAGGGGGTCATGGCTGAATACCAGATTTCTCTTTCGTCGAACTGGATGCTAGTGGTACCTCCTGAGATGGGATACACTGGAAGGGGGCCTGGTGTGGCTCAGAAATCATGATAGATGGGCTGGGAGCTCTATCCTTGGGCTAGGAACATGGATTTGTGGGTCCACAGCAAATTGGTGGTGGGGATGAGATTGCTCATCTTCTTGAGATAGAGCACAGTAAGACAAGAAGCCCTGGGACGGGTCCCAAGGAACTCCCCCATTTAATGGCTGGGTGGAGTAGAATCAGCCAGCCAAGGAGATAGGAAAAGAACACCCACAGAGATAGGAGGTAACCACAGGCTGGTTCTATCTTGAATCCAAAGGGAGAAAATGTTTCAAAAAGGTTAGCATGATCCATTGTGTTGAATGCCGTGGAAAGATCAAGTCTGCTAACGTATCTTCCCAGGGCTCGACCAGCGGGGGCACTCCTCGAAAATGGCCTTGTCTTCCCCTCTCTTCTGCAATGCACCTGCTGGTTGTCCTCCTGAGCCCATGGTTGCTGCGGCTGCAGGCACGTGGGCTCTGGGGCTTTGAGCGAGTGCCTTGACTCTTCTAAGTCTGGCCAGAGGAAACTGGCATGGGAAGTTTTTACCCGTAGGATGGATGAGAACGGGGACCCAAACAATGCAAAGTCTACAGCAAGAACCAAAACACCAAAGACCCCGAAGAGCCTGGCTCACAGGGATCTGGTGCTGGCCTGGAGGGAGGGTCCCTGGGGAGCTGGGGGAAATCCAACAGGTGGGCTAATGCCCTAACTTGGAGGATTTGGAAAAAAAAAAAATACCACTACAGTGGGATACTTAAAATCCCATTGAAATTTCAGAATTTCAATGATAACAGCTATAGCATATTTATTTAAGGATTTGGAAAAGCTCGATAATATTTTAATTAATTACAATGATAAATTATTAATTAATTAATAAAAATTAATGAGTGATTTGTATTGTGGTAAGAACACTTAAAATGAGGTTTACCCTCGTAACAAATGTTTATACACACAACACAGTATTGTTAACTGACAGCACAATGTTGTGAGCAGCTCTGTAGAACGTACTCGTCTTGCATAACTGAAATATTATGATCTTTTAATTTACAAACTTTATTTGAAAGCTACTATGTATCAGGGCGCCTGGCTGGCTCAGTCAGAAGAGCACTGGACTCGATCTCAGGGTCGTGAGTTCGAGCCCCACGTTAGGCATAGGGATTACATAAATAAATATTTTTTTAAAGCTACTACATATCATAAGAAGTTACCAAAAAAAAAAAAAAAAAGCAATAGGAACCAAAAAAAAATAGGAAGAAGTAAAAACTAAAAATAGATGCTGAATTTAAAAAAAAAATAGAGAATCAAGAGAAAGAATGTTATTTTTCCAAAATCAGGAAGGCAATGAGAAGACATAGCATAGGACCCAAGTACAATATGTGAAGAGCATAGTATGTAATACATAGTATATGTGTAACATAGGACCGTAGTTGGTCTGAGGAGTCCCATTCCTGAGTGGTTCGCAGTTGTGTTGGTATAGACCAGCCCTGCCCAGTGGGACCTTCCGCCATGAAGGAGATGCTCTATGGTCTCTCTTGTCCAATATGGTAGCAACTACACACGTGTGGCGATTGAGCATCTGAAATGTGGCTAGTGTGGCTGAGGAACTGAATGTTGAGTTACACTAAATTGTAGTTACCCTGAGTGTAAATGTAAACAGACAGATGTGGCGACCCTATTGGATAGCACCCGTTCATTTCTTCAATGACTTGGACCTTTCCCATTTGGCAGGTCCCAACTGGCCTTCTTGAGCTCCCTGGGCCTCCAAAGAAGGTGCTTTGGCCTTAGGATCAAGAGACCCAGCTTCAAGGCTGATTCTGGTCCCTCTTAGCCAAGGGACTGGCGTCCAGCCCTGGAGCTTACACACTGCCCTGGAGCCCATGGGCTCTGAGAAGCTGCAGGGCTCTCCCCCAGTGATGATGTCTAAGGGCAGACAGGTGGTTCCTGGAGGTAGAAGTTGGGGAAGCAGAAGAAGGGAAGACTAGGGAACCGAGGGGACCAATATCTCTGCTCAGACCCATCTCTAGTGGCATCTACAGAGCAGGCTGTTGCCTACACAGCCAGGGGTCGATCCTCAGCTTCCCTGGGCAGGAGGCCCAGGGCTCAGAACACTTGGCCTACTTGGCCTTGTACTGGGTTCTTTGGGACCTGTTCTCTTAAACCCACAAAGAGTTGTGGAATATCTCTTCCCAGGCCCTAAGTGCTTTGTCCTCACCAAGCCAAACTGCTGCTTTTCCTTGCTGGAGAAGGAAGGAGGCTGAGGACCGGGGATATGATGAGGGTGGAGGTTGAAGCAGACGCCTCCCTGGGTCCCTTGTCCGTCTGTACAGGATTGCTTGTAACCACGGGCAAGTGGGAATTTCCATCTCTTCTCCTGTAGGCCAGGAGCAGTAATATCTACCCTCATGACTCCTGCACAGAGTAGTTGTAAGAACAAACCGCCACCATCCACTTAACGAGCACAGAGTTCTTCAATGAGAGGAGGCACTCCACATAAAGCTGAGAGAATCAGCAAGGCCGGTCGGGAACCCCAGGGCACTTCAAGGAAGACTTCCTGGAAGAGGTGATGCTTGAGCTAGGAGTCAGCTAGATGGAAGAGGGGATCAGAATAGTGTTGGCCCAGGAAGGAGTGTGTGGAAAGATGCAGAGGCATGATGCTCTGAGAGGTGCTAAGCTGTGGGTCTGGGGTGCGGGGTGAGTGGCAGGGAAGTCCAAGTCTGGGGTTAGGAGCGGGACTCACCAGGAAGGCCTCAGCTGAATGGAGGAGTGTGAGCTCCATCTCGCTTAGGATGGGAGCAGGTCATGGTTCAGGGGCAGGGCCAGGAGTGGTGACAGGATCAGAAGCACCTTTTAGAAAGATGCTCTGGCTGCAATATGGAGAACAGATTGGAGCAGGACAAGCCTGAATGAGGACGCTGGTGACCTAACCCGGGGGCACTGGGGCTGGAGAAAGGGAGGACCTGGAGGGGATTAGGAGACAGATTGGGTGTAGGGGTGTGGGAGAAGGAGGATGGATTGGTGCTGTTACCCTCCGCTGACACGCACGTGGACCTGGAGGAGGCAGCGCGGGGGACACAGGGTGAATTCTTCTGACACCGGTCAGCGTGGCCATCCGGGTTGGGATGTGCTATCTGGGGCTCAGCACGGGTGTCAACGGCAGCGGCCGACTTGGGTGACATTAACGGAAGCCGGGGCTCGGGCGCAGGAAGCGGGGCGGCTGGGGGTGACCGACACAGAGGGCTGGAGGGCTAAATGGGCACGAGGAGGACGAGGATCCTGGACAGGCATGTGTGGTCAGGGAGCAGCGAGAGCAGTAGAAGGCCGAGCAGAAGGAGAGGCACCACCCAACAAGGCTGCAGGCCAACAGCATGGCCCCCTCCCCACCAGGTCCCCTTTGGGAAGGAGTTGGGGTGGGAGTCACACCACCGTGGGGAGGAGAGCGGGGAGGCGCAGAGGAGGAGAGAGATGGCGTCTCCAACACCCACAGGGCTTCCCTGCTCAGGGAGCCTCCCTCTGCTGGAATGTTCTGCCCCAAACCTTCCCATTGAGGCCTCCTCCTCCAGGCCTCCACACAAAGGCCCCCTCCTGCGACCCTGCTCTTAGGGAGCACCTGCCTCCCTGTCACCTACCCTCTCCCTGCTCCCTGACTCGTGGTCCACATCGGTCTCTGACACCAGCTCTTTCATTGCTGATGTCCTTGCTCACGGCCGGGCCCGGAGTATGGAGGGATCTGTTCTGTTCACCTCCTTCTCCCCGGCTCCCAATGCAGCATTCACAAGGTGCTCACAGCTCCGTGTCGAATGGACGAATGGAACAATGTTGTCTTTCAGGGGCCATATGTGAAAGGGCTTTGTAAGCCATCCCAGGCCCTTCCCAGGCGGGCGTCTTCCATCCTCCGGACCAGGCAGGCCTCATTCTGCAGCCGCCCGTCTGGCCACGCAGCGGCCACACCTGCCCCAGCCTTTCTGCTCCCCAGCGCCCGCTTTCCGGGGAGCCCGCCTCCCTCCCTTCCATCCTTTCGTTGGGATGAACCTGAACGCAGCCTCCCTGGCCTTGACTGTGGCTTGCACACCTGGCGGCCCTCATTAGTCTGGTTATGCTGCACCGTCCGCCGAAAGTGAACACACCCTCACCCCAGGACTGGCAATTACAGCCGGCTCATTACATGGAGCTTTTCTTTCCCTCTCCCAGTGAATGGGCACCAGGGGAGGCTTTGGCGTTCATGCTCAGAATTACTCACTTGGGGTTCTTCCCTGAGTTTTATGAGGCTCTTACCTGGATTCTAAGCGAAAATGTGCACATTGTGAATTAGTCTGGGACGAGGCTCTCTAACAATTACAGAGCCCAATGCTCGGTTGCAAAAACGCTGCCTTTCTGTGTGTGAAATCAGATATCTAAGTCCTGGCTGGGAGTCTCATGGCTTCACAAGCTCGGGCGTAAATCTCTTCTCACCGAGGGCTTGGGAATTCCTGCATTCTGTCTGTAGCCTGAAATTCTCTCTCTCGGAAACGACCATGGCAACAACATCTGCCTTTCACTGAACACCTACTGTGTGGTTGGACCCTTCTGTTACTTTATTTAATCCTGATGAGGCCCTCGTGAGGTCATTACCATCCTCCCACCCATAACTGGAAATCTGAGCTAGAAATGCAGAAGGCACGCTGTATAGAAATTAGCTTGTGGAGTCGGATTTTGGAACCCAGGCCCGTCTATTGCCAAAGCTCCGAATGTCCCATGACCATAATTGCTCCTTACCAAAGAAGTGGTCATTTTTTCTCAAGCTGGATCTTTTCTTTCCTAAGCAGCTCACCCTCAGTTTTACAGACTCGCACTCTTTCCTTACATAAAATCACTCAGGAGAACATCCACATCTCGCCTTCACAGCCTCGTGTCGTTGGCTATATTAATAATAACTAATATTCAGGGCTTACCATATAGAAACCTTACGTGGATCACCCAATTAATGCGCAGGAGGTGGTAGGTACTTTTATTAAGGCTATTTGCAGTTGTGAAGGTGGGGGTAGGGAGAGGTGAAGCAAGTTGTTCAGGGTCAGAAACCTGGCGAGGCTCCGATGAGATGTGAGCTCAGGTGGGCTGTCTCTAGAGTCCGTGTTCTCAACCAGCAAAGGACTCCCTGTGCTCGGTAAATTTAGCTTACCTTAATTTTGACACCTGGGAGTCACCTGAGTGTCTAGGTGTCTCCTCCAATTAACGGTGCTAATTTTATAGGCTCAGTCCTTTCCTACCGCCCTCTCCCTCCCAGCCCTGCCTCTGCTCTTACAACAGGTGGGGTAGCTTGATAGTTCAAAGGGCAGGTGGTGCCCTGGGTGAACCCCGCTCTTTTCCCGGTCTGCCACCCAGATGCCCAGTCTGAGGAAGGTCCCTGGGGGGTGAGAAGTCGGGACCATCATGGTCCTACTTTGCCGTCCCTTTCCTCTCTCCTTAGAGACTTAGAGAATGCTTTGAAGGGGAGGACCAATACATTGCACTGAGTTGGAACTTCTTTATGATAGTCTTTGTTCTAAGCATATCCATCTGGATCTCATCAAATAGTATTTGGGCTTTAGAAGAAGAAAAGCACGCTTGTCCCAGCCTTGCCACCTGCATAGATAGGAACTGCATTTGGCTGCAGGTAGCAGAACCAAAACGATGGTGTCTGAAATGGGGTAAGGTGTGATGGTTATCTCCTGTAGGAGATGGGCTTAGGATTCCGGTGGCTCCCTGGAGGTCATCGGCGTCACAGGACTGTTCTCACTTCCTGCTTTGCCACTCTTGGCTGTGGCTTCCATTCTCAGCCTCAGTTCATGGCCCCAAAATGGCAGCTGCAGCTCCAGCCATCACGTCTGCCTTCAAAGAAGGATGGGCAAAGGGAAACGAGCTTCTGGCTGATGAAGAGCTTTTCTTGCTAATGATTTCCCTGTATATTTCAGTGGTCAAACTTTGTCATGAGGGAGGCTGGGGAATGTTGTGTTTTTCAGCTGGGCATGTTGCTACCTCCAATAGCACAGAGGTTTTATTACAGAGAAAGATGGGGGGAAAGGATATTGCATATCCTTCGGCAAGTAGTCATTTCTGACATCTTCTCCAGAATACCAAGTTTCTGGCCTGGGAAGCTTGCCGAATGGTGGCGAATGGTAGTATCAAAGGGGGAGCAGGATGAATTCCATTTGGGGGCAGGTTGAGTTTAAGCTGCTGGTGATACTAAGATGAAGGTTTTGGTAGCAGGCAGAATAGTGGCTCCCAGAGATGTCTGCGTCCAAATCTCTGAAACTTGCCAAGAGGTTACCTTACATGGCAAACAGGAGTTTGCAGATGTGATGAAGTTAAGGAGCGACTCGTGGTCCCCCCAAATTCACGATGAAGTGCTGACCCCCAGTCCCTCAGGATGTGACTGTATTTGGAGACAAGGTCTTTAAGAGGTAATTGAGTTAACATGAGGTCGTTAGGGTGGGCTCTAATCCAGCTATGACTGGTGTCTTTATAAGAAGAGGAGATCAGGACGCAGACATGCCCAGTGCAGGAAGACCGCGTGAAGACACAGGGGGAAGGCAGCCGTCTGCACGCCAAGGAGAGAGCCCTCATGAGAACCCAGCCCCACAGGCACCTTGGTCTTGGGCCTCTGGCCTCCGGAACTGTGCGAAAATAAATGTGTGTTGTTTCAGCCCACCAGCCTGTGGTACTTTGTTATGGCCGCCCTAGCAAGCTCATCCAAGGATCTCCCCAGTTGGGAAGACTATCTTGGATTTTCCAGGTGGGCCCAATGTAATCCCAAGGACGCTTATACATGAAAGAAGGAAACAAGAGAGACCAAGAAGGAGAAGAGGTGGCAGAAGTTGAGGTCAGACTGATGTGATGGCCGGCTCTGAAGATGGAGGAAGGGGCCGCAAGCCAAGGGCTGTGGTAGCCTCTGGAAGCTGGCTAAAGCAAGGAGCAAGTCTTCCCCAAGAGCCCCTGAGACGCCTCGATTTTAGCCCTATGAGTTCCATTTTGGACTTGGGACTTCCAGAATATTTAAGGTAATAAATGTGCTTGTCTTAAGCTAGTATGTGATTTTTTTCTTTTCTTTCTTCCTTCCTTCCTTCCTTCCTTTTTCTTTCTTTCTTTCTTTCTTTCTTTCTTTCTTTCTTTCTTTCTTTCTTTCTTTCTTTCTTTCTTTCTTTCTTTCTTTCTTTCTTTCTTTCTTCTTTCTTTCTTTCTTTCTTTCTTTCTTTCTTTCTTTCTTTCTTTCTTTCTTTCTTCTCTTTTTTTACAGCAGCAATAGAGAGTTAACACATTGTCCAATGGCATTGGGACAAATGGGGATAGATTTGGGGACTCACAGCACACAGGATAATTGAAACCATTGTCAACAAGAAACCATTCAGAGACGTGTTTGAGTGAGGACGGGTGAGGTCTAGGGCAGAACCCGCGGAGAGACCAACATAGCGGGACAGGGCAACTCACACCGCTGTTCTTTGGATGGGAGGGTCTCAGGACAGAAGTGTAGTCACATGGAGGAAGGGATTCCCCTCCCCCCAACCCCGAGCATGTTCTTTAAAAGTGGCGCCTTTGAAACACACTCGGAGGCTATGAGGGAAAGGTTTTGGAAGAAGCAGTGAAAACCAAGACCGTGAAATAGAGTAGTGAATATAATCGGGAGGGAGTGGCTTTTTATGTGCTAACCTCCCTACCCCCCCCACTAACCAGCCGGGCACCCCCACTCCTGTCCCCTGGGTCCAGTCTCCTCCTTCCCACCCCCAATGTGATCACCTGGCACAGCACCATCCCAGAGACTTGAAAGGCCGACTGGGGCCGGGTTGGCCCGGGAGCCCATCCTCTGTCCTCCCACAGCGCCCCTGCTTCCCTCCAGCCCTGTCATAGTGCCCCACAATCGGTGACCCTCAGCCCCCTCCTCTGAGGACCAGCTTGCTTGCTTGCCAGGTCTGAGCATGAATCCTCATCCCCTCAGCCCCAGATCTGATGTCTGACTCACGGTCCATGCTCGGGGGACTGAAATGCTGGGCTAACAGCTACTCCCGAGGGCCAGATCCAGAGACCGTGTCTGAGTAGAGATCAGAGCCTATGCACCGGACACTGAGTTAGACAGATACTGCCATAGTAGAATCCTGCATCCCTCCCCTTCTGGGCCTCCCTCCCCTGCAGCCCTGCAGGAAAATGCCCCTTGCTTACATCCACACTTCTTTAGCGCTGGAAGATGAGCCGAGCTTGGTCTGCATGATTATCAGAGGGACTGTGGGTAACTGCTGATCCTATTCTTGCCAATCACTCACTGTGGTGCTTTTGCCGGAGGGCCCTGCTGGGCAGTGGGAGATGGTCTTCATTCCCGGGGCGGGGGGTGGTGACGCTTGCTGAGCCTTCTTTCTCTTTGAGGTAGGAGATCTGACCAGGAGACCCCTCCTTCCCGCACCTGCCGCTCCAGGGAGAAGTGAGCGGAGTCCCTCAGGTAGAGCAGGCCCCCACTGGAGACCTGAGGGAGTGGGCGGCACAGGGCCAGGGCTCACTGGCATAGCTCCTGGAGCTGTGGAATAGCTCCTGGAGCTGTCCAATGCCACTCCCATGGGTGCTGGACAGCACAGGCTCGGGGATCTGGGGCGGGGCAGGAGGTAGGACCTGGATGAGTGGCCACCAGTTTAGCCAGGTCAAAGAGGGACCAGGCCCAAGGCTCCTCAGGGTCTCCTTTCTAGTCTTGAAGAGGCAGGGAGGGTCTTTTGAGAAACAGGGGGACAAGACCCCAGCCCCTCTCCTTGCAGAAACTTTGGAGCTCAGCCACTTTGCTTCCTGCAAAAGTGACATTGGACCTTGACGTAGATCCTTTGGTTCTAAGCACTCCCATGGGAGGTGGTCTTGAACTTTTGAGGGGGTTATGAAGTTGTCCTGTGATGAGGACATAACAGCCAAAGTGTCAGCCGGTTCCAGATCCTCCTGCTGGTCAGCAGAAGAGCCTGGCCTATGGGACAAAGGCTGGAGGTACCAAGGCCACCCTGCTCTGATGCTGTCACCTTGTGCTGGCTGTTGGAGACCCTCCAGTTCCTGCCTCTGACCCTACCATGTGACTGCCCCTCGCATGATGCCTGGCTCTCAGGAGGTGCTCAGCATGCTGGGGTCTGTTCCTGGCTGGTGGCTCCTTTTGTCTCTCCTCCTGGCTCCTGGCCACCTTCCTGGTTCTGGGGCATTCTGGGCCCCTGCTTGGTTTGTCTCGCTGCCAGTCCCCCGACCCCAACTGCACTCCTGCTTTTCTCCTTGCCTTGCAGCCCTGAGCCCACCACAGCGACCCTGGGGCCTCTGGAGAGCTGAATGGGGTGGGGGTAATGGGTGTGGCCTCAGGAACCGGACCATCTGGATTTCAATCCTGGCTTGATGTTGTCCTAACTTGGTGTCCCCGAGCTTCCCTTATGCCATCTGTAAGGTAGGGGTGATGGTAACAGTAGCACCTGAGAACAGGGTTTGGGGAAGGATTAAGTGAGTTACTGATTGAGTGCTTCGGTCAGTTCCCAGCATGCAGTGAGCACCCGAGAAATGTCCATCATTTTCAGCCCAGGCCCTTCCTCTGCTCTTCAGAGGCCACTCCAGAGTGTCCTTGCCAACTGCTCTTTTGCTCTCCTCCCGCCCCTTCTCAGGGCCCTCCCCCCACCCCAGCCCCCACGGCCTCCAGCTGGTAGGGCCCAGAAACTCCACCAGGTACGCGCTCAGGCCATCCCCTTGTGCACATTTCGTATCAGACACGTTTGGGGGGCTGGGATGTCATTTTCTAGGGACCCCCGATCTCCAAGGGCTAGAGATAGCGACAAAGTGATGGGTGTAGGGGACAGGGGGGATGGGGTGTCATGAGTCTGACAAAGCTGTTGGACCCGAAGGAGGAATAAAACGCTGTGTGTTTGTCCAGACTCAGAGCCGTCCTTTCTTTTCCCTCTAAGGACGGAGCAAGTCAGAGCAGGTGAGAAGTGAAGGACACAGTGAGTCTGGGGCGGGGAGGGGGCGGTGCCCAGTAGAAGAGGATCAGGCTTTAAGATTTGGAGAAGCAGAAGAGGCTGAACCAGGAGCAAAGGAAGAAAGGCTTAAGAGGCAGAGGGAGGCCACGGGGGTCCTGGGAGCTGCACTGCCCCCCCTTCTCGTGCTTGCTCTCATGGGGACATCGACAGGCTGACCTCCAGGTAGCCACCTGCCTCACCCTGGCCCACTGATTCATTCTGGAAGGTTCTTTTCTCATATCTCTTTTTGGTCTCAATACTGGGCTTGTGGGGAAAGGAAGAGTCAGGAGCTCCTGCTCTGCCCGCTGTGTCAGCCTCTCAGTGTGGGGCTATCAGGTCCTTCGAGGCACCTGAGGACCCACGCAGGAAACCCCCACCGTCCCCTTTCTCCCCCAGCCGCCATGCTGCGGGGAAGGGCATGTGGTAAGGGGGTGCATTTTAGAGGGATGAATTAGTAGATACGGTCTTGGAACTCCCTGGTGGATGGAACAGAATGAAAACACAGCAGACACTGTGGAATAGAATACAATTCAACATTACATCCGTTCCTTTGGGACTCAGATTAAATCAGAGTCTCCCAAACAGAACAGCTACGGGCGGCGGGGCGGGGGGGGGGGGGGCGGTTTACAGTCCATTTCACCAAACACGTGGATGCTGGTCCTGTCCTCCGATCCACGGGCGCCAAAGGAGTCGTGGTGGTGATGCTTCTTTTCCCCAGAAATGTGGCATCTGATCTGGGCTGCATTTACAGAGCAGGTGCATTCATACCCCAGGCTGCCGTGCGGCGATGGTCTTTGGCAAAAGCCCCTCCGCGTGATGTTGACCTGTTCCTTGGTCCACACTCATATGGGGGATCCTGGTGGGGATGGATGAGGCTTAGAGAGCTTTCCGAAATCATTATTCCTCCTGAGACACTAGCTGAGGGGGGCAGGGCATGTGGGCAAGTATTGCTGGAAATTGCAAAGTGAGTCCAGACCTTGGGTACCTTCTAGAGTCAGGGCTGTCCCCAAAATTCCTTCCAGCGAGACATCACAACTGTGCCCAGACCACAAGCTTGTGGGCAGATGACATGAGACCCAGGAGGCATGGGGAAGTTCCCAGGCAGCTCGCTGGGAGTCTACCCCATTTGCTCCCGTCTCAGAAAGCATTAGGAATGTAAGAGTGATATTATAGGGCCAATACTGAATCTGCGTTCATGTCAGAGAAAGGGAAACGATCTATAAGCCCAGCCACTCGACGCATTAGAACCATAATTAGTGACAAAGACCTTGCAACGCCCCCCCCACCCCGGCCGACCAGATTGGTCTTGACCACCTTTGTGCAGGGGACAGGTTAGCTAGAAGACCCGGCCACGCTGTCTGGATGAGAGACATGGTCATTTTGGGTGAAGCCCAAAGGCCACAGGCTCCCCCAAACTCTGGCTTCTTAGAGGGGGTGGGGCATGGGGTGTCCCCCTGTCACAGGTACCTGCCTCCACGGAATTTCCCATGATGCAGAGGGAACTAGGTGAGGTTCTGACTCAGCATAGGGAACCACCAGGAAGGATAGAGATACCTGGCGGCTTGTTAGAGAGAGAGAGAGAGATTGCCATGGTGACAGGGGAGGCGGGCCCAGAAGCCCCAGGGAAGGGAGGCAGCTCAAACCAACGGTGATTCTAGTGCAGGATGCCCTCCCTTCACACCTTATTATCAAATGCACTCCACTGGGCCTCTGGCCTGGCCTAGGGCAGCCTCCAGGTCTGTCACCCAAGAGCCTCTGGTTGCTACCAGAAGCCCCAGGTTCTGGGAACACTTGCCCCATGGGTGCTCTCTGCTTGGTGGGTCCCCTAGAAACTCCGTGACCTCAGTGTGGCCCCCGGAGAGGCGGCACTCTGGCAGGTGGGAAGCAGGAAAGAGAGGGGAAGGCGCTGTGCAGTTTCCTAATTGTGTTACGCCCCCCACTCCTGCCACCCAACTTCTATTTCCTGCTGCCCAAAATGCCTTCCACCCCTACCCCCTTTGCTAGCTCTTATCTTTCCTTTTGTTCTCTGTTCGGAGGACACAGTCTCTGGCAATCCCTCTGTCCCCTCCGCAGTCTGGGTGAGATGCCCCCTCTGTGTTCCTACACCTGCCTCATTTCCCCCATAGAGTGCTGAGCACAGGTGGTCCAGTGGCCCCATGGTCTGGCTGTATCTCTCACTTTGGAAAGAAGATGAGAGCACAGACCTTGTCTGGCCTGTTCGCATCCCAGGGCCTGGCCCAGAGTTGGGCACCCAATAAATGTTTGCTTGTTTGGCGGGTAGGGAGAGGGAAAGCAGATAGGATTTTCTAAAACAAATCCTATCACTGGAAACCCACAGACCATTCAAACATGGCGTGCGATCTTGGTTTTGGTTCTCCATGGAGGTGAAGGAGAGAGCAATCTTACAGAATCCCTCTGCAGGTCTCCGTCTTGCTGTTCTAGAATTGGGGGTAGAGGCGCAGGTAGGGGGAAGGAGGAAGTTAGGGCAACATGCACTTGTCCATGGCTAATTGTCAAGTTCAGAGGGGAGAACAGTCAATGAGAAGGTGTTAGAAGGTCAAACTGTGGCACCCGCAGTCCACCCCCATGGTCTCTGGCGTAAATACCGTGTAGCTGGGAGTTATACTTCCTCAGCTGGCTGACTCCCAGAGCCTTCTCCAGGGGGGAATGGGCCTTCTTGGAAAGTGTTTCTCCCTGGACACCCTCCACTGTTCACTCTTTGGAATGTTTCACTGTTGTGACTTGTCACTTGAGATGCAAATCAGTATCTGGCCCAGAGAGTGAGCCGGGTTGGCGAACCCAGGGAGCCAGAAGTCAGTCTTCCCTCTCTTCTGTGAAGGGCCTCCATGGGTCAGTTTGGGTTCTAGAAGGATGAAAACGGGGAGCCCAGCTCGGCACTCTGATGTGTGTAAACATGAGGTTCTCCTTGGGGCTCAGCCTCGCCCAAGGAATTTCCCAGCATGCATAGCGCTTAGCAGAGAGAGTTCGATGAGTGGCACCTGGATGCAGGAGTGGGGAATGAGCTATGGAAGGGGATGGCTGTGGCCAGCATTAAGGGATGCATAGCAATATCAGAAAGACGAAATGAGATCCAGCCAGCAGTGTTCCCCAGCTTCATGTGGAGCCCTGAGCTCTCTCCCACAGGGCCAGGAAGAGGCTTTGCCTGGCTGTTTTATGGCTAAACCCCCTCCACCACCACCACCACCACCAAGAAGATGGGGATGTTGGGTGTTGTCAGATCTCCTCCTGGTCGAGGCAGCAGGGTGATGGGGAGAACAGAAGGCGAGGCCACCATCAGCGATTCAGGAAGAAGGACTTGAGTGTCTGGAAGAAAACTGACTTCTGTTTCTGCTTCTGTTTCTTTTTGATGATGGGCACCCACACCAGCCCGCACACCAGCATCATGAGTCCCAGGGACAGGAAGGCAGGCCCTATCATCTTAAGGACCTTAATGCTGTTGTCACCCAGGTTCAGGGTGTAGGCCAAGCAGGTGATGACCACGCCAAAGAGGAGGATTGCGCCTCCCACCGACATGATAATGATGGGTTTGCGGTAGATTTCCCATTTACTCCGGGGGGTGGCGGTCCAGACGGACTCACTTCTGGAGCTGATGCACAGGGAGCTGGCCGTCTGGCTGGGCAGCAGGTCTTTGAATTCTGGAGACTTCTCATCGACCTCCAGGGCCTTGGGGAGAGCCTCCATCGTCATGGGTCCTCGGGACTGGGCACCTGGTACCCGCAACAGTAAGAAGCAAGGGAGAAGCCAAAGGAGTCCTCGCACACCCTTCCTGTTCTCAGCATCCGTCTCCGGCCTGGCTCTCAGCAGAAGGCGATACTGGGTTTTGTGCTGAAGCCAAACAGAAAGTCAGAGGAGATCCACATAAATAAGAAACCACTCACTGGCATGTTTTGTTTTGCTTTTTTCTTGTGAGAGATAAATATGATAGCATTCGAATCAACTGCTTTTAGTATTTAAAATAGGGAACAGTGGTACCCCTTAAAAATAAAAAAGCAAAAGCCATGGTTAATCAAATGACATCTTATTTTCAGACTCAACTACTTTCTAGCTGTGTGACCTTGAATGAGTTACTTAACGTCTCTGTGCCTCAGCTTTCTCATCTATAAAATGGGGATAACAATACTATTCATCTCATAGGGTTCTCCAAAGGATTAAATGAGTTAAGACGTGTAATGCACTGGAACACTGCGTCTCATGTTGCAAGCACTTCATAAATGCAGTCGTTTGCCGAGCACAGGGTGAGGAACTGCCCGAGGTTGGATTTGAACCTGTTCTGTTCTTGCTCTCGCTGTTATGGTCTGGAGAACATCTTTCAGTGCAGCCCAGGATTTTATGTGCTTTTCCAGCACAGGACAGTCATGCCCCAGGTTCAGAGTGTGACCTTTAAATATCTAAATGCCCCCTTTCCCCGCCCTCCTCGGGAATGACGTCAAGTCATTCTCAGGCCTGTAAAGGTATGGAGTCTAGCCAGCCACCTGCTCTGATTTCTCATCCAGAGCCCGTCTGTGTACCTCTCAGTCACCAGAGCCCTCTCCTCCCCTGGCACTTTCTGTGTGTGGGAGGAAGGCAAGGCTTGAGAGAGCCCCGTATGCTTCCTGGGGATCCTCACCGACTCCCCGCCCTGATGCATCATCCTTGACTTGTCTCCAGAGGGTCTGGCGTGGCGTACCCTAGAGATGCTGCATCCCTTTCAGTGAGTGAGCGAGTGAATGAACAACAGACTATCCTTTCTGCTTCCTCCCTCCCGATGGTCCTGAGCATAAGTCCAGGTTTCTTTACAACACTGCTTGGATCGGTTCTTCCTAGCAAAGCCCAGTGCCTCCCTGCATTAAGCTCAGGCAGAGCTGAGCTCTGGGACCCTGTTGGCCACTCTCTTCTCCTGTGTCCCCAGGTCACAGACTCTCCCACTGTTCTCTGCAGGGCCCCTGCCTGCCTTCCCCGGGGTGACTCTCCGGTCTCTGCTCTGTCTCCCTCTTCCGATGAACTGCCTTTGGTCCTTGGCCCCTGCTCCTTCCCTCCTCCATCCCTGCAGCAGCTCAGGCCTGAACCACCTCCCCCACCCATAATGCTCCCCCTTTCTAGAACAAGCAGTTACAGACCCGTCCCCTTTGACATGGAGGAAATCGGAATGATAACATTGCCATGCCTTCAGAAGGTAGATATTCACGTTCCTGGACGCTCATCTAGAGAGAGGATATTTGGGTCTCTGCTTCCAAAGACTGAAAAACGGGAAATGTGCTCTTGTAAGTACAGGGACACAGGTGTTCTCTGCTGCCGCTTGGATCCTGTGGCCCATTTGCATAAGCCAAGCAGCCCTTTGTAAAGTGATCTCCCCTTCGCCCCCAACCCCAATGAGCTAGGGGTAAGGAAGGGATCACAGAGCAGTGCTATGAGGTCCTGGGCCAGGGGTGGGCTTATGTTGGTTTTTGCCACCTGGTTTCTTCTGTGGATGTTTTGACATCTCCAGCAGGATTTTTCTCTCTGGGTAGCACTTTCTACCACTTGGCAGTGGAGACCCAGGGCAGAAGGGCTTGCTGCCTTCGGATGCTGGAGGGGTTGGGAGAGAGACGTAGGAATGCAGAGATTCTCCGTTGCACCGGAGTCGAGCTGGGTTGGATGGAGAAGGACCCGCTCCTGTGAGAGCTGCCACCTGGGTGGGACGTGGCCACAGCCTCCTGCACGGGAAATACGCTGCTGGAGGCAGGGACCACGGCCAGGGGTCCCGGAGAGGGAGGTGGGACTCCCGGGGGCCTTGCTGGAAGCACCGAACACATGCTCTTTGGCCCTGCAGGGAGGCCATTTGTTTATTCCCATTTTGTAAGGGCAGAGACAGGCCCAGTGAGATTTAGGAGCACGGCCAAAGCCTTCCCTAACCTCCTATGCGGCTGTGCTGGGATTCACACCAAGGTCTTTGGACTTAAAAGCTCCTTGCACTAGATCGTGCTGGTCTGGATGAGTCCTGCAGTCCTTTCAACTATGAGAATGTCTGAGTTTTTCACTCTGGGGCTTCATCTGCCCATCAGGTAACCTCTCACTGTATATAGAATGATGTAGACAGATAAGCAGTTCTATAGTGATTCACTACACAATAGAGAAATAAGAGCACGGTGGTAAATTTTTCATAGTTTTACCTTTACTCAATTTAAAGGATAATCTCATTCTGAGATTCTGTCCTTCTTTCCTTTTTTTTTTTTTTTTTTTTTTTGGTGTTGGAATATTCCTTATTTTATGAAATGACCATGATGGAAAGAGGATCATTGGTTTTGTTAGTATCTGTCCTTGGCAAGATAGAAGTTGGTCATCTCATGTAGATGTCTGTCTATCTATCTATCTATCTATCTATCTATCTATCTATCTATCTATCTCCATCTATCATCTATCTACCAAAACTGTAATGGCCCATGAAATCTCAAAGAACGGGAACCTTTAATTTAGTTGACTTACTTAGGAGGAGGTGTGAGTCTTGGTACAGTGATGGGACAGGCAGGGCTTCTGAGCAAAACCACTCCTTTGTGATTCCAGCAAGTCAGGGAGCTTATTCCCAGTGTCTGTGTGTGATGATGGGAAGATCCAGATCCCTGACATCAGAAGGACCACCACTTGAAGCCAGTTTACCTAAGCTGTGGGACCCTGGGCTGCTTACTTAGGCCCCCGAGACTTACTAGCCCCATATCTAAAATAGGAGACTAGAACATCTGCCCCTTGGGCTGTGGGTGTGACATACGAGAGGTGTTCCAGACAGGGCCATGATAATTATTATTATTATTATTATTATTATTATTATTTTGGTCCCCGTTTTCTCATCTGTAACATGAATAAGTTGGGGTAAGGGGCTTCTAAAGCCATCTTAGATCAGTCCACTGGTGATGACTCAGACTTGAATTCTGAGACTCCGGGCTTCCTGAAAATCCCCAACTCAGGGGTGATATGCATTTCGTAACACTTTATTAGAGTCCTAAAACATTCTCTATTTTTTTCCGATATCAGGGTTTCTCAAGAGCAGTACTATTGACATTTGGGGCTGGAAAATTCTGTTATAGGGAGGCTACCCTGTACACTGTAGGATATTTCCTTAATGGCCCTGACCTTTACCCACCAGAGGCCAGTGTAACACCACCACCTCCGGTCATGATAATCAAAAATGTCTCTGGCAATTGCCAGATGTCCCCTGTGTGTGGTGGGGGAGGGGGAAATCGATCTGGTGTCCACCGCAACCCCACGCCGGCTTTTCCCTCCCTCCTAGCTTGCAAACTGTCCGAGGTCCAAGGCTGAGCTGACTCATCCTCCACAGCCCGCCCCCGCCCCCGGCCCTTAGCAGGTGCTCCCAGGGCCTGGCCCCAGTGCTGCAGTTCCGTGAGGGACCAGGGGACACGTGGGGAGCCGGCCCAGTGAGAGCAACCATATTTTCAGGTTTGGGTTAAGTTCTCGGGGGATCGGTTTGTATGTCTCAGAGGATCCCTCATTCCCTGCAGTGGGTTGACTGGTCCACCCAGAATCTCAGAATGTGACCTTATTTGGATTAGAGGTCTTTGCAAGTATTATAATGAAGGCAGGGGTCTCCAGACGAGGTCATCCTCAAATAGACCGGTCCAATGACTATGTCCTTGTAAGAGAAGGGAGAGGAAAATTTGACATACAGAGGGGAAACCCTGGCAAAAATGCAGGCAGAGCCTCCAGAAGGAACCAGCTCTAAGAACTCCTTGATTTTGGGCTCTGACCTCCCAAACCCTGGGAAAATAAACTTCCTTTGTTTTCAGTGACTGAGTTTGTGGTAATTTGTTACAGCATCCCTAAAAAATGAACACACCCGCCTTTCTTTAATGTCCTTGACACCTTAGTGGTGGACAAGTACTGAGGCCCGGAGGCTGGGCCTGTGGAAGAGCCTGGAAGGGAGGAAGGAAGGAACGAACGAAGTCCGGAGGTCGGGCCTCCTGGACTCCCCACAGATTTGAATATGGGCTCAGCCCTCAGGGCAGCCATTTGAGAAGAGAGGATGGGTCCCTCTCCCCCAGAGGTCACGTTTGGAGTGTCAGGAGACAGACTTAGTGGATGGAGACTATAGCACATGGCTGGGACTGGGCAGGCAATAGGCTCGCACCAAGATGGCGCACCGGTCTGGGACCACACAGCCACGAGAAGGAAAGAGGGACAACCCCAAGCTTGCACGTGCACTGGTCTCCAAACACGACACCCACCAAGAGCAGCCAGGCACACTTCCATTTACATAAAACCCCCCTTTACATAAAATGAGATTCCATTTACATCAAATTCAAAATCTGTGCTATTTGCAGTGAGGATAGTGGTTACCTTTGGTGGGGGTGGTGGGTGGGGAACACGCTGGAAACTCCTGGGGTGCTCTAGTGTTTCTGCTTCTTGATCCGGCTACAGCTGGTTACGTGGGTGTGTCCTATTCATCCCGGATACTCGCGATATGACTACTTTTTTGTGTGGAGGTTAAACAGCAATAAAATGTTTAAACAAAGATAATTAAAAGGTCTAAACGCAATATGTTCCCTTTTTTTGGATTCTGACCGGAACAGACCAATTGTACAAAGACATTTGGGGATAGTTTTAAGGAAGTCTAAATTTGGATTGGGCATTAGATGACACCAAGAATTTAAAATTTGTATTTGGGGGCGCCTGGGTGGCTCAGTTGGTTAAGCGTCTGCCTTCAGCTCAGGTCATGATCCTGGGGTCCTGGGATCGAGCCCCGCATCGGGCTCCCTGCTCAGCGGGGAGTCTGCTTCTCCCTCTGCCTGCCGTCCCCCCTGCCTGTCCTCTCTCCCCCACCCTCTGACAAATAAATAAATAAAATACTAAAATTTATATTTGGTGTGAAAATGACACTGGGGACACAAAAGAAAATGTCTTCAAGATATGACTTACGGGGAGGAAATGCTATGTTGCTATGGTTCACAGGTAAACCTCAGACTCCAAATGCGGGATGACAAAATCCTCAATAGTATCAAATCTGGGTGGTGGATATATGGACGCTCATTATGATCACTATCTCTACTTTTACGCACGTCTGCAAATCCTTATAATGATGGAAAACTGAATATACAGACAGACAATGGCCAGACCACGTCTAAAGCCAGAACTCTGAGGGGCGCCCGGCGGGCTAAGCCATGGAGCCTGCCGACTCTTGGTCAACTCCGGGTTGTAGGTTCGAGCCCCATGTGGGGTGTGGAGATGACTTAAAAAAAAACAGAACTCTGACCCCCAGTCTGCAGGAACCAGCTCAGGAAGCCAGCCGCTATGTGTAAGTCTGACTGTCTCCAGCAACCAGCCCAGCGATGCAAACAGTAACCAAGGATAACTGCCTTTGGACGAAGCAATCCAGTGGGGGAGAGAAAGTCCTTCCGACGGATGTCGATGGAAGGACTGATGTTCTACTGGGAAAAAAATGAAACCTGACCCTGCCTCACAGCGTCCACAAAAGAATGAATTTGAGACAGATCACAGGCATTGTCTGAACATAAGAGCTAAAACTAGAAAGATTTTAGGAGGAAACGGAGAGGAATACCGTTGTGACCCAGAGGCAGGCGAACTTTCTCAGACAGGGCAGAGCAGGCAATAAGCAAGCGTGAAAAGAAAGGCAATTAATAAGATTTCGTCTTCATTGAAAACTCCTGCTCATTAAAAGCTGCTAAGAAGAAATGAATAGGCAAACTATGGGCTGGGAGAAAAGTTTCTGCAAAATATGTATTTGTCAAAGGATTTGTATCTGGGACATATGAAGACCCGCTACATCTGGTGGGTGAAAACCATCAGTAGCCTAATTTTTATAAAATGGGCAAGAGATTTAGAGAGACCATTACAAAGGAAGATAAATGCACGGACAAGATACTTGACATTGATATTCAACAGGGAGATGCAAATTAAAACCACAAAGAGATGCAGCTGGACACTCACTAGAATGGTCGACGTTTAAAAATCTCACAAAACAGGGCGCCTGGGTGGCTCAGTCGGTGAAGCGTCTGCCGTTGGCTCAGGTCATGATCCCAGGGTCCTGGGATCGAGCCCCACGTCCAGCTCCCTGCTCAGTGGGGAGACTGCTTGGGATTCTCTCTCTTCCTCTCCCTCTGCCTCTCACCCCCCCTACTCGTGCTCTCTCTCTCTCTCTCAAATAAATAAGTAAAATCTAAAAAACAAAATATCACAAGACAAATGGTGAGATGCAGAACAACCCAAGCTCCCGTACTCTACTGGCAGAATGTAAAATGGCACAAACACTTTGGGAACAGGCTTGGTAGTTTCTTCTGAAATTAAACATGCATCCACCCTCCACCCCAGAAGTTGCCCTCCCAGATATTTATTTGTCCAAGAGACGTGAAAGCCTGTGTCCACAAATGACTTGTTTAAGAATATTCATATAGCAGCTCTCCCCCAACAGCCCAAGCCAGAAACTAACGCACCAACAGATTGCAGACTCACACAGAATACTAAAGCCATAAAAAGGACTGGGCAATGAAAAGGAACAAGGTTCTGATGCACACACAGTGTGGATGAGTCTCCCGGGCATGGCGGGTGAAAGAAGTCCCATGTATAAAGGAGTACATTTATTGTATATTTCCATTTATAGGGGCTTCTCGAGGCTTCTAAGAAGTAATCCAAGGCGACAGAACTCGAAACAGTATTGTAGGGAAGGGCATTATGGGAAGGAACTGAGGGATTTCCCCGGAGTGGATGGAAATGTTCCATCCGGTGGTATTATTGGTGTGGGTTACATGGGCGGGGGTACATCTGTCCATACAGCACACTAAGACTTGTGCATTTCCCTGTGTGTAAATTATACCCCACAGAAAACGGACTGTAAAAACCCTAATAATTGATGGGTCAGGTGGGGAGCAGGTAGGACAGCTAACTCAAGAATGGCCGAATGTTGATAGTGGAACACGGGGATCCGGCGCAGAGGCGTGAACAGGAATCACGTTACCTGGAAAAGGAGAGGTGTGGGCTGGGGCTAAGTGACCCCAGGGCAGGGTGGAGTTGTTACAGGGAGATCCATAAAGTGAGGGAGTCACCTGGCTAAGACCGTGGAGCTGATTCCGATGAGGAGGAAATTTGGAAAGGAAGCGAAGGTGCTTCTTGGAGAAACTGGGATTGGGACAGGAAATGCAGGTGAGAGATGGAGAGAAACAGGAATTTCACCTTGTCCACCTTGTCTCTGGAAACCTACCACCCCATGAAGGAAAACACAGCCTTTCCTCGAACCAGGAGGCCCTGGATGGAGCAAAGACGGGGCCTGGTGGCTTGAACGATCCTCTCCAGAAGGGAGGGACCCACAGGACTGTCCCTTAATCTTGTTGGGGCTGGTCTACTTATCCATCGTATATTTGTCATTGTGCCCTTATTTGGGGGCCCTGCCTACCTGTGTTGTTTCAGTGTTTGGCTCTTGACCTTGTATTCCTCGGGTCGCTGCGCAGTGCTCAGCGAACAGTGCTCACCAACACGGCCCCACTTTCCAAACCACTCCTGTGTGCTGGCCTCCGCGAGACACAAGGAAGCCAGGCTTCCGCTCCACAGCGGAGCTCAGGGGGTGCGCGTTTCCTCCCTCCCTGCCCGTAGCTGCTTGCTCAGGGGCGTCTTTGACAAATGAGGCAAAGAAATGTCTCAAACGAGAGGGGAGAGAAGCTGCTGGAAGATCTGGGCTTTTTCTCACGCGATCACATACTCATACCCCGACGAAGAAATGGTTTGGTGCTAGGTGTGTGGATTATGCAAGGTGCTGAGCAACAGTGAAGGTCCAAGATAATAAAGACCAAACGCTTCCCCTCCAGCAGATTCCCCAGGCGTCTGAAATACACCACTTAACTGGGAATGGAGGCTGGAAGTGAAATAAGTGAATTATTGCCCTGGAGGTGACCAGATACATGTCTGTACTTTGGGGACTGGACGCTCTCCATCCCCTCCCAGATCCCTTGAGGGGCTGGGGCTGGGGCTTTCTCAGCTTCCCATGCTCTCCAGCAGGGAGCTCCGTGCTTTGCCAAGAGGGGGGAAGGGGTGCGCTCAGCAGACACTTGTTAAATGGCCCAAAACGCAGGGGAGTTTTGGCAGGGGAGGGAGGAGAGGGTTTTTCGGGGAAGTTGAGCTAACCCTGTGAATTTGCGTGCTTCCCGTTTCTGACATCTCCCCGGCTGACGTTCTCGAAGGCTCCAGGTGCCCTGAGCTGCCTTTCCAAAGCAGAAGCAGTGTCCTCAGAGAGGGGGCCACACTCTCCATTACCAAGGTAACTGCCACTTACCACGCCGCGTGCTCCGTCTGCATCACGCCGTGTCACCCTCCCACGACGCCGAAGGTGGACGGCGATTACCCCATTTTGCAGGTGAGGATCAGAGAGGTTAAGTGGCTCGCCCCAAGTTACTCAGCGGGGAGTAGCCAGCCAGGATTGGAAGGGGAGTTTGGAAGCCTGTGTGGCTCCAGAGCCTGAGATCGAGTCGATCCTGCTCCCCTGGGGGACAGTTTCCTTGTTCTTTTCAAACCGAGGGAGGACACTTGGAATGGGGCCCAGGCAGCAAACAGAACCGCAGTGCTGGCTGCCTCGGGTGACTGTGCTTTCTCGGGCACGGAGCCCGCCTCTCCCCTCTCCTGTCTTCCTTCCTGGCACCCTGCACCCCCTTCCTGCGCATCTTCACCTCGGCTTTGCTGGCCACGTCCTCCTCTGAACATGCCAAAACTCGGCCAATAGTAACAGGTTCTAGACGTAGCCAATAAAATGACAGGGCGCCCAGGTACATTTCAACGAATGCTTTTTTTTTTTTTTTTTTTTGGTGCAAGACTCTGCCAAATACTGCATGGGACATACACCAAAAATGTACTTGTTGTTTATGAGAGATCTGATTTCAATTTTAGCTGGGCCTCCTTCTGCGCTATCCGGCAACCCCCATAAGAGACCCCTCTGTGCTCGGGCCTGGAGTTATCTGTCCCTTCCCAAGCTTCTCCTCCCTGATAGGAGCTGGGCTATTCTGGAAATTGCAAGGGACCCAAAGCAGACCCCTCGGCGAGGGGGCTCACACTGCCTTGCTGGAGGCTGGGCCCAGAGAGCCAGGTCGTCGGGTGGGAGCATCGGGGAGGGCCGGCCTCCAAATACGAGCGGCGGAAATAACACGATGGATTATTTCTGAGAAAGACCCGCGTGCCGGTCTGTGACATACCCGAGACCTGGAAGGTCTTGCTCTCTCTTTCTCCCCTGGAGTCCCCCCCACCGCCCCACCCGGCCGCCAATTCCAGACACTGCCCTCCCTTGAACGAGACATTCAGTTGGTGACCCCATTCCTCTGATAAGGTGAGTGGGACCCAGTGCCTGAGCTGATAAAGTGGAGGCCACAGCGTTTCCGAATACGCTGCCACTGTCACCACGGCTGGGCCACCCGTCTGTCACCTGCTCACAGCACTTCTAGGAAGGCGAGTTCCCCAAAGGCCACGCTCCACCCAGACAGTGCCACTCACTTCCCGTCACCCAGCCAGCACCCAGACCCTGCCCAGGAGCAAGGCGGAAACGTAGCTCAGGTGATACCTGCTTTTCCGCAGGATTGGTTCACCCTCCGAGTTTCGGTCCGCGCTCCGTGCCTGCCTTGTTTCCGCTTGCTGACATGAAGCCTGCTGTCCCTGGTTTCCCTGGCACCTGCCCTCGGCGCCTGCCACACCCGCGTGCAGTAGGGAGGCGTGAGCAGCAGACGCTGAGGTCTGATCTGGGATTCCCGGGGGGACATTCTGGGTGTGAGGTTCTCCCCCCCACCCCCGCCCATTCACTCGGGGAACGGGAGGGCTGCCTGGTGCTTCGAGGTCTGCCTTTTTGGCTCCTGTCTCTGCCTGGGGTTGAGACTGAGGTCCCTGCCCGGCCCTCCCCGCCCCTCCCAGCGGCCAAGGGTGAAGTCTAGATGCTATACACCCAGGGCTGAAGCAGCCATCTGCACACAGCTTCCCCTCTCCCAGGGGCTTAGTAGGGCAGCCCCCCTCCCCCCTGTCCCCTGCCACTGGGCTGTCACCATTCTCCCTGGGCAGCCCCCGTCCACCTGGCTGGTGGCTGGTTCACCCCATCCCGAGGCTCAGTCTGTCATATTTGCGTTCCAGTTCCCGCTCAGAGACTCAACACACTCTCAAGCAAAGTTAAAATCAGCTCGTTTCTCCAGGGAAATGGGAGGGCAGAGGGGACCGATCCCCTCCTTACTTACTGTCCTCCGTGTCCCAGGGGAAAGGACGATGAACCAAGGGAATCACACACGGCTTGCACGGGGGGAGGACGCCGGCAATGAGTTTCTGTTCAAGTTCTTCATCCCAGCCAGAGAAAGCCTTGCTGGCCCCATCTAGGAGCTGATGTGCCTCGGATCCCAGCCACTGAGCGGGCTCCAGTGAGGATGAGCTCACCAGGCTATGGGCTAAAGGCTTAACCCTTTGCAGGCTGCTGGTATAGGCTCTCGGGCTATGGCTTTGTCTCAGCTCGGCTCAGCCACTACTGGATGAACCTTGTGAAAAATTAATGAAGCTTCTCTGCAGTCTGTCGTCAAGTTTTAGCGGAGACGTGCATTAGGTTGGTGTCTGGGCAGGGCTGTTTCTCCTGGCCCAGGCTCAGACATCAGGCACGCTGGGCTTTCTGCGGTGGTGGAGTGAGTGATGGTGGTGGTGGTGATGCCAAAGGCCGGATTTCCCAGATGCTGTGCTGGCGCCGTCCAGCGCAGGCCGTGACAGTGAGATCTGGGAGCTGTGTTCGTTCTGGATGCTGGAGAGGGCAGGTGGATGCTTACTTAACGTCCTCGGTTCCAAGATGGGGGGGTGCCTTTGGGAACTTCCCAGCACCTGTGGGTGGGTACCACGTGTGACAAAGGGGCAGGAGCATGTGGGGTCCTGCCCCACCCCAGGGCCAGGTGTCTCTGAACTGGGGGCAGATGTCCACCCTTGCCTCTCCTGGCTTCCCCAATTATGCCCCTGTGGCTTTGCACGTGCCCGTGATGAGAATGGAATGATGGCACCACGGGAATGGAGGGGAAGGGTCTCTACCTCTCTCACAAGCTGCTTGTGAGGCGTTGGGTTGTCCGTCCCCAGGGTGCCCCAAGGGGTGCCCGGAGGCCAACAAAACTGCCTGAGACCCCGAAAGCCAGGCTGGCCACAGGGTGGGGGAGAGCCCTTGCCGCTGGTCCCAGTCCACGGCGGTGGGGGTGGGGGGCTTCCTCCGTGGTCTGTCGGGGAGACTCTCCCAGGGACGTAGAAGACCAAGGCAGGCCAGGGAATCTTCCATCTCTGCTAGCTTGATTTCTGTACCCGCCAAACGAATGGGAAATTTCCAGCCTGGGAAGAGTCTGGAGAATCCGACTGGGAGAAATGGCAAGGGGGGCAGTGGGCCGGGAAGGGCGCACACCCTCTGCTCAGGGGCGGGGGGGGAGGGGGGGGAATGCGTGTCCGCGGGAACTCGAGCGGGAGGCTTTCGAGGATGTTCTGCTCTGCCGTCACTGCTTGTCTCTGTGCTCTCCAATCTGTGAAGAAACCCTCAGGGTGGGTTATCCTGCCATGCACATAATCCAATCAGTCCCGTCTTCCCCTCAGTCCAGGCTCCCACGCTTCCTCTCCGGGCCCCAGGGTGTGGCGGGTGGCGTCGGCTCGGCCGTGGGCGAGACCAGCCCTCGCTGAGAACTTGGTCCACGTCCTTGGCCTGTGTCGTAATTCACTGATTGCCCCACGGAGCCCTCTGACGTAGCTCTGTGAGGTGCGCTGCTATCCTGGTACTTGGCTTTGCACAAATTACTTCTGAGCCTTGACTTCTCCACTTAGTGAGTGGATGTGATCATCACGACCTCAGAGAGCTTGTGTGAGGCCTGAATAAGCAAATGCACATAGCAAGGGGGTCACGAATGCAGCCATGTGATGTACAGGGCATGTGCGTGTATACGATTTACGTGTATATGTGTACACGTGTGTGTGTGTAGGTATGCATCGAAGCAATGTATGTATATTAGCATATATGCAGATGAGGCGGCATTTGGGTCCAGGAGAAGGTGTCCTGGGTTGAAGCTGTGTTGTCTGCAGCTGGGACAGAAGAGGAGGTGTGAGAAGCCAGCGTGGTCCCTGGGCAGTTGACCCCAGGCAACCCCGGGAGGAAGGGCTACTGAGGGAGTTGTGCTGCGGAAGGGGCAGAAAGCAGGCCCGGCGTTGCCTGGGGGATGGCTCTTAGCCCTCCGATCCTCCATCCTGGAACTCCCAGCCGCTGCAGCTCAGCTCTGCACCCCCTAACCCGGCTAGCCCCAGGTTCCAGGGTATGATTGATGGGGTGACCGACCATCCAGGTCTGCCCGAAACTGAGGGATCTCTGGGACACAGCGCGGGACTCCCAGTGCCAAGCCAAGCAGGATGAACTGGTTACCCCAATAAAGGCATTTGGAGCCTCTGTGCTTCTGCGCATGGGCTCTCCTTGTCTGGAATGTTCCTTCCGCCCATCTCCACAGAGCCACTCCACCCAATCTGGCCTCACCCCCTCTGCGACCTCCCCGAGCCCCCGCTGGGTTCAGAGCTCCCGCTCTGGGCTTCCACAGTTCTGTTCTCGATGATTGTCTGCCCTGCCGCAGTCCCCCAAAGCTCCTTGGAACACCTTTTTTTTTTTTTTTTTTAAGATTGTATTTATTTATTTGAGAGAGAGAGAGAGAGCATGAGCTGGTGGGCGGGAGAGGGAGAAGCAGACTCCCTGCCGAGCAGGGAGCCCAATGCAGGACTCGATCCCAGGACCCCAAGATCATGACCTGAGCCGAAGGCAGACGCTTAACCTACTGAGCCACCCAGGCACCCCTCCTTGGAACACTTTTTTAAATAAAAGAGTATATATTTGGAAAGTTTAACATACACAAAAATGGAAAAAAACACTGATCTAACAAACCGTCAGGTATCCACAATCCAGCCTTGATAATTATCAATGCTCGTTCTGTTTCCTTTGACTCCCTCTTACATTTTTTTTTTTGCATGATGAAGCAGATCCAGGCCCTTCTTCTTCAGTTGATCCCTGCAAGCAGAGATGTGTATCTCTAACAGAGAAAGACTTCCTTCCTTCCTTTTCTTTCTTTTTTAAAAAATAGCAACCATGATTGTAATCATGCATGAAACTTACACATTACTTAATGTTAATACTCATCCCACAGTCACCTGTCCCTGGATGGCTCTAAACCATCTTTTTATGGTCAGGCGACCGGCACCAGCCCTTACTCGTAGGGGCGCCTCCAACAGCCATTCCCTGCTCTACTCACACCATTTGGTTCCTGAAGCCGCCAGGCTGTCTGACTTAGCCAACTCCCATGTTCTGGACTTGGCTGGCTGCCTCCCCGTGGTGCCATTTACCACTTTCCTCTGTTCTGCAAAGATGTCTCTGTAGCCTGGGATCCTAGGACCCTGCCTGGGCCCGGAAGGTGCCTGGTTGGTGCAGAATAAATGGCACAGGGAACATTCAGAAGGTACCTTGCAACTGTCGGAGGACTTTTGCCCACATGGTCCTCATGCTAGCCCCGTGACGCAGGCAGGTCCACACTTTTTTTTTTTAAAGATTTATTTATTTACTTGAGAGAGAGAGAGAGCTGGGGAAGGGGCAGAGGGAGAGAACGTCCAAGCAGACTCCGGCTGAGCGGGGAGCCTGACACAGGGTTCGATCTCGTGAGCCATGAAATCAGGACCTGAGCGGAATCCAAGAGCTGGATGCTTAACCAACTGAGCCACTCAGGTGCCCCCAGGTCCACATTTTGTAGAGCTTCTCAGTCCTACTGCTGGGATGGGTCACTGAGACGGGAGACTCCAGACGCAAAGACCCTTCACCATCCTCCCCGCCCTGTCTCCCACATCAAGTTGTGGGGAGTCATGAATAGGGACGCTCAGGTGGACTGCGGGTCTCCGAGTCCTCATCGGGGAGGAGGCCTCCCTGAACAGGAGTTGCCAGGGACTACTGGGCTTCCCCTGCCGATGCCCCTCCAGAAGGGGAGCTAGATCTGAACTTGGGGAGGGAACCTGGGGCTCGTGCCAGCCAGGGAAGCAAGTGGGTAGGGGTCCCACGATGGGCTGTGGGGCTACAAGTCTAGTGAAGGGGTGTTTATGTTGACACTTCTCTTTCACGCTGTTTGCTCCAGTGTCTTTTTACCGGATTTTAAGAACCCATCATGGCAGCTTCCTACCTTAAGAAAACCCAACAACCAAAAAGAAAAAGAAAAAGGAAAAAAAAACCCCCAAACACCACCACTTTTGGAGAATATGCTCAGAGGGAATGCCTGCTTGCACCCCAGTGATGCTTCTGACCCAGACTTTGCCTGGGGGATGATATAGACACCAGGTGAGGCCCCCCATGCTCCACAGGACCCTTGTCTCCTTCTAGGTTGAGAGGCCTTTTTGTTTTCCGAGGCCCTGGGGAAAATCATGCAAAGCAACTACTCAAATCAGGCAACCCCGGGAAGAGCCACCCCCTTCCACCTGCCCCATCTCCCTGGCCGATCTTTGCCTCTTTCCTTTCCCATCAAGAGCACCATGGCCAAGGAGACGGGACTTGATGGCCCCAAGTCTCTCCTGGTCTGGCCCCTTGGTCCTCTTGAGCAACTCAGTTACGTAAAGGCGTCTCCCCGCCGGTCCCTCCGGCTGGGTCAGGCGTCTGCACAGAGCCTAGGGCTGAGACTAAGGCCTTCTCCTCCATCCACTCCCAACTTGGCTTTTCTCTTTCTTCTTGTCTCTTCTCACACTCTTTTTCCTTGTGTCTGCCTGTCCATTTCCTCCCGTCTGACAGTTCTCGAGATGTCCTCATTTCCTGGGTTGGTGGGGGGAGGCCCCCAAGGACATACTGCTGCTCCTTTCTTTGTCAGACATATTAATGCACCAGCCGGGCCAGGTCCCGCGTGGGCAATTGGGAGCTCCCTCCGCAATGGGAATTTTACGATGTGGGGTGGGAGCTGGGGGGTGGGGACCTGAAGCCTGTGGGAGTGGAGCCTTCCCAGGGAGGAAGATGAACATCTTCAAGGGGGGTGGATCAGCGGCATCAGAACCCGCCAGGACCTGCCATCCTCCTCCGGAGGCCGAGTCCCCGGGAGGAGCCACACTGGGGCTGGGGGACCAGACCTGGGGCAGGGGCCTGGTCAGAGGCCAGAAGCCACCTGCTCCTTGGGTGCGGCTGCCATCTAGTGGCGAGTGTGAGGTAGTGTTGCCGTCTGAAGTTCACTTCCATTCGCCCCTTGGCACTCCTTGGCCAGCCGCCATCTGTCTGTGGCCTTCGATTAACAGCGGACCTGAGGCTGGAGAAGTCGACCTCACCACGTTCGCTGATGAAGTCGATCTCACAAAAATAGTCACCACACGTGAAACCTGCCAGAGGGTTAAGGCTTGCTAGTTTCTGAATAATGTAGAAGATTCACGTGTTCGTCACTTCGTCAAGTGTCCCTTATATGCCAGGCACATTTCAGGCCGGGCGCTGTAAATAAAGAGATGACCTTGGCGAACGGTGCAATTTATGTGGCGAAAGACAGGCGACTCAGCCAACGATTCCAATCCAGAAGGAGAAACTCCTGGCTGCAGAAAAGTCTGTGCTATGCTTTGAGAATACCAAGGGAGATCGTCTTAAAACAGATTGGCCCGGTAATGTATGGTGATTAACATAACGTAATAAAAAAAATAATAATATGTATATTAAAAAATTAAAAAAAAAATTTGAGTTCAAAACAGATTGGCCCGGAGTGGTAACTGAGATGCGGGGAGAGGCTTCTCAAAGGAGGTGATGCCCAAGATGAGTCTTGAAGGACATACTGGAGTCAGAAAAAAGAACAACGGAGGGGATGTAGGTTTCGGCGGAGGAGGTGGGGCGGGGGGGGAGGGGCGGGCGGTGCAGATGTAGGTGGAGAAGGTGGAGGTGGAGAGGATCCTGATCCAGGAGGCGAAGTTGGTGATGGTGGCATTGATCAGGAGCCAGAGGGAACAGACCATGGGAAAAGCGTCAACATTTCGGCTCCTTCTTTTATGAATTCCCCAGCGCTCAGGTATGAACACAAGGAATCCAATCAAAATTTTGTAGTAGGTTATCTAACCAAGTATTCCATTTGTAATACTAGTATTGTGGAATTTTGGAACTGGGAAGGATCCCAAAGAAATTATATCTAATACGTTTAAGCAATTCTTCTGTTAATATTTATACTGTGTCCCGGTTTCTCTTGCTAAAATAGCGGGACCTTCCTGTGCCTTGGGTGATTGTGATGGGAACCTGATCGAGTCTGTCAGGGGCGCGTATAACAGCCTGCCCAAGGGCCTCCCTGTCTTAGCTGGCTCCCTTTTCTGACCTCATCAGCACAGGAAGACTCAGATGTTTGTTCCTTTATTTCCTCCCTCCCTCCCTCTCTCCCTTCCTCCCTTCTTTCCTTCTTTCCTTCCTTCCTTCCCATCTTCCCTCTCTCCCTCCTTCTTTCCCTTCTCCCTACCTCTCTTCCTTCCTTCTTTCCTTTTAAATTCAACAAACAGCTGTGACTAGCTCGTATGTGCCAGGCTGGGCATATTGGTGACTCAAAGGTGCATAAGATTCTGGCCCTGCCCTCAGGGACCCTGACAGTCCATTGGGGGAGAAAGACAGGTAAATAGGTGTAGACAACTGTCAACAGATAACCCGTACCCAGGCAACAGGAGGATCTGGTCCTTGCCCTCCTCTTTCAGGAGTCCCCTCTCTCTTGGATATTTGGAGAGAGGGGCTCCTTAGTCAGCTGGTCCTCTGTGTACCTTCGCCCTTGACTGCTGTCTGGTTGTGTCTTTTTTTTAAAAATTTTTTCTTGTTATGTTTAATCACCATACATTACATCATTAGTTTTTGATGTAGTGTTCCATGATTCAGTGTTTGTGCATAACACCCAGTGCTCCATGCAGAACGTGCCCTCCTTAATACCCATCACCAGGCTAATCCATCCTCCCACCCCCCTCCCCTCTAGAACCCTCAGTTTGTTTTTCAGAGTCCATCGTCTCTCATGGTTCGTCTCCCCTCCGATTTCCCCCCCTTCATTCTTCCCTTCCTGCTATCTTCTTCTTCTTCTTTTCTCTCTCTCTTTTTTTTTTCTCTTAACATATATTGCATTATTTGTCTGTTGTGTCTACCTTTGTCCCGGTCCATCTCAGGCCTCTCTGTGCTGCCGGCCACCCCCAAAACTCCACCGCCCACAGGGTGCGTGCGTGTTGCAGATCCCTACTCCAAATTCCAGAAAGAGCACAGGATTTCCAGACAGGGAACCACTTAATTATTTTTTCTGACTCAGAACACTTTCCTCGAGCACAGCTGGGCTGACATAGAAGGTTAAACCCTTCCCAGGGATACCTGCATTACAGGATTATACGAAAAGATTGACTCTTTTCTTCTGACGTACAGGTTTATGACTTTGAACACGTGTATAGATTTGTGTAAGCACCACCGTAATCAGGATAAAGGACCCAAGGTGTTCCCTCAAGCTATCCCTTTCTAGCCCCTCTCTTTCGTCTGGCAATCCCTAATGCGATTCTCGTCTCTGTAGTTGTGTCTTTCCAACAATGGCATGTAAATGGAATCGTGCACAGTGTAAACTTCTGAGACTGGCTTCTTTCATTCAGCATCGTGACTTCAGGATTCATCCGAGCTGTTGCTTGTACCACTTTGTCCCTGTTAGTGCCGAGTAGTATCGCTTTGGATCGATATATTGGTTTGTTTACCCATCCACCTGCTGAAGGGCATCTGAGTTGTTTCCCGTGTTTGACAGTTTCTGCTAGAGCTGCTAGAAACACTCGTTTCTAGGTTTTTTTGGTTAACGTAAGTTTTCCTTTCTCCGGGAGTGGGCCTTCTGAGTCGTAGGGTAAAGGCATAATTAACTTTATAAATGCTAGGCTCTTTTCCAGGGTAGTTACACCATTGGGATTCCCACCAGCAATGTATGGGAGTTCCCATTGCTCTGCATGCTCATTAGCCTTGGTATTATCAGGGTTTTTTTTTTTTTTCTTTTCTTTTAGCCAATCAAACGGATGTCTAGCATTATCTCATCTCTATTCCACTTCCCCTCCTGACGAATGATGTTGAATGTCTTTTCATATGCTTATTTGTCATCCTGTGCCCTCACCAGTGAAGTGTCTGCTGATGTCCTTTGCCCATTTTTAAATTGGATCGTCTGGCTTCCCATTGTTGAGTTTTGAGATTTCTTGACACATTCTGGATTCAAGTCTTTTGTTAGGGGATATGTGATTTGCAAATATTTTCTTCCAGAGACCAGGACCCTGCACCCCAATGCCCGGCCTAAGGCCCATATTGATGAAGACCTCAGCTATATTTGGGAGGAAATACAGGAATACTTTCTTCTCCTTCTCTCAAGGAAGTGTTTGTGCTTAAGTCATGGACAGTGGCCCTCCATAATTTTCCAACGCCCACCAGCTAATGTGCACCTTCCTTGGCAGAGCATGAAGGGCCGTCTGTGTCCTGCACCGAATCCACTGGTGTGGGTTTGGATCTCAGTCCACTCATATAAGCCAAAACTATCACCATCCTCTTATTTGTCTTTAAATAACAATGTGACTTCTCTCTTGAGCCACCATTGTGCTTGAGTGACAGAAACTTACTATCAGTTAATCCAGTTTTCCTTTCCACTTTTTTGGGGGCTGTTCTGAGGTTGGGGGATGCCAGGGCCTGGAGAAGGGGCATCTGATCTTCAAGTCATCCATAGATGCTGCTTCTAAGCAGGTCACTGCTAAGCCTCTGCCGGTTTTACCTTCATGGCCTTGTTGGATTTGAAGACCTCACCTCTACTTCTCCTTTACTCTTGGGTCCTCAGAAATCCTCTTGGTTCCACACTGCTTGGGGGTGGGGGCAAAAAATTGCCCAGCAGCCCTCCAAGGTGATATTTCTCTGGATTAATGAATGGCCATCTCTCATTAGCATCTGGTCTCCTCCCTGCCCCTTTTCTGGAGCTCCATGTGGAGGAAGGACTTCAGTCTCCCCTGCTGTATTTCCTCCCAAATATAGCTGAGGTCTTCATCAATATGGGCCTCAGGCCGGACAGTGGGGTCCAGGGTCCCGGTCTCTGGATATCATGTCTATGTTTTCTTCCCTTATCCCCTGTTATAGACTGAATTACATCTCCCTGCCCCCCCGACCCCAAGTTCATAATTGAACCCCTAACCTCCAATGTGATTGTATTGGAGATAGGGCCTTTAAGGAGGTAATTAGGATTAAATGTGGTCATAAGGGTGGGGCCCCCACTCAACTCACCAGTCCTGGTGTCCTTATAAGAAGAGGAAGAGACACCAGAAGCACATGCACACAGGGGAAAGACCATGCGAGGATGCAGAGAGAAGGCCGCCATCTGCAAGCCAAGGAGAGAGGCTTCCAGAAGCAACCATTCCTACCATCCAATTGATCTTGGACTTCCATCCTTCAGAGCTGTGGGAAAGTAAATTTCTGTTGTTTGAGCCCCCCAGTCATGGTACTTTGTCATGGTAGCCTGAGCAGACTAATGTACCTCTGCTTCTTAATTCAGGGAATCCTTTTCCATGGTTGGGTGTGGGATGATGGGGTAATGCACATGGTCAGGGGTGGTGGAGAAGCCTTTCTCATCTCAAGGCTTTTTTCTTGACTGTACCGCTCGTGTGGCATGCCCTTTTATTCTTGTCTGTGCACCAGTCCATCCTGGCTTTTCGGTAGGCAGGGCCCAAGAACATCAGCCAAGGTAGACTCTAGCCGAGAACAACAGTGAATACACCACATGGAATGGGTCACATCAGCAGAGGGGACTATTCCAGTGACTCTTGATCCTTGTTACTCTGAGATTACCACAGCATTGTATTTGCAAAGGGGACAGTGTTAAGCTCTTTGAAAAAAGTTGCGGACCAGGACCTTAGCCATGGAAAGGTCTTAGACTTTGGTGAGTCTCCAAAGCACCATGGGTGTGAGGGCCAGTCGAGGAGCACAGAAGGAGCTTGGCCAAGGAAGAAGTGACACTCGGTGTCAGGCAGAGCCCAGCCTTGCAGAGAAGTGGAGTGGGTTGCAGATCATACTGGCCTCAAGCCAATTTACCTGTGGACTTCTTGTATGGGATTATCCATGTCCTTATTGTATAATCCACTCAAAAGGGCATTTCTGTAATTTTCAGTGGAAAGAAATGTGCTCAGCCTGTCCCAGAGCCATGCAGGCTAGTGGCAGGGGCAGGGTTCACTGAGCCACCAAACAACACCACCACCAAAATACTCTATTAACTCATTCCCTCAGGACGATGATCTTCTTTCTAAATACGGTGTCGAGGTCTCTCTTTGCTGATTCTTCCCCAAACAAGGATCTGCACCATGATTTCTTACAGATTCCACTAGCAGAAACAAACAGGGCTGATAAATTGTACAAGCAGTTTCTACCACTAAAAATTAATAAAGCACCTTCATTAGACCCCTGCTATATCTCTAAGTATATACTGGGATGGGGGGGAGGGGAATGCATAATTATAATGAACAAGAGCACTTCCCTTCCATTCTGAGTGGCATATTAGAAAGGCTTCCTGAAGATGTGTTTGTTAAATCATCTTAGTTATAATGCAATTTTCCCTTTAAGCCCAATTGTTCCTTCTCCCCTAGTCAGTATAGCTCCTCAAGGACACGGGTGGTGAGAGATTCTGCCCGCACGTCCCCCACCTGCAGCACATGGATTCATTCAAAGAATGCTTCCTCACTACCCGCTCTATCTACTTCAGGCTCCAGGATGTTTCTTCTACATGGTAGACCAGAAAGACCCATAGCCTCTGCTCCCCGTGAGCATTCAGAAGCGCAGTAGGCATTAAATGGGTTGTTATGCCAGTAATTACTTCATTGTGATAAAGACTAGAAAGGAGAAGTACAGGAGCCATGAGCCTATGTCATGGAGGATCCTGACCTAGTTTAGGGGATCAAGGAGGCTCCCCTGAAGCTGGAACATTTCAATAGAGACCTGCAGGCTGAGGGAACCTCATAAGCCAAGACCCAACCTGGAGGAGCATGACTCATTTGAAGGGCAGTTAGCAGGAGAGCAGAGAACTAGGGAGAGTGACTCATGATGAGACTGGAATCGCAAGCTGGCTCAGACCTTGCTGGACCTTGTAGGCTGTGATAAAGCTGTAACAGAGTCTTAACAAATGCTAACTTCCATGTATGAATGAAAGACATGTCAGAAAGATGGCCTTCCTTGGGTAGCCCTGTGTGGGTTTCAGCATAATGGTACAATGGTAGCGATGTTCTAGTAAGGGGAAGGTAGGAGATATTCCTAGGTAAGCCTGGGGAAGAGGCAGGTTTGGGCAAGGGTAGATTGTAGGATTTTTGACAGGTTGGGGATACCCCAGGGTGGAGATAGAGTGAGTGTACTTCAGTATTTGGTGCCTCTGGGAGTGATAACAAGCTAAGTGTGGGCCCCTAAAGCTCCAGTTCCCTCTTTCCTTTCCCAAGATACTGATCTCAAAGTCAGGGTTCCAACCCAGTGGAAACCCTCAAACAAAGCTTGTAAGAGAGGACTTCAAGTCCAATGAGGTCAAGAGTTGCCCCACAATATTTTTGACATGTCTGGTTCCAGATGGCTTGTTGAAGGACACAGGGTGCCCTCTATTTCCAGCAAGGAGTTCCCAATAGTGGGGGTGAATGTTTAGGGACTCTGGGATCATGCAATGGTTCTGTCTCTCCCTAATTCTGTGTAACTTAAATGGCCTCAGAAGCAGACATCTGCACACAAGCCAGTAGACATTGCATATGTTCATCCATTAGGGGAATTGTCTCCAGGATATTCCTGTGACAAAGACTTCTAGGGTCTACCCACTAACCCCTCTTCCTTTGTAACAACTGCAGTTGCATTTGGGCAGAAATATTTCTGTATTTGGTAGAATAGTCTGGACTGGGATAAGAACAAGTTTCCAAAGTTCAGTGGCTCAATGTAATCGAAGCTTATTTCATGCTCTCAAAATAATATTTGGCAGGGACTTAGCTTGTCAAGGCCCCATTTTTCTATGTGGTTACTCAGGGACCCAGGCTCCTTCCATCTTGAGGTCATGCTGCCTCTCAGGGCCGTGTCATTATTGTCTGCAATGAGGCGGCAGAAGGAGAATAGTCATTTTGGAAGGGGAAAATGTTTGGAAGAGCATATGCAGGTTTGTTGGCCAGACCTAGAAGCAATATATATATATATATATAACCTCCTTTCATATTCCACTGGATAGCAATTAGTCACATGGCCACCTCTAACTGCAAGAGAGAAAGGGACATGTAGTCTGGCCACGTGTTCAAGTAGACCTTGGTGGAAAACCAGCAGTCTCTGCCACAGTGCTGACCAAAAACTGTATTTCATAGTCTCCCTCTGTATTAGTTATCTATTGCTGTGTAACAAAGTATCCCCAAGCCTAGCAGAGTAGCGCCATAAAAAGTTATTATCTCCCAAAGTTTCCGTGAGTCAAGAATTTGGGAACAGCCTAGCTAGACGTTTCTGGCTCAGGGCTACTCATGAAGTCGTGGTCAACACATTGGCCGGGGCTACACCCAAGTTGTGGCAAGGTGTCAGCAAGTAACCTGAAGGCTTGCCTGAGGCTGGAGGATATGCTTCCAAAGTGGCTCCACTTCTAGCTCCAAAGGACCAGGGAAGTTAATGTGGGTTGTTGGTAGGAGGTCTCGCTTCCTCTACATGTGAACCCCTCCCTTGGGCCGCCTGCATGTCCTCACACCATGGCGGCTTGCTTCCCATCTTCTTCAAGGATGGGCACTCTTGGCTCGTTTACCCTTCCCCTTCGTCTTTCTGACGGTCTGGACCATGAGTGTAACTGTCATTGCTCCAGTGGCCATCTGGGGGCAACAAGGAAGTCTTGAAGGGATGGGAACGGGTATGAAAGGAACTCAGATACTGATGACATTGTGGATTCACTACAATATCCCTGGGGGAGGGGGGGAGAGGACTCATTATCTGATTTAAACCAGTATACTGGGGAATGTGGGGAGGGGTCCCTGTTACTTACAGCCAGATACAGTTCCTAATTGATGTGACTTCTATGTACCAGCTATTGACCTGGGCATCGGAAAAATAAATTTGAGGGAGAAAAAGGTCCCCATCCTCTGGTTCAACAGGGGTAAATGGTGGGCAGCCTATGACTGAAAAAGAACCCTTTCTCCTACAAACCAACAGCATTCAAATGAGGTTGTAGAGGAAACTCACCAAATGGAAGGTAAGCCCCATGGAGCTGTGATCTTGGTCTGTTATGTTTCCTGCTTTATCTCTTGTGCTTAGAACAGAAGCAAAGGTATTCCGATAATATGGACTCAATGAATAAAATGGAAACAGAGCGTGTCTTCAAATTAGAAGAAAATGTCTTCTGTAGGGAGAAATGATGATGAAGGAACTTCTTGGATTTCTGGCTGGGCTGGAAGACAAAGCCAGTTGGGCGGGGCACTTAGGAATTGGGTTCACACAAGGACCCTCAGGAGGTGGAGGCGAGCTGGGCACCTGCATCCTACACAGTTACCTTTGTAAATCGCTTTCCAAGCATATGGGGCTTACTGTGACCTTGATTACGGTAGGTTCTGGGTGCTCAATTTGCCTTGAAAATGCTTCTCCTGAAAGTCAGAATAGCAATTAAGGAAAGCATGGGGGAGAATATTAACCCATTTAATTAATGAGGTCATTTGTTTTGCTGAGAATCTCACCAAGGTCTTTGAGGAGGACTCTTGCAATGGATTACACCCCCAAAGGATGGACATTTTCTGTGTATCCCATAGAGTCATCATCCTGTCCTGCAAAGCCAATTGCTGATTTTAATTGACATAACTTGTCCTTTTATACTAATTTCTCTGTGGGCCTGTTGGACTCAAGCTGTCCTCCCCGGTGAGGTTCTCAAAATGGATTACACAATTTCAGTCAGTGTTTGTAACATCCTGGACCCCGTCCTAAGAATAAGTATGAAATTAAACAGCTATGCTGTGCTGCTTCCCCTCCCCCCCAATGTCACAGAGGACACAACCTTGGAGTCTGACCCCTGCATTTGCCAAGCTAGCGACTTTTGCACACTGTCTCTTTCCATCCAATCCAGATGGGTGGACTCAGCATTGTAGATACATGCCCAGGGCCTTCCCCTGGGTCAGGGCCCTACAAAGTTCACCAGGGCTTACAGAAATAATTGGAGTTTAAAAAAAAAAAAATGTCTCCAAAACACAGAAAGAAAAGATTAATGAAATCTTTGCCAAGGTAACATTAAATCATTGAGTCTACTAAAATACAACTTGACACTTACATCATTATATGTGAATTATGTTCAGTGTGGGCATAGTTTAATATGATGTAAAATCAGAAATATCCAAACATGAAGATAGCTAGTGCCTTTGGAAGTCCTAAAATGTCTTTGGGTCTCCTCGCTTCTTGAAATCCAGGTGAGATTATTCTAGAACGCTGTGGAAATTCAGAGCCCTCCCTATGATTGCTGCTATCAGCTGTGGTTCTGTTGTGGGTGTGATTTATGATCTTGCGTTCCCCCCCCCCCCCCACCCAGCTCTTGGAGTTCCTTTAGCAGAATTAACGCAGCTTAGTGGTCTCTCTTATTCTCCCTATACCAACTCAGCTGCCAAACTCAGCTTGCCCCTCAGTGTCCACAAATCTCCCACCTAAAGAATAACCTTAGAGAAGCAAAGGCAAGATATTACAGAACAGCAATGCTGACAACTTCAGACCGTGCTCATAAATCCCTTAGCTACCCGTAACTTAGCTCAAAACGCTTCTGAATCAACTGTGGGATATAAATAAGTATATAAATTACCCCTGGGATCATACAGATTAAAGTTAACCTCCGAGGCACACCCTCTGAGGTGTTTTGCAACACCAATAGCCAATTCTCCAATTCTTTGGACATCCAACTGGGTGTCCGACAATTCGATTCAATTCTGACGCTGAGTACCTAGAGTTAGTGTCAGATTCCATAGCTTTAAGAGCTCAGTCCCACTAGACTGACCCCACCTCAGATACCAGTGACAGGTCTGGTGCCTCTCATACCTCTGATCAACCAGTTATAAATGGTGGGTTCCCATGACACCCTCCCCGGGTTCAAAATTTGTTAGAATGGGTCACAGAGCTCACGGAAACACTGTACTTTCGTTTACTGGTTAAAGGTTGCAATTTAGGAATAGCAGGCTGGAAGAGATGCACAGGGCAAGGTGCGGGCATGTGGGTTGGGGGCAAGCAGAGCTTCCATACCCTCCCTGGGTGCACTACCCTCCCCAAACCTCAGTGTGTTCACCAACCCAGAAGCCCACTGAACCTCTTTGTTTCAGGGTTTCTAGGAGGGTCCATCACACAGATATGATAGATTCAATCATCCGGCATTGGTAATTGAACTCAACCTCTAGCCCCTCTTCTGTCCTGAAGCTATCTGGGGATTCTTTTTTTTTTTTTTTTTAAGATTTTATTTATTTATTTGAGAGAGGAGTGAGTGAGAGAGAGAGAGCACGAGCAGGGAGAGGTGCAGAAGGAGAGGGAGAAGCAGACTCCCTGCTGAGCAGGGAACCCGATGCGGGGCTTGATCCTAGGACTCCGAGATCATGACCGGAGCTGAAGGCAGACGCCCAACTGACTGAGCCACCCAGGCGCCCCTATCTGAGGGTTCTCAACCATCAGCCAACTCAATGACATACAAAAGACACTCTTACCACTCCAGAGTTTTCAGGATTTTGGGGAGCTGTGTGCCAGAAACTATGATCAAAGACCAAATATGTATTTCTTATTATGCCACACACCCTAAGTAGGCATCTACACCCCAGAGGTAGTAGGTAAAATGCTTCAAATATTGCTGCATAAATCTACACCAAAAGGTTGATTGATTGAGCATAAAGGGATATTTTATATTTACATGTAGATCTATACACACATATATGTATTTATACATGCACACACTTGTGTGTGTCTGTGTGAAATGCATGGAACCCAAGAATGTGGTTGACTATTAAAACTCCTGGCTTGATTGCCCTCAAGTAAATAAGGTCTAAGAGCCTGCTGAGCCCACAGACTGGGTGTCCTGCACCCCAGTATCCTCCCAATATCTGGGCAGGAAGTGTCCTGGTCCTGGGCTCCATGCTTGAAAGCAAGGCTCTGCAAACTTTTCCTGTAAATATCTTAGGCTTTGGGGGCCTCAGTGTCAGCGTCACAACCACGCACGTCTGCCATTGTGTCATGAAGCCAGCCATAGACAACACTTAAATGGATGGGTGTGGCTGTTTCCAATTAAACTCTGAAAACAGGCCTGGGTGGGGGGTGGGTTTGGTCCCTGGACTCCAACTTGCTACCCTAACCAGTGGCGCCAGATCTACCCACAAATTATTCAATAGCATAAGCTAATAAATCCCCTTTTCCCCTTTAAACCAATATGTTTGGGTTTCTGTCATTTGGGATAGAAACAGCCCTTACTACTAATAATACAACAGGGAAGCAAGGAAGAAAGGTGAAGGAGCCCCTACATGAGAGCAGTTCTATTCAAACTTTCGTGCACATAAGAAACACGTGGAGAGGACATCCAAACATATGGCTGGGTTCTGCCCTCATCAATTCTGATGCGGGTCTGTAGTGGGGCCCAGAATTTGCATTTCTAACAAGCTCCCAGGTGGAGCACACTTGTGTAGCAAGATCTGTGTCCCAGATCAGTGGTTCTTGAGCCATAGCGAGTGTCGGGATCACTGGAGAGCTTGCTAAGACACAGGTTGCTAGGGACCATGCCCAGCATTTGTCTGGGTCTAGGTCTAAGCTGGGGCCCGAGAATCTGCATGTCTAACAGCTTCCCTGGGGATGTCAGTGATGCTGGTCCTGGGACCCCACTTTGAGTAATGAGTCTTTGGAGGACCCTCCCTTGACCCTTTTCCAGCCGTGCCCCTCACCAGCGAGGAAGAAGTCTATGGGGTCAAGGGCCTGTGCTCCCTGCCCCTAGACCATACTCTAGGTACTCTGGATCCTAGAATTCCGTATCAAGCAGCCTTGACCCGGCTTCCAGACCCGAATGGGGTCTTTTATGGGGAGTAGAAGTGACAGTTGGAGGAACAGCTTGGGGTGTCCACACACTGTGTGAGGCCCTTGCAGTTTAGGATAGAGCCAAGTTTGGGAAGAATTGGGGGGAGGGTCAGACCAGGGCCCAAACATTCTTTCCCCAAAGGAACAAGTGGAATTTCTTCCTCCATTTGGGGCCATCCTGATTGGGGATAAGGGGTTTGAGCAATTAGGAGCATGGGCTCTGGAGTCAGGCATACTTAAGTTCAATCTTTGAGTCTGATACTTAGTGACTAATGACCTCAGGCAAATGATCTAAGCTCTCGGAGCCTAGTCTCTGCATCCGTAAAAATTGGAATGATGCCGAATGCTTGCTTCGTTGGTATTTTGGCAACAGTAAATGCAGGAAGGTACATAAAGCATTTAGCGTGAGCCTTGACACATAACACATGCTGTTCCTGTTGTTATTGTCGGTTGCTGTTTTAAGTCCTTGGGGGCTATGTGTTATTCATGACTGTCCTTTTCTTGTATCACACCAGAGCCTGCCAGGCACCTCCGAGCAGGGGACCGGCTGCTGCAGCCATCCTATACTCTCTCCCGCTCACAGTTTTGAGTCCTCGTCTTACAGAACACGAGTAAAGGATATTAGAATCCAGAAGATAACACGCCTTTTTATAAATGGCTAGTCTGAACTAGTCATCCTATAGAAAAATAAGGCTCTCTCTCTCTCTTTTTTTTTGCCACTGTAATTACAAGGTTCACGAGGCTGTCTATTGTGGTCCAGACAATGATGTTTGCCGAAAGCAATGCACGCATGATTATTTGACCCTTGCTCCTATTTTTTTTCGAGGGTTTAATTATGTGTTCATTGCTTTCACGATGGCCTAGGACGCAGCCCCATACTCGGATGCTTGTTGGCGCGTGGCTAGGGGCCCCTCCTTGTGTGTGTAGGAGAGTTCCAAATTCCAGTAACAGCAATCATAACATACCTTGTTTTTTTGTGTACCAGGCTTTGTCCTTGAAAACAGGGCTGTTGGTAGAGCTTATGTCGATGAGAATGGAAATGTCCTCTATGGCTGTTGTCTGACCCATAGCCACCAGCCACATGTGGTTAGGAGTCCTTGAAAGGTGGCTAATGTGGCCAAAGAACTAAAGTCTTAATTTTCTTTCATTTTAACGAATTTAATGGAAAATGCGGGTTAAGGCAGCATGTGTTTATTTGATCTTCACAACCCCTCTGAGAGAGGAATAAAGAAAGGTATCATCTTAGGGACAATGAAACCGCACACCACATACTCACCTGTGTAGATAAAGCAGGTAGTCATCATGTCGTGTGATTTAAATATGAGTCATATGGGGTGCCTGGGTGGTGCTGTTGGTTAAGCGTCCGACTCTTGGTTTCAACTTGGGTCATGATCTCAGGGTCGTGGGATCGAGCCCCACGTCAGGCTCCACACTGAGCGAGGAGTCTGCTTGGGTTTCTCTCTCTCCCTCTGCCGCCCCCCCCCACTCTCTCTCTCTCTCAAATAAATAAATAAATCTTTAAAAAATAAATAAAATACAAATCATAGAGGGCCCTCCCCACATTCCCTCAAAATTATTCTGTAATCAGGCTACTGCGGGGGATACAGTTTTCAATGATTTGAGTAAAGGCAATGGCAAGAATTTGTTTTTTTTCCTGTTAGAGGTCACTGGTCTGCTTGACCTTTCCAAACAGCTGATTGTTCCATAGGTAAAAAGTAATCATATTAAGTAGAGATTGTATTCTTCTTGCCTTTGGAAAGGAATAACCTTTGGACTAATGCACTATTGAAGCAGAAGGTAGATCATCAAAAAGGGGGACATATCTGAAATGCATATGATAAGCAAGAGCTGAAATATTCCATGTGGAAAGAGTTCTCTTACATTACTCCAGACAGGCCAAGCAGGTTGCATGCTGGACACTCGATCCTCATTTCAGAATGTCCGTCACACTCGAAGCCCCTCTCAATGGTGTGTCTTAACTTCTACTTCATTATGCTCTCAGCCAATGGGGTGGGGTGGGGGGAGGTTGCTCCCCAGAGGACATTTGGCAACCCTAGCAGATAGTTTAGTTGTCACAACTTGGGGTAGAGAGGTGACTGGAAGCTAGTGGGTAGAGACCAGGGACGCTGCTAACCATCCTACAATGCACAGGACAGTTCCCTATAACAAAGAATTACCTGGCCCCCAAAGTCAACATTGCTGAGATTGGGAAACCCTGCTCTAAGCCCTTGCTGCTCGAAGCGTGGGCTGTGGACCAGCATTGCGGCATTGCCTGGGAACTTGCAAGAATTATAGGACCCCAGGCCCCATCCCCAACCTACTGAAGCTGAATCTGCGTTTTAGGAAGATACCCTGATGATAAGTGCATGCTGTATTGTTTGAGTTCTCATCTACACTGCGAACGCTATACACTGGTCATAGCTGATTGCTTTAGGGCAGCTGATCTGTAGGCTGTTGGATGTAATGTCCTCGACAGAGACACACCTGATTAAACAAAGCACTTGGCCCTCTCTCTTTGAGAGTATGGACCCAAAACACGTAGAGAAACTTAGTGGTTGATAGTGAAGGCAGAAGGAAAAATCAGGAAGAAGTGCTAGCTCTGTTAGCAAATGCCTGAGGCAGAGAAACATGGGTGGTATCGGAGTGCCTGGACCCCAAGAGCGGTGTGTGGGGCTGCAAGGACCAGAACCTATGGCTGATGGAAGGACACTTTGAGTGTTCGATGACTCAGGTCATTTGAGTTACCTTGAAGCTTGAATTCTCTGCCAATTTCCTTTTCTCCATAAGACCTAACTCTTTGGCTGTTCTTGTGTTTCCTACCAACTTACCCCATCACCAAAGGTGATTACTTCTTTGAAACCTAAGAAAGCCTAATTAATACATGAACCAATAAGAAAAAGACAAATACTCCATTAGAGGAAAAAAAGGACAAAAAAGCAACATTCAAAAATTCAAAAGTGCTCCTTATATATACTATATAGTATATAGATACTAGGAGTGATCAATTAGAAAAAGTCAGACTTTTAATACGAAGAAAAGCTATATAATTGTCTAGAAGGACAAAAAGGAAGACATGAATGAACAGGGGCATGTTATATTCCTGGTGGGAAATCCCATCCTTAATACGTTGATTCTGTGCAAAGTAACCCATAAACACAAAGGCATTTCAATAAGAGCTCACGGGATTTTTCACGGAATTTTTCAAACTGAGGGGAAATAATGCATCTGGAATAGAAAATGCACAAGAACAGCCTGGAAATTTTAAAATAAGAATCAGGGGTTTGGAGGGGTAGAGATACGTAACAAAGTTATGGTAAGTAAAGCAATATGGGATCGATGTATAAATAGCTGGAGAGATGAACAGAACAGAACGGAGTCTAGAACAAACCCACGTTATGTACGGGAATGTAGTACGTGATAGCAAATGCATATCAGACCAGTGGCAGAAGACAGATGTTCAGCCCATAGCGAAAATTTGAAACAAATGCCCCACCACAGAAGATTAATGGAATACCTTTCAAGACTGTGCATGCACTGGATGGCCAAACAAAAAAATGTCGGTACAGAGAAGCTCATGTATACTGTTAAATGAAAGAAAACACAACTACAGAACGGTGAAAGGTATAGGAATGATTAGCATTTTCTAAACATGCACATATAGGTGTGTATTTGTATTTACAAAGTCACAAATGCAAATGTCCAATCCTGTCCCACTTTTTAAAAAGATTTTATTTATTTATTTATTTTAGAGAGAGAGAGAGAGAGAGAGAGAGAGAGACAGAGAGGGTGTGAGCAGGGGGAGGGGCAGAGGGAGAGAGAGAGAGAATCCCAAGCTGGCCCCCTGTTGAGTGTGGAGCCCAACACGGGGCTCGATCTCACGACCCTGAGATCAGGACCTGAGCTGAAATCAAGAGTCAGATGCTCAACCGACTGAGACACCCAGGCACGCCCCCCATCCCATTTTTTTAAAACCAACTTTAACTGAGGTACTAAATATATCAGCAATGGCTGCATGCCTCCACCTTACCTCCCAATCTTGGCTTCAGTGTCCAGTCTTGCAGACTGGGCTCCCACGTGGCTCCAGGAACCCTCTGTGAAGCAGACCACATTCCCAACCATGTGGCTCCAGGGAAGAGCCCCACGGTCTATTTTCCCGGGTCACAACTCCGTGATGCCCCTTCTTTCCTTCCATCATCATGTGCTAGGTGTAGCACTCATAAGTCAGAGAAGTATCACAGTAAGTAGACTCCACCATCATCCTGAGCAAAATGGAGTGGCCTTGCCTGAGAAGTAAGACCATGGAAAACTCTAGAAGGGCAATAGGAGAGGAAAATGAACCATTGAAACCATCCACATTCCCATCTCTTAAATGGGCAGTCGAGAAAAATCCCCCCAATCCAAGCAAATTTTTCACCCTTTCCATCGTTTCCCCAAATATCTGGAACTGAGATTGAGTTCACCTCATTGTACGAACACTGTGCTTGGCACACCCAGCCTTACGTTCACGCCGGTCCCCACCTGGACCAATTCTGCCTCATCCTATTGCACCCAAATCATGACAGTTTACCAAGACTCACTGCCTCATTCCTGACCACCCTCCAACCCATTCCTGCCGCAAAATTTCAGGAACACGAGGTTAGGGACCCAGGGAGGTGGGGGGACCGTGTTGTAGCTGGATATATTCTAGAACAAATTCCTTACATTGCTTCTGAAGAGCTCCCCAGCCTGGTGGTGAGGAAACAAGAATTAACTGGCAGCAAAGGAGCTAAATTACCACCTATTGCTCTGCTCTTATAATTGGGTTATTAATTAAAACATAACTAGCAGCAGCCTCATCCACATAAGGAAACATTATGTGCTTCTTTTTCAGACCATTGTCACAAAATATGAAAACTACATCTTGTAAGGTGAGTGTTCTCAGAACTGCTTAGCAACCTCAGATTTAATTGTCACCCAGTTTATAAAAACATGCAGTTAATTATCGTCTCTCATAGCTGGACTATCAGGTGCGTGAAAAAGTCACTGAGGTGACTGTGTCATGACACAGACAGATCACCCTCAGTGGGGTTCACCCTGGGAGGATAGTTCAGAATTTGTCTGTTGGGAGATCCTTGAAATGGTCTTCGTGAGGACGCATAATTCTATAATAAAAAGAATTCCAAGTGGGTTTTCCATGAAGGAAAACACCTCTTGCTAGCCATATGGTACAATTGGTACAATTGTTATAATGGTGCAATTATAATGGTTATAATGGTGCAATTGCTGAACAAAGCCCAGTTTAGTATACCCATCAGTGACAAGTGTTTGTGTCCCATAACAGTCATAGGGAAAATTTAGGGGTGATGACAAGGAATCCAGTGTTGGGTTTGAGAATAAGGAGACTTGAGTCTAATGCCAGGTCTCCTGCCACTGGCTTATGAACCTTGATTCCAACTTTTCCTCATTAAGTCTTAGTTTCTTTATCTGTGAAACAGATGGGACTTTGAAAGAATGAGTTGGTAGGCTTTGGGCAGTGGTCAGCGAGTACAAGAAGGTATAGACATCATGGTCTTTTGATAAAATGCAGGAATGTGGGGCATCTGGGTGGCTCAGTCGGTGGAGCGTCCAACTCTTGGTTTCAGCTCTGGGGTCATGGGATCGAGCCTGGAGTCTGGTTCCAGGCTCAGTGTGGAGTCTGCTTGTCTCTCTCCCTCTGCTTCCTCCCCCCGTTCCCTCTCCCTCTTTCTAAAATAAATAAAAAAAATAAAATCTAAAAAAAATAAATAAAATGCAGGAACGCTTCTGTACGAGTGGGGTTACCCACCACCCAAAGCCCTCCTGCCCACACCCCTCGCCTATGGCCTCTTCATTGCTCTGGCTGCGGTTCCCTCACCTGGATCTCCCCATCATGCATCCAGTAAGGTTTAATATCTGGCCCAGCAGGGACCTCCTGACATGACACATTGTTGTCAGGGTCTTTACTTGAGTCCTCGTACCTCCGCCATGCCCATGGCTAAATAACTTACATATTATCTCTGACGGTAGCAACGTACTCAGAGAAGAGCATTACCCATGTTATGAATCAGTGGCTGTTTGCATTTCCAACAAACAGAAGGAAGAGTGATTTTCGGAGTTTCCCAACTGTCCCTTTGGTTTGAGCCAGCTGGGGTCGAGCATTGATTTCCGGCTGTGTCTATTGATACACACAGTTGTAGTTGCACCTCATAAAGAGAAGAACATCCTATTAATGGCAGAGTTTGGATCATTCAAGCAAGGATTAGAATGAAGATGACCTTGACTTTGGAGATAATTAGATTTAATTATGCAAATACAATTTGAATCCTAAAAGCTGATAAATAAAATTGTTTTCAAGCATCCAAGTCGCTCTTTAGAGGTGGCCATTGAAGTGATGATGATGATAGCAAGACAGTCCCCGCAAGCCATACTTTATTCATGTAAAGGGCGGGGTAACACTACAATTCGTTTCGAAAATCCTGTCAGCAGCCCTGTTTATTAATGGTGAATTACTGAAGACTCTGCGATGGGTTTTCTCTCTCACCCAGAAGCAATTTTTTAATATCTTTGAATGCCTAGCACATACTCGTTCATTCATTCAACAGTTATTGAGACTTTACTCTTGTGCCAGGAGTATGAGCTAAGGGCTGGAATAAAGGCATAAAAGCCTCTTCACTAAAGGACCTTCCAGTCTAGGAGAGAAAGAGACACACTAACAAAAAATAGGGTGCAGTAAGCAAGCTGTATTAAGGGACACTTTTCGGTCATTTCCCCTGGCCTCTTGCATTTCCATTCTTCCTGAAACCCACTTAGCATGACCCCACTGCTTTCCCTTGTGTCTCTCGGCTGCTCCTTCTTAGTCTCTTCTGTGGGCTCCTTTTCCTCCACCCAGACAATTAGAAGCTGGAAACCCCTGGCACCTGTCCTCAGCCCCTTTCTCTCCTCATGCTCTGTGCTCTTCCCAGATCATTTCTTTCACTTCTGTCATTCTAATTACCACCTCTCTGCCAGTCTCTTAAGGGCAGCCCTTTCTTCTGGACCTATATATCCAACAGCTCATGGCCATCCCCACTTGGATGTCTCAAACTCAACATGTCCCAAACAGAATTCAGTGTTCTCCAACTGTGCCCGCCCCAACCTGCTTCTATTCCAATGTCCCCCATGTTTTATAAATGGCATGACTGTCCATCCAGTTGGTCAAGCCGGGAACCTGACAATCACCTGGCAATCCTCTCCCTTGCACCTCAGGTCCCACAAGTTACCCATACCCCCTCAGCATTTCTTGAGCATTTCCCCAGTTCCATAGCCACCACCTGAAGTCGGTCCTCACCTTCTCTTACCTGGATGGGGTAACTTGTTGGTGTCTCTAGCACCACCAGCTCACCTCTGCAGGGCGGATGTGGTGATCTGTGTCCGTTTGGGATCTGAGTAGGTCTATAATAGCCACCATGTGAGGTCTGCTGTGCCTATGAGTCAGCATGCCTCCTTCTCAAAGACCCCCGTCCCATCTCCTGGAAACCACGTTTGTATAATGAGATCCCCCGCTCATTGTATCAGGGGTAAACGCTCTGACCCAAGCTGGCTCAGTTGAATTCCTTCTCTGGGAATTGTGAATTGGGATGAACAAGCACCATTTTGCGTCTCTCTGTAGGGCTAGGACAATAATTTATAATCTGAGGGCTGTAAGAGGGCTGCTGTCTACCCTATTTTTGGAGAAGCAGAGAAAGCAAAGCATGGGTTGTTACTGCAGCCTCACTCCCTTTGGGGGACGGCTGGGGTCTATCAGGGACATCACTGCACTAGTTTGGACCAGGTGACTCCCAATCGACTGGTTTAAGATTCCATTTCTGGGAAAGCCGAGACAGTAATTAAGTTAAGCCTTGGTTTGGTGATGTGGGCTTAGCATCAGCGATGCCATTTTGGGGATTTTGTCTTGTTTATCATGCATGTAAGCTGCCTTGAGCCCATTTCTATTCCTCCAGCCAAACGGTTTTGGCTCATACCATCATGTCAATGCCCCCCACCCCCTAGGCTCCCCTTGACTTTAAGATACAACCCCAATTCCTAAGCCAACCCAAAGGCTTGGACTATCATTCCAACATTCTTTTGGCCTCAAACCCCTTTGTTCCCCATGCTCCAGGCACCCCAGAAAACTCCCAGTTCCTGATCATGCCATCCTCTCTTCTGTCCCCGTCCCACCACACTCCTGCCTGGAATGCCCCGGTCCTCTCCCCACCTACTAGTGCTATGCTCCTCCTTCAGGCCTCACCATAAAAGCGGACTCCTCAGGAAGCCAGCTGTCTCGCCTTCTAAGCTGGGCTTCTGCCTCTCTGTATTTCTTTGTACTGCTCCCTACACCTCCCCCCACCTACCACGCTTTAGCTCTGAGGGCAGGAGCCATGTCTGCTTCATCCCGTCATCCAGTTTTATGCTCCACTACCAGTGTGGGGCCTGGCACGTGGATGGCCATCAAAATATGTCTGTGAGTGAATTGATCGCTGGCGGGACTTTGGAGAAGGAGCTGCGAAGACTGCATGGATAGCTGGGGAAGGTTTTACAAAGGAGCTGGTGTCTGAGGTGAGCTTTGAAGGATGGAATAGGAGGATCTCATCTGAGACACTCACTCCTTAGGAATTTAGGGACATGGGTGGGACCCTTGGGGATGGGCCTGGGCTTTTAAGTCAGATGCTCCTATAACCGTGGGACTCTACCTGGAAGGACTAGAGTGAAGATTAGAAATAGCAAATATCAAGTGGCCGGCATTACTTTCCAATAAATGAAAACAATCTTTTTTTTTAGATCAATTCCACAATGCTATGGGGACTTGCATAAATCATTTCAACTCTTAGAACCTCATTTTCATGATCTGGGTTATCACTTACCTTCTCTCCCACATTTAATTATTGTCAGGAGTGCATTTCCGGACCTCTGAAATTTATCATCATCATCATCATCATTGCTAATTATTGTAATCATCAGATCTTGGGGTCCACAGCGAGGTGGCTCCTTCCTTCAAGAATCAGGCAATCATTCTTTGCCTTTGAGAGTTAAATGGTGCTGTATGCAAAGTCACTAGAAATATACAGAATAGTTCCCAGACCAGCAGCATCTGAATGTAACTTGGCTGAATATATTAACATATTTAAAAAGAGTACGTCAATCACAGAATGGAGGAACTGAAAAAGTTGTCACACGGGCAAATGGGGGCTTAGCCAACAGAAGTGCCGCATCTCTGTTTCCAAAGATAAGACCATCCCTAGAGTGCGTCGATGTCCTGAAGATGCCAATCATTTCCTCCCTGCTCCCCGATGCCTTCTTAAAGACGCAGCCCAAATTGGCTGCCCCAGATGTGGCAGGCCTTTGTACGAACGCGCTTGCTCCCAGCCCCTCCACGCTGACCATGACTGATAGAGTCCGAAGTGAAGCCCAGATTAGAGCCCAGCTTATCACTTGATTGTTCTGACCATATGGAGCAGGGGTGCGGAGACTGAATCAGTTGGCTGTGGGGGGCCCCGAGCTGGAAGTTTGGAAGGTCACCGGGACAGAGGCTGCCCTCTTGGGATGGCCATGCTGAAGCCTTGTGCAAACAGGGGATTTAGCAAAGATGTGTCTGCAAGAAGAGAATAAATATGATGCCTGGAAGAGTGGGGAGAGGTGGGGTGGAGAGAGGTGGGGCAGAGAAAGAGACAGAGACAGAGAGAGAGCCACTGATTTTTCTGGTTCTATGAGCCTACCTATGCTTCTAAGTAGCCTTCCTTTCTAACTTGAGCCTCAGTGGGCAGGGATAGGTCCATGCAACTAAACCATCCTAACTAAGATGGAACTTTAGCTAACAGAATTGCCCATTTCAGTTCTCTCTGGCAAGGTCATCCTGCCGTGGGTGGGATGGGTGGATCAGGCTATTTCAGGCTGACATGGCCAGGCAGGGATTTAAGTCCTCCTCCCCCTCCTCCTCCTCCTCTTCTTTTTTTTTGAGATTTTATTTATTTGAGAGAGAGAGAGCATGAGCAGGAGGGAGAGGGAGAGAGAATCTGAAACAGACTCCGCGCTGAGCACAGAGCCTGATGCGGAACTTGATCCCATGACTGTGAGATCATGACCTGAGCCAAAACCAAGAGTTGGATGCTTAACTGACTGAGCCACCCAGGTGCCCCAAGCAAGCCCTGCTCTGCTTCTAAGATGGACAGCCCGCCATTGCTCTCCTGCACCACAAAAGCTAGCACCTCACCGCATAATGATCTGGTTTTCATGTGCTATATTGTTTTTCTATTGCTGATGGACAAAAATTAACACAGATGTAGTGACTTAAAACAATACACCTTTTTCACCTGCAGTTCTGTAGGCAGGAAGTTGGACATGGGTCTCACTGAGCTGAAATCAAGGGGTCGGCTGGGCTGCACTCCTTCTTGTGGGTCCAGAGGGAAATCACTTCCTTGTCCTTTTCCAGCTTCTAGGGGCCGTCCACATTCCTTGTCTCGTGGTCCCCTCCTTCATCTTCAAACCAGCAGCATAGCTGCTTCCTGCTCCTACTCTGTTGTCCCGTCTCTTTCTCTGACTGTCCACCTGCCACTTGTAGGCCTCTGGTGATTATGTTAGGCCCACCTGGATAAGTCAGGCGACTCTCCCCATCTCAAGGCCAGCTGACCAGCAACCTTAATTCCATCTGTCACCTTAACTCCCCCTTTTCCATGTAACCCTAACTGTTCACATGTTCTAGGGATTAGGTTAGGGACATCGGTGGGGGACCCATCACTCTGCCTACCCCATGTACCTTGACTAAAGAGAGAGAGAGAACACAAAATATTGATATATAGCATTCTTTAAAAATACTCATTTGGCTTCAGAAGCTTCAGGGTTAAATAAGTAAACTTGGAGACTTTCCTTCTCTGATTGGTACATTAAAATGTGAATCCACACTTTGGTGGAAGGAAAATGGGTTTTCCAGTCCTCCGGGGCTGGACTCCCTCCTACCACATCTAGGACTTGGGTGCATCTAGCTTCCTCTTCCATAAAATGCAGATAATAGTATTGTTTCGGGGATTAAATGAAATAAAAAAAATTTTTTTTTCAAAACTTGATCAACACCTATTTTTTTCTCTTTCCCTTTCTCTTCTCCTTTTCGTTCCTGTCATGGTGGCCTGGAAGCATGAACTAGATATACTAGGGATTCTTCTAAGCGAGGGAGTGCTCACTGAGTCTTGGCTGCGGAAGTGCCCCGGGGCCAGGACTCTGAAACAAGCCTTGTGCCATGATGGCAACCCATAATCATCTCTTGCTTCTTTCCCTCCCCCATATATGGGATCTTTTTATCTCTGGGAGTGGGAACCCCTGCAGTGTTTCTTTCTGTCTTTCTTTTCTTGCAACATACAATGACAAGGGTCAGAGAGCCAAGTATGGGATGTATTGGGGGCTGCCAAGTAGGCAGCCATTAGGTGCAAAGGGCCCACAAAGGAACGATGAATATGAACTCCCAAATGCTTAATAAGGGAGCTGCCAGGACAGTGATCCTCAGGGCCTGAGTGATGGGGTATTGGAGAATTCCCAATGGATTGCTTCCTGGCCGTGGCCTATAACAAGCTTCGTCCTTGTCCCTTTGAGCAGCTTATTATTTCTTTAAAGTATTCGCTGTCTATGTGGGTAAACTCTGTGCTTGGCTATAATGACAGTCATGGGCTTCTCACGGGGACATTTTCTTCTTTTATGTTTGAAGGAGCTTGGAAGCCTTTGGCCTCATCGCCTTAGTCATTCAGGATGGAGTTAAGTAAAGGACCTGCTAAGCTGGTTTGTAGTAGGGAGACTCAATCTGGCTGGATTTAAATGATGCCCTTATGGAAATGCAACCCGCTCAGATATCAGAGACTCTTTGCAAAACATTCTGGAAAGTTACTCCTGTTTTAGCTGAAAAAGCAGTGTGCTAATTGGGAAGTGTGGTTCCTTTCAAACCTTCCTTTCCTTTTAGTTTCAGACACAGTACCCATGTAGACCTCTATGACAGCTCACAAAACATCGTCATGCAGGTTGGCACTTTTTCTGACTCTTGAGTTCCGGGTGGAATCTCAGATTCAGACGGGCCAGTGTAGAAATCCCAGCTTTCCTGAAACTATCAGTCACTTGGTCTGAGTCTCCTTTCTCTCAACTGTAACATGGGAACATTGATACTATTTCATAGGATTGTCCTGCCGATTAAAGGCCCCTCGCACAGAACCAGACCCTTATTAAGCATTTTGGAGTTCATATTCATCGTTCCTTTGTGGGTCCTTTGCACCCAATGGTTGTATGTGCTTTAATTGAAACTAGCTCTGTCTGGGGGCACCTGGGTGGTTCAGTCAGTTAAATGTCCGACTCTTGATTTTGGCTCAGGTCATGATCTCAGGGTTTTGAGATCAAACCCCACGTCGGGCTTTGCACTCAGCATGGAGTCTGCTTGTCCCTCCCCCACTCTTCCTCCCCCCACTTTTGCGTGGTCCCCCCAAAACTAGCTCTGTTTCTCAAAAGTCTAATATTCAGGAATGGAAGAAGCTTCAGAGACAGAGACCGTACCCACCTCTCCCTCCGTCATTCTTCCCCGAGTGGGGTAGGCATTTGCCTTTCCAGATCTGGAAATGAAGGAAGTAAGACTGCCCTATGGGAGTGAAGCTGTGGGATAACAGAAAAGATATGCAAAGTCAGCTGGAGAGGGTACAGTTCCCAGGTGGGCAAGCCCCCATGGTCACCAGATGAATGCATTACCATAAAGAGAGGATGTGACCATCAGAGGAAGGACTGGTTAACATTGAAAGCAAAGAGCAGCAGAGGCAAATGATGGCAGGGTCCATCCTAGGAAACAGGGAGACTTAACCAGTGTCCGGAAGAGTTCTGGTTCCATGGGGGCAGACTGTGGAGCTCACACACTTTAAATGTCTCTGGTCTCATGGACAAGGCCTCTTGTGAGACGGAAACATCAAGCTATGTCAACTGGATGCCTTAAGCACTGGATTATCAAACTCCCCTTGTTCTGATTCCAGGCTCTCCAGAAACTTCCAGATTGTGGTTTGGCTCCTCTGGGAGTCTGTCTGGGAGGTGAGGATGGACTAATTCCATGGAATTCGAGAGTTTAGGTCTTGATGTCAATCATTTCATACTGTGAATGAAGGAATTGGCATTTGGGTTTTTATAGGTCAGTGTTCTGTGCTTGGTTCAAGTGTCTCCACTGAGAGGTGAATCCCTCTTTTATTCATTTATTTTATTTGAGAAAGAGTGAGAAAGCAGGGGAAAGGGCAGAAGGAGAGGAAGAGAATCCCAAGCAGATGTCTTGCTGAGCATGGATCCCTAAGCTGGGCTCAATCTCATGGCCCTGAGATCATGACCTGAGCCGAAACCAAGTCGGACACTCAACCAAGTCATCCAGGTGCCCCACATCTTTCTATGTTTTCCCTGCTCTCTGCCCTGGGATAACATTTTAGGTCAATACAATAGCTTTCTGGTCACTCTTAGACAACAATAAGGAAAAAAGTTATTAGGTTAGTTTCAGGTCATAGAAAACCTAATCCAGGCTAATAAATAAACCCCCTACTTTCCTTCCATCCCTTTGGCCTATTTTGGGTCCAGAAATCAGCATTGGGGGCAAGCATTGTGATTGCTTCTTCTCTCATTCCCACCTCACCTCCCCCGACCTCCGAGGAGGCAATGCAGGGGCATCCTGTGTGGGGGCTAGAGGCCGGGAGGAGAAGAAGAAAGAATAGGTCTATCGTGACAGTTGCAACTGGGGGCTGGAGGTGTGCACAGATGACGGTCTCCAAGGGACACTTTTGTGAGTTCCTCAGCGAGCCCTCTGACTGCAGCCCCCTCGAAAGCTGGTGAAGCCACCACAGCTGGCTGCTTAGGAATCACTTCCCTCAACATCTCTGTGCCCTCATGGTACCTCAGCTCCTCAGCTGAGATCACCACCCCTGCCAGGTAGCCCTCGGGGCTGAGCTGCATTTCTTCCTCTTCATTAAAAAAAAAATTTACTTGTGCCCCCGATTACAAAAGCAATACACACGACAACAGACTATTTCTAAAAATCATGGAGCCGAGGATAATTAGTCAAACTCCTGCAACCTACAACCCAAATGGATGAATGGAGACACGGACTGTGGGACTGGAGTACGCGCCACCATAAGAAGGAAGCACACAGCAACACGAATGATTCTAAAGATAATTATGCTGAGTGAGAGAAAGCAGACAAAATAAAAAGGGTGCATACTGTATGATTCCGTTTATATAAAATACTTGAAAGTACAAACTATTTCATGGTGACAGAAAGCCGATCAGCGATTGTCTTTCAGGAGGGAGGTAGGGAGGGCGGGAGGGTTGGACTCCAAAGCAGAAGGAGACATTTGGGGGTGAAGGATATGTTCATTGTCTTGACTGTGGAGGCTGTTTCCTGTGTGTAGCTAGTATCCTTTAAATATGTGCAGCTTATTGAGGTCAGTTACAGCTCAGTAAAACTGAAAAATTCTTACCATCTGACGTAATGAGACAGGGTCTCCTTCGAGAAGGTCCATGGCTGGCTCCTTCCTCCAGGCTTCCATGTGGACCACTCAACGGTCACAGGCTTTTTGTTTCACCCTCAGTGAAAGTGCAGTTTGCCCTTTGTTTCGGCTGTAGCCTCCTGACTGTAGACTCTTTTATTGTGAGCCTGGCTCCCGTCCAGCCTTCGGGAAGCTTGAAGTGCTGTGAGTAGTTCTTCCAAAGCCCGCACCCTTTGTCCGTCTTGAAGAGGTGGCCGCGAAGCACCTTTCTCCTTTGTCCCACCCACAGGTGGAAAGCATCCCACGCAGAACGTCCATACCTCTCCTCAGAGACCCCATCACTTCTCGTCCCCTCACCCTCCCGTGGCTCTTGACTTCCTCCCACATAGCTTGGAGACAAATGGTGGCCTAATGGAAGTAGCTCTGGGCTGTGCCTTTTCCAGGCCCGCATAGATGGCCCAGCACCTCCATGTGGGTCTACTTGGCACCCATTGTTCTCAGCTCTGGGGCCTCAGCTAGAACTCTGAGACAGGAAAAGTCTCATTTTAATCACCTCCTATACTTCGTTTTGCTTCATTAAGGTACAAAGAAATTGATTTCTCCCCAACGTATGTTTAGAGGCATATTTATCGGAAGAGCCAACAAGCAGCCTCTCTGAGCACCGAGGCCCTCAGCAGGGACTTGCAGGTGATATATATGCTCCTCTCCCTGGAGGATGCACAGTGTGCCTTTTGGAAGACGCACTCGTCCCTTTCATTACTTTAAGAACACCAGTCAGTGGTCACAGATATGGATCCCATCTGTTTCCTGTTCCAGAGAAGGGAAAAATATGACACACACCATGTCGACCCACATATGCCAGGGACTGTGTCCAGAACTGATACCACAGTGGTGACCATAGTAACCTCTGCCGGAGTGGATCCCGTGGTCTAGCAGACCAGGTGATAAGAAGCAACCTGGAGAAGGAGGTGGGATGTGAACTGGGGCCAACAGGCTTTGTGGCTCGCTCTCAGGGACATCCTACGGGAAGGAGTTGGGAGTGGACAGTGTGAGGCTTTCCATGGCAGCCGGGAACACTACTTGTGCCAAGATCCTGCCTTCACAGAGACCACCAGCATCAGGACGATTCAGACATAATCCCTTTCCTTCCGCCAAACCACATCCTGGGTTAAAAGTGAGTAACATGAGCGGAATCTTTTTTCCTCCTGTCCTTGCTGCCAGACCACTGACCAGCGAGAGCCCCCTTTAGGATTTCGAGTCACACAGGGTGATGGAGGAGCAAATTCCAGGAGAGAAGAAAGAAACAAGCTGACCAGATGCCCCCTTCTCCCCAACCCCTCCCCAGTTCCTAGTGCCCTAAATGGTTGGGGGGAGCTGAATTATATATTAGACTGAAGTTTTAAATGGGGTTGGACCAAACTTTAATAATGAAAAATGCCCCAAAGCCCACAAAATTGGACCCGGATCTCATGAAGAGTAAAACAGCAAAAACATGGAGGGTTTGAAGTGCCTTATATAATAAACTCACTCAACCATTGCAACAGCCCCACAGGGCAGGTGTGGTTATTAACAGTCTCCTTCTCTCCCATGAGGGAAATAAGACACAGAGAGGTGAAGTACCTTGCCCAAGGTATCCAGCTTGCACCTTGACTCCAGAAACAGTGCTCCCAACCCTGTCTGACCATCTGCCTCTCCTGCAACTCCATGAATCATCCCATCACCCATTCGAGGCCAGGAGCTCTCCAAGGTTCTGGAGGGAGCCTCAGAAGCCTTGGACAGAGGCAGCCGGGGCCAGACAGCATAGGATCACGCTACAGACCACGATTGTATTCTGAGTTAAGGGAAACCACAGGCGTGCAAATCTCAGCCTTTTTTATGTCTTCTTCACACTGTCCTAGTTACACAGTACGGTGCTGGCATCTATTAAACTTTTAGTACGTGTTTATTGAATGAAAGTAAAGGGGGAGTGGATTCTTAATTATCTTCAAAAATTTCATTTTCCCACAGCCCAATTAATTTTAAAGGGACTCAAGTATTTCTACAGCATCATGGCAATAATAATGATATTATTAATAATTGCAGTCGCTATGCGCGGAGCATAATGCGCCAGGCTCTGGGCCAGGGACTTTATGTTGACTCTGATGTATCTATGATACAGAAACTCTATGTCCCGTCAGTCCCCAGCAGTTTTTCCCCACGCGAAGACCCAACCCGGTCTGGGCTCACAAATCCCAGAGGTGAAGAAGATGGTTTCTCAGGAGTGGCCACCAGGTGGCGGTGTGACACCATCCTCACCTCTGTACCTCGCCTTGGGGTAGCGAGCAAGGTGGGCCAGCTCGGAGGGGCTGGCCAGATGGTTGGGAGCCTCTTGGTGACCACCATGGCCAAGATGGGGCCCAGGCACTGAGCCCTGTAGTTGGGGTTTCCAGTGAATGCCCACGAGGGGGTCTTTTGAAAGGACCCTCGCTGAGCCGGAGAGCATCTTCTTGCTGACATCTGAAATTGAGTCCCTTCATTTTAATTCAGTTTATCAAGGAACTATGGAGGCTCAACTCTGGCCAACAGCCCTCTGTTTCCCTCCCTCTGTTTCAGACAAGGTTGGGCAGGAGGACAGGAAGGCCGTTGGGCTCCACTCATGTCCAAGGAAGACCTGCTTAGGCATTTAATGTTACATCCAAATTAGGCTGTACCTAGGATCGTTACATTTCTCCTGGTGTCAAAACTGCTCATCTGTTCCATGAGAAATACTTCAGTTATACCACTATTTTGTACTCTCTTTTAGCGTATCTTCTTCTTCTTTCTTCTTCTTTTTTTTATTATATAAGCATCTTTAAAACTTGGAAGTGTCCAGTGCTCCTCTCTCAATCTTTGAAGAACTTCAACTAAAATGCTTGCAGTCCCAGCAAAGTGACTCACTGGTCATGTTTTCACTCATCCTGTGGTTTTTGTTCTCACGAATTCCCTCTTCTGGAACTCTTCCCTCTCCCCTGGTCTGGCTAACTCCTGTCTGTTCTTCTGATCTCGGACTGGACATTAGCTCTTCTGTAAAGCAAGCCCTTGGGTGCTCCTAAAGCACCCAAATTTACCCCCATTGTAGTGTTTAATGCGCTATGCTGTTATTCTTGTGTCCTTCCCTGTGTCTCCCAAGAGATGAAGGGTCCTCAATTTGAGATCTACAGACCTTTAGGCCATCCATAAAGCCCCAACATTTTGAATTATTTGCCAACTGCCACAATAATAGTAGATCCAAACGACCACAATACCTCAGTGGCCTCCTATGCTAAGTGACTATTACTGGGGGTTCTTTCAAGGGTTCTGCTTAGCTTGATTGGGCTTGTTTAAATCTTGGGATGCCTGGCTGTTGGCTGATCTAGGTTGGCCTTTGCTGGGGCAGCTGGGCTCCGTTCCCCATGTTTCTCATCTCCCTTCTGGGCGAGACAGCTAGCCCAGGCTTGTCCTTCTCGTGGTGACAGTGGAAGCACAAGATATAAAGCCCCAAAGTGCAGGCTCGTTTCAAGCTTCAGCCTCAGTCATTCCTACTAATACCCCACTCACAAAGCAAGTTCCGCAAATAAACTAGCTCAAAGCAAAGTGGTGGGGGCAGGTCTTGCCAAGCTACATGGCCAAGGGCATGATGCAGGAAAAAAAAAAAAAAGGGAAGGATTAGGGCCGGTGCTGCTGTCTACCCAGGATTGTATGCCAAAATACCGTATAATTTCTGGAAAGATGATCTAAGGTTTTCGCCAGTTTTTCGCCGTGACCCACATCCCCCAGATTTCAAGAACCTCCTATATCTACTCATCCTCGAATTCAGGATCTACACTGACTTAATTTTTATGTCTTTAAAGCCTAGAGTAAAACCTGGAGCACAGTAGATACGGAACAGCTATTTGTTGAATGAATGAGTAGTGAAAGAAAGAAAGAATGAATGAATGTAAGTGCACACCCTATGTGAAATTCAGGGGATAGAGAATTGAACCATAGGAGGCTTCTACCCTCAAGGAGCTTCTGAGAGAGCCTTTGGACGGGATTTGAAGTCAGGAGGTGGGTGGACAGCGCTCAGCCTCAGCCAGAATAAAGTGTGCATCATTAGGAGACCTTAGGGGTGGAAGTCAAGGAAGGATTATTATTCCTGGAGGAGACAGAATAAATGAATACACTTGACTTCTTCGGGTGCCAGCGTGGGTTATCATACAGAAACCATACGCTAGGCAAATAAACATATACGTGGGCTTAAAAAAATGCAAGTGGAGACCTTATGTTTATTGGTGTCACAAAGTGAATAATGAATTTTCTTAGCAGCTCCTTCTAGAATCCTGACTCTCAGAGGAGGCAATTGGCTCGGTCCAGGAAAATATCTTGATATGCTGCTCAGGGCAGAAGGTGAGACCCCCCCTCCCCCCCAAAGGCATGGCTGTCCAATACAATGAATTGTTTGTTTTCTCCTCACACAGAAGGAGAGAGAAAAAGGGATAGAAGAGCGTGGGGTAAGGGAGGAGATAAAATCTGGGGTAGTAAATCACAGCTGAGACCCACATAGGAGAAAAGAGTAAGAAATCCCTGTAAGAAAACTGGTAAACAATGCCTGGGCCTTTGCAGAAAATGTCTAATAAGTGTTTTTCAGGGTATGGCTGGGACGTGTTCTGTGTTTTGTGACCCCGAGTTTATGGCACTCTCAAATGCACCCTGCATTTTGTTTGTCCTAGCTTTGTTGGTTGTCTTTGTTATGCTGCTGTAGGAATTGGGGAAAAGATTGAGTTACTCGGTAGGATCAGTGTGGTCCCAAACAGATACAGCAGACTTGGAAGCAGGAGCTTTGAGGTGGACGTGCCTACGCTCATCTTTGGAACCTGGGGAAGGCTTCGGACACCCAGACACTGTGGAGCCCAGGACTGGCCCAAGCTCAGCTAGATGGTGTGTCAGTCTGTTTGTGTCCGATGGCCACTCTATGACATTCTCTGCTTGCGTAACTGTGGGCTGGCTTCTTCAATTCTCTGCCTCTGTTTCCTCTCCCCTAAGCTGGGGATAAGAGTAGTGTCTCCCCGAGGTCCTAGGAAGAGTTTAGCAAGAGGGCGAAGCATAGCACCGGGCACATATACTCATGCATGCCAGTTATCACTGATTTATTAAGTATAATAATAATACTTACTATTATTATTATCATTGCTTTTCTTGTTATTAATAGCCCACATCTGAGGAGCACTGGCTCGGTGGGCTGGAAGTCACACAGGACTGGGAATCAGAAAGCCGGTGTCTGGTCTTGGCTGTGCCCCGGGGGCCATGTGCCCTTGAGAAAGTCACCAGGCTTCCCTCCTTTTCTGTATTAACTGGGGGGAACATTTGACAAGGCTCTCTCCAAGGGTTGATTTTTTTTTCCTTTCAACCTGCAGGAGGCGCCATGGCTCCACAGCTCAGCCCCTGGACTCCCCACCCCACAAAGCCCAACTTGACATTGAAGGAGGAACCCTAGGTTGCAGTCCACTCTGAAATCCATTTTCCCCACTCAGCACAACACCGAAATGGGACTGACTTAGTGTGTTTGTTTACACCCCTTGGGAACTTATTTCCCGTTCACTTAATTACCTGATACTCAGACATTGCTGTGCAAAATTCGCCTCAGATACATTTTGTAAAGTCATATAGAAGCGCTCATTTGGTGCTTTGATTAAAATGTGCAATCTTCCCCAGGCTTTGGCACGTCGTTAAATAATTGCACCTCCAGTGAGAAAATAAACAGCACACTCTGGGGCACAGAGAACAAGATAAATGTGGTGCGCACCCAGCAGATATTTTATGCTCCATCCCCCAGGCAAACAGACGACAGCTGGGTCAAGTGCTGTGCGGATGAATGCCGCCTTTCGGTTGCTTGCTTCTTGCTATCTTGTTGGGAAGAAGCATGATCCAGAAGCAGAGCAGAATCCCCTCTGCCCGACCTTTCCTGCCTCCATATCTGCTTGACTTGGACCCAGTCTTGGAGAGCGAATGACCAAGGTTTGATCGCCCACTGGAAACCTGGCTCAGCCCCAGGCTCTTCCGTAACTGCTTTGCACTCACTGTGCAGGGGTCAAGGGGCTGGATGCGGGACCCCCTGCTTAGAGGGCAGATGATGCCCTTGAGAAGTTGCCAACTTTGAGCCAAGCCCCCACCTTTCTCAGTAATTAGTGATATTGACCTTCAGCATTTCACTTTACATTTCTTCCTTCTTTTTCTTTCTTTTTTTTAAAGATTTATTTATTTATTTTAGAGAGACAGAGAGAGAGAGAGATCAAGTCGGGGAGGGGCAGAGGGAAAGACTCTTCAAGCAAACACCCCGCTGAGTGCAGAGCCCGATGTGGGGCTCTATCCCACGACCCATGAGATCATGACCCGAGCTGAAACCAGGAGTCAGACACTCAACTGATTGAGCCACCCAGGTGCCCCTTTTCTTCTTCTTCTTTTTTTTAATAAAATGAGGAAGTTTGGCATTGCAGATAGCCCTAGGTGAGAGTCACTTGCACAATGACCTTGAGCAGGTAATTTATAAATACCTCCCTGAGACAGTTTTTTCATCTGGAAAAAGTGGCTGAGAGTTGACATGAGAATTAAACCACTTGAGATAATGTGTTTAATGCATGGCACACAGTATCAGGCACAGAGATTGTGCTTGTTGGGGTGATAGTGTGCTGGTTTGGAATGAGTAAGGGTCAGATTTGGGTTTGAATCTAGGTTCTGTCAATTTTTAGCTGTGACTTTAGGCAAGTTGCTTATTTTCTGTGGGTCTCCATTTCCTAATCTGTGAACAGAAATAATAAATACTCATAAGGCAAGAGGAAGATGACATTAAATTAAATGAGGTGATCTATATTACATACACATCTACCTGTCTGCGTAGAGTAAACCCTCCATAAGCGCTATATCATCAAAGTGATGGTGATGAACGATGGCATAATGAGCCGGTTCTGAGCTCCAGAACCTTTGGGAAGTCTATCCAAGATGATGCCCCAACCACTGTGGTTTAAGAAGAAGCTGAAGGAAGCTGGCCGATGAGGGTGTTTATGGAAAATTCTTTTCCCTAGTGTTCTGACTCCGAGGTATGGGAATTGAGAGTCTAATCACCAAACTGACATAGGTCCTTTCTGGATTTTCCTTCTTGTTCCACAGGGCATAACAAGGAACCTAAGGAAGTAGGGGGGAAAGAGGAAGACCATCTGACGCCTTCCCAGTTTGCTATCTATCTATCTATCTATCTATCTATCTATCTATCTATCTATCATCTATCCATCCATCCATCCTTGATCAAGCTCTCACTATGTACTTTCTAGTTTTGAGGTTTTAATTTAGACAAATGGCATGGGACCATTTCTCCTCTCCCATGTGTCTACTTGCATCTCCAAGCTGACACAGGAAAGATTTATTCCAGGCACAGGATGCTGGAAGCTTTCCTGTCCCAGCCTCCCTGGGTCTGGGGGAGACATGATTGTATCAGGGCAAACTGAAAGTGGATCTCCCCTGCCCTTCACCATCTACCCTAAGGTTGCCTTACATGTAAGTAAAAGCAGAGGCAAAGCTATTTGAGAAAGTGAATGCTTGAGAATATGAAATTCCGAAGACAAATTAATTTGGGCATGACTACAACATATTTTTTCCCCCAAAGCTAAGTAAGACATAAATCTGATCCTTAAGAAGTTAACATAACTTAGGATCTAGAAGCCATGTTCCTTCTTATCTTGGGACCTTGAACATGCTAGTAATACGTGCTTAATTCATCCTTACCCTTTGCAACACTTAATCAACAATATGACAGATGATATCAATTGCTCAATGTTTGTTTAATGGAGTGTAAGCTCCAGGAGGGCAGGGATCATTCATACTACAAATAGCTACAATTCGCCTATATACATTCCAGGCACTGTTTGAGCCCTGCAGATGCACTTTGCCTCATAGAACTTTCAGTCTCATTCCAGGGATGGGAATAAACGGTATTACTACTACTTAATATGGTGGTTGGGTGGCATTCAAGAAGATTTCTGAAAGATGTGAGGGACCGTGTCATGAGGATATCTGGAGGAAGAGCATTTGGGGAGAGGGAATGGAAAGTGCAAAGGCCTTGAGGCTGGAACATGCTTGGTATGTCCAAGAAATAGCAGGGAGACGAATGTGGTTGATGGAGAATGACCCAGTTCTAGAGTGGTGGAAGATGAAATCATAAAAGTAGCAGGTGGCCCTGGCTATTATTCTGAGCCAGAGGGGAAGCTGTTTTTGAGCAGAATTGGTAGCATGATCTGATGAACATTTCAAGGATTCCCTTGGCTGCCATGTGAACAGACTGCCATGAGCGGAGGCAGGGACTTATTTCCTATTACACAATCCAGGTAAGTGTGGCTTAGACTAGGATGGTAAGAAGCAGATGGTCTACATATCCTGCAGGAAGAATGTTGAGCAGAGTACCATGTACCAGTTATCAATCCTGGGGAAGAACTCCAAACACTTCTGCCCACTGCATCTTGGTTTTGAAATCACCAAGGAAGACACAACGCAGTCTAACACTGCGTGGAATGATGCTTTACTTATGACAAGAGGCAGAGCAAGATCAGCTCCAATAGTGTGGATCAGTCCCTCATGGCAAGCAGGGTCCCCCAACAGCCAGCACAGGACAATTGCCTATGCACACCCCTCTGGTGCTGCATTGGAAGGACCTCAACCTCTCTCCCATGGAGCTGGAAATAATGGAAGCTGGGGGCATGCCAGAGGACCACTGATATACATGCTTAAGCAGAATAAGGGAACACTCACTGTGCCTGAAACAGGGAAAGATATGCCCACATGAGAAATGGTAAGCCCGCACAGCCTGTGCCGACTCTGTAATCTCTTGGTAAGGAAGCATTCCAGACCCAAAGCCCATTCTTTGAAACCAAGTGGAGGTAGAAAGACTGCATGAAATTGCCTTTCCCAACAGTCTGTAGGATTTGTTGTTTGAGTGTTGGGACTGGGGGGGAGGAGGCAAGAAGGATTCCAAGGCTTTTAGGTAGAGAACTTGAGGTACCAGTTACTGAAGACTGTGGGGGGGCGCATGTGTGTGCATGTGTGTGTGTGCATGGGGGTGATCAGGAGTTGGGTTTTGTTCCTGTGAAGTTTGAGGTGCCTATTAGAAATCTCACTGAGATGCAAAGTTGAGTTTTGCAAAGTTGAGTTGTCTGGAATTCAGAGGAGAGGTCTAGCTGGAGATAGAAATTTGGAAGCCATCACTGTACATGAGTTTTAATGCCCCTAGACTAGATGAGATTCCTCGATGGGAAGGCAGATAGGTACAAGGAAGCTGAGGGCTGAGTCTGGGTCCCTCCAAAGTTTAGAAGTCTGGGATACGAGCCAGGACCAGGAGAGAAGACCAAAAAGCAGTAGCCAGTCATGTAGAAGGAGAAGTTAGAGAGAAAAAAAACATTCTGGAGGCAAATCGTAAGAGGGTTTTAGAAAGAAGGGAGGGACAAACTTTGTTGAATGTTTCCGGGGTTAAGTAAGATGAAGACTGAGAACAGACCATGGGATTTGGAAACCCAGAAGTTATTGAGGACCTGGATAAGAACTGTTTTGGTGGCGCTATGGGCAAGCCAGTCTGGGAAGATTGGGTTCAAGAGAAAAGGGGGGCAGAGAAATGGTAGGAACTGGAAGGGAGTGAAGAGTCAGGAAGGCTCTTTTCCCCATCCCCCCCCCCCCTTATCTGATAGGAATGATCAAGAAGAGAGGGGAAAATGTGATGATGCAATGGGAGGGAGTGATTGACTGATCAATGACTTGGGTATTGAAAAAGAGAATGAAGATACAGGTTCAAGCGGAGGGGTTGGCTTTAGACAGGAGCTTTTTGGTTCATCTATGGTAGTGGGAGGGAAGGCAGAGTATGCAGGCCAGATGCCCCGAGGCTAGTAGATGTGTTGTTGGGAGTCTGCAGAATTCTCTTCTGATTGCTTTTATTTTCTTAGCTGAGAGTGAGGAGCAGGCAAGAGAAGTTATAACACGATTGTTTAGTTCTCTGATCGGATTTCCTCAGAATTACACCGGGCAGGAAAGTTGATGAATGAATGACTTGGGAAATGTGGTAGGATCGCAGATAGCATTTGGGCCCATTGAGCTTGGTTGTCACGCATTCCAAGTGAGCCAGTCAGAACGCTTGCGTATTTTTCTCCCACCAAGTTCAGTTGCTTGGATGAAGGCTCAGAATGGTTAAGAAAGTGAGATTTGGTAAGGGTTGTGTTTTTCTCCAGATGTGTGTTAGGGAAAGAGGAAGAAAGGATTTGGAGCATATGCTAGAGAGTAGTGATAACAATACATATCGAATGTAAGCAGGGTAAGAAGAAAAACAAGGAAATAAAGGGATTAAGGGACAGTAAGCAAGGGGTAACCACCATTGTATTTAGATTACAGAGGGGTCAGTAATTTTTGGAACTGACTAACTAAAGATAAAAGACAGTGGTTGGAGAGTAGAATCCTCCAAATTAAGATAATGGCGTAGTGAATTACCTGTATGAAGAGATCTAGAGTATGGCTGTGGGAGGGAGTGGCTGAGTTAGGATGAATTAGAAAGGGACTGAAGGCAGTCATGGAACTGAGTGTCCAGGACATTACAGGGGTTTTCTCTGTGGAAAGAGAATTCACTGAGAACCCAACCTGAAATACTACTGGAGAGGGAGACAATGAGCCAGGTGCTCAGCTCTTATGAGGAATGAGGGGAATGTCCGAGGGGTCCATAGATGGCTCCCTAACCAGAGAATTCGGTCTGGCAGCATGACCTTTGAAACCAAGAGTGTTGTGGGGTTAGGGGTAGAGGTATGGGAGATTGATAAAGAGCAGGGAAGATTCCTACCCCACCTCTAGGCCCAGTGGAACAAGGGGTAGGAGAATGAAAAGAACAGCGAGTTCTTGAGAGGACAGCAGAGGAAGGTGTGTCCTTAGGTAGAGCTTTGAGATTTTTTTTTTAAGGTGGGTTCTAGACCCATAGGGATCTGGCCTCCTCCAAGAGCTGCCTCCCTGCTGCAGTCATGTGGCCCCTTCCTGGAGTTGTCTTCTCTTTGGCCCCAGACCCTTCTGTGATGCAATATATTACAGTGGTTAGCATCACACAGGCTTTGAAGTCTGACTGCCTTGATTCAAATCCAACCTGCATTCTTGCTCCACTCCTTATTAACTCTGTGAACTTAGGTTAATTGATTAAACTTTCTGTGATTCAGTTTTGTCATCAGAAACACAGGGGTAATAATGGGCTTAATTATGGGGTTGTTGTGAAGATTAATGGAATCAATATAGGCACAGTGCTTGGAATGGTGCCTAGAACATGGTGAGTGCACATATTAGTTCCCGCTATTAATATTATTATTTTTAAAATTAATATTCTGCTCCTGGTGTGTTCCTTATTCTGTTGGGACAGAAAGGGGAAAGAACCATTTAGGGATGCAACTGAAGGTATAGGGATTTTGCTGATAATGGACTATGGGTTCCAGAGGATCCAATGGGAGGATCTGAGTAGTTAGGGGTAGCAGGTTAGGTGTGGGTAGAGGTCTAAGGGATGATATGAGCTGAGCTGAGGGAGTCTTAAGGCTTCTTATGCAGAAATGAGCAGAGATGAAGAGCAAGATGGAATCAGTCCTGTTGGTATCTCAGGTAAGAAGGGAAGGAGGGACAGTGTTGTGAGGGGCAAGGAGCCCTGCAGTTCCCTTCAGGTCTGCTGCTGGAAGGGCAAGGCTGGGTGAAGGGCCATCTTGCCTGGAACTCGGGGACTCCCTCTTCACGTCTGCCAATGGACATGGTTAGTGTGGTTTGCAGCTGTATCCCTGGTATCTAGCATGGTGCTTGGCACAAGGAGAGCCCCACAACATCCTTGCTAAAGTAATGAAAGACACTTCTGGAGATGAACACACTGTCATGAGCTCCCCATCAGCTCGGCCTCTGCTAACACCTCACACTACCTTTTTTGGAAATCTGACTAATCCCTTGGTCAGATTCTTTCTGAACTGCACCAGGCATCCTGGTGCACCTCTGTACCTGCGATGGTCTTGCCTGTAAGATAGTTGTCCTTGTAGCTCACCTCACCCAGAGTTGAGATAAAAGGTGTCATACAATGTTCCCAAAGCTGGGTTTCAGATTGCCTGAGCAGATGCTACTGCTGCAGAATGACCAAAAGTGTTGAAATTGAAACCAGAAGGACTTGTTGAGCCTTGCCTTTTTCTGATGGGACGGATAGTTTCTTTTTTCCTTGGCTCAGTGCTCAAGATTTTGTGACATGAAGCCATCCCGCTGCTGTCCCCCATGGCTGCCCATCCTTACCTGCTGTGGCCGTCTGCTCTTGGGTTATGGGCTGTGCTGATGAGCTCTGATGAGCTCATCGAGGACCTGGATCCTAGGAGACAACACGTTGCAGACAGTAATCCGGGGGGTCGTAGACTGGATGGAAAATTACCCACAGGCATATGCTGTTTGGCTCGCGTACTGTCTTAGAAATCAGAACATTTTATGTAAAATTCCAGATTTATGGCTTTTTGGGGAAATCAAAAGGCCCAGCCACACTGACTCTGGGATCCTACATGGCAACTCTTAGCTGGAGGTGAGTCATGACGCCCCCTGCAGGCAGAGCACTGGCTCTCTGAGTCGGTAGAGACCCCTCCATGCATGCTCCTTGTGACTCTAACATTTATATTATGGGTCTGCTTCTCATTGGGCACTGGCATTTAAAACTTGAGCTGCCCAACCTAAATAGAGGGGCATTTGAGGGCATGTGCAGAGTGTAAAGTAATCCGTGAAGGATTAATGACTATATGGAATATTGATGTGCCGGCCACAGAACGGCACTTGGACCCTTTCTGGCTGTTTGTGAGAGTAAACAACTTACATAATCTCTAAAAAGGAAAAAAAAAAAAAAAAAAGCAAAGACCTAACTAATTGACACATTCTGGTCTTCCTGGAAATTTTAAACTTAAATCAGGAGCATGGGAAACTATTGCGTAATATGTTTGAGAACACCGTGGTTATCAAAGTAGAAAAATGCCTGATTCCTCCCCAGCATAGTGGAGAATTTCACAGTTCTCTTTACTCCTTCGTATTGAAACAACACCAATTATCACCTGCTGGACTCTTCGTGGATTTTGTCACTTTGGAAACAAGTCGTGGAGTACTGCATTTTTTGTGTGTGTGTGTGAGCAGTGCAAAAAAAAACTGAACAATCTCGTGACCGAGGTTATTTATTTTTTTCCCCCAAGAACAACTGAGCCCCTGACTAGCTGTGATCTTGGGTGAGTTGTTTAACCTCCACAAACCTTGGTTTTCACCTCTATAAATCTGAAAGTAACAGTTTTACCTTACGGTGTTTTCGTGAGGATTAAATCAACGGTCTACATAGAAGTGCCTGTCACAGAGCTTGCCACTGAGAAGCGTTCCACTGAATCTTTCTGTTCACAGCATTCGTAAGGAAAGACCCCTAGCCAAGGGAGAACCCCTGGGAGACCCACACAAGGACTCTCCGAGAAAGATGGGGAGAAGGGGACTGAGGTTCTGCCTCATGGAACCAGCCCAGTCTGGAGAGAGGGTGGCTGTTCATCTGCTGGTCTGAGTTACCAGCTCTGGGAGACTTCTCTTCCTTCAAGAACCAGGTTTATAACATTTCTGCTCAAAACAATACTTGCCCCTGGGGAACATGCAAGGAAAAATTCTTTGGCCACAACTCTCTGGCTCTGATGTCTATTTCTTGGGGCCATTTCCCCAGGGAGGCAGGCAGGCCAGTCAGCCTGGATTTTCTAAAACAGCCCAAATCTAAGCTATTCCTTCTCCATTGGTCATTAACCTTGTTGAGGTAGCAAGCATTTACAGTGCACCTTTTAATTGCCAGGTACTGCATTAGGTTTTTGATACAATGATCAAAGACGTGCCTCTGCCCTCAAGTCGCTGACAGTCTAGGGGAGGATGTGGATAAATAAACAGATGCTAAATATACTGTGACAAGCACTACAACTGGAGTATACTCAGGATGCCATGGGAGTTCATGGGAAGGGCAACAAAATCACTTTGGAGAGATTTGGGAAGTCTTTCTGGAAGAGGTAAGTTCAAACTGAGACATGAAGGATAAATACGGGTTTTCAGGCCAATAAGGAGGGAGAAGACAATTCAGAAAGAAGGAGCAGCTTGTGCAAAGAGCCAGGGGCAAGGCAATATGGCAGGTTTAGGAGTCTGCCAGTGCTCATCAAGACCAGAGTGCTGTTGAGAAGTCCCACCATCACGTAGGGCTTTGTTTGCTGTACTAAGGAGTTTGAACTTGATCCTTAAATTATTTCAGATACCCCAACATTTTGGGGCCCAGCCTGCATCTCTGAGACAACTTTGCATACCCAGAAGTGACCCACATAGCTCCCCTTTTGAAATGCACGGTCAACGTAGTTGTTACCTGGATGACATAGTCCATGTTCCTGAGCACACACACTTTACATTTTCAGAGACAGTCCCTTTTACACGTGTTCCATGGTCAGAACAATGCAACCCAAATTTTTGTTTGGACAAATTAGAATTCACGTATTTAACATAAAAATGGCCCACTGCTTCTGCTCCTAATGCTGCCACCACCGATGTACCCATCCTCACATCTCTGAGCTTTTAGGGACTTCAAATATGGCAAGTGCCCATTTCATAGACTTCCAACTCAGGTTTGCAAAATCATGGGTAATGCTCTTTGTTTTGCCAAAACTGGATTTGATTTCTATCTTCAGCTCATGCCACTGGCAGGGGAAACTTAATCTTGGTTACATCAAGACAAACTGAACCAATTCAAGGGTTTCTCAATCAGTTCCCCCTCTCCTATTTCCTCCATGATTGCGCCTAACTTCCAGAAGGCTCGAGGGCTGTCCGTCGAGGCTTTGGGAGTGGCATCTGGCTCTTTGTCATCACATCTTCTCTTTGCTTCTACCACTACTGCTCAGTTGTCTCTGCCCTCCTTTGCTGGCCTCCTATGGGATGTCTGATCCCTCATCTTTTCCCTGATGGTTGGTTCATAAAGGCCACTCTTATCTCCACAAGAGGACCTGTAGACACCAAAGGCTGAATGGGAAGCATTTGTCCTCTTACCTCATCACGTGGTAAGACCCTTGACTCAATTTCTTTATCATTCTGGCTCCATGGTGGGGTGGAGAACCCTAAGACCTTGTTCACTTTCCTAGGCCCCGCCTAGCAGGTGAGCTATGATTCCTTCTTGGAATGAGGGAAGGAAGGTTCTTGGCCTTATGATTCTCCCCCAGTCCTACAGACCTGACCCCAAAGGGACAGGACACAGAGCAGACCACTCATAGGACCACTCATCACTTCACCCTTTTTCCATTTTAGGAGATTTTAATCTAATATAAGTGTTCATAAACACCAGCTCTAACTGATCATGGGTTCTTTTTGCCTACTTTTTTTGCAAATAAACTTTCTGCTTGGGGTCTTTATGGGTTCTGCTTTGGAACTCCAGTATTGCTTTCTCTCAAACTGCCTCAGCCACAGGTTCAAACATTCATTTTGAAATACAAAAGCTGAGCTGACTTGATTTATTTATTTATTTTTATTGCTGTAGCAAGAAACAACCTTCCCCAAGGGCAGTTGGAACAAAACAGTCTCCCTGTTGGTTAATGGAAGGTGGGAATAAAGGAGTATCCAGGCAAAATTCTCAAGGATAGAATATTCTTCCCCCCAAAATGTTACTCATTGTGAGTAATAAACAGGCAGCACTGTTGGGTCTTAAAGTGGGCTGTAGTAGAAAGAGGGGGAGTAGAGTCCATAGTCCATGTGACCATGACATATGTCCATAAATATAGTCCATGCTGCCCATAGTTTAGAGTACTAGGTGGTACTACTCTAGAAACTAGGGCCTGTTTACTTTCCTCCCTACTCAGAAGGTATATCAGAATGCAAGAGTGATGGAAATGCTATGCTAACAAAAACATCCACTCTAATCTCCCTCCCCTCCCCTTCCCTCCCCTCTCCTCTCCTCTCCCTCCCTCTCTCTCTCTCTCCATATATATACTCTTTACAAGCCTGTGCACCCAGGAGAAAGTGATGGCTGTTGCTTACTGTGTCCTGTAAGTGCAAAAGGATGGTAACCTCAGTTCTGTCCAGTGAACTCACTGCAAAGTTAGACCAAAGCACAGTAGCAGCTTCCTGGTTGTTTGGCTCTGGAAGAGTCAAGCCATGGAGCTCCCAGGAACATGATTCCAACATATGGCGTAAAGAGGAAATCTCCTGGTCCTTATTGCGCTGTGTTTATAAAGGCCGAATGGGTATCAGGGACTTCTGAACTCTCTTTCCAAGGTTGGGCGTTAAAGTTGTCTGTTTATTTGTTGGCTTGCCTCTTCTAATGTTAACTGGGAGAGTTGAGCTGCCTTGAGCAGAGATAGCATAGACTCTCCACAGTATGCAAATCCTTTGATTAGCCTCAGAGACTGAGCTCATCATGAGCCCCAAACTCAAAGGATGACATTCAAGCTTTGAATGAAAAGTTTACCTTCAAGTGACTAGGACATCCTTGGTCCTTGGAGGTCTCTCTGGTGTTTTGCATCAGAATGGCTCTTAGGCATTACAAATCTGTTTATTCAGGTCTCTGGCATGGTGTTCTATAAAGGGTTAGCCCAGAGGTCTTGGGACACTCAAACCGTACACATTCGAAAGAAAGGACTGACCCTCTGATCAGGGAGACCTTCTAAGCCCTCAGAGTTTTCTGCCTGATAAGAGAGTCTTTGTATATCTCAGGCCTTGGGCCACCTCAAATAGTTTATGGCCACAGTGTAATTTATGGTGAAGGCCTGCTTTTGTTCACCTGGAGCCCTGGGCCATGCTATATCTGCTTCAACTCTGCAGGGGCCTAAGTGTGAGTAGCTAAGGTCAGTCATATGGAGGCTCCATGCCCATGTGTCTGACCTCCAATAAAAACCCTGGACACAAAGGTTCAGGTAAGCTTCCCTGTTTAGCAACACTTCATATGTGTTGTTATGCATCCTTGCTGGGAGAATTTTGTCTTGTCTGTGCTCCTCTATGGAGAGAAGGCAGCTGGACGCTCACACCTGGTCTCCCTTGACTCTTCCCTATACACCATATTCCTTTGCAAATTTGAATCTGTATTCTTTCACTGTCATAAACCATAACCATTTGTATGACAGCTTCACTGAGTTTCATGAGTCCTTCTGGTGAATCACTGAACCTGAGGGTGGTCTTGGGGACCCTTGACCCAATTGGAAACACTACAAAGTGCCACCTCTTGCCAAATTTTGGAGTTTGCATGGCCCTTACAATTTCTGCCCCAGTGTTGGCTTAGGGCTGGTTCTTCTTCATATAAACTCTTCTGGAAAGTTAAACTTTCCTTGTGAGCTTTGAGGTCCCTGACTCCTTCTCTCCCCCCAAACTTCAGATCGTTGTTCTGAGACTATCCAATGCTCCAGTCACAGAATGCTCTGACTTCCTCAGTGCCAATTACTCTACTTCCATTTACTTTAGCAATCCTCACCCACTGCTTCCTCCTATACCTTGTTCCTCACTTGGGATAGCTCAACCTACAAAACCATATGCTCAGAAATCGAGCCCTACAACCCCACAGGACCAGATGTTTAGGAGCATGAGCCTTATAGTCAGAGAAGTCCAGAGTGATTTAATTTCTCCGAACTGCAGTTACTTTTCAGTAAAACGAGAGAGGACTGAATGAAACCTTATGTGTAAAGCTTTTAGCATAATGCCCAGGGCATACATGCCAGGGATTGTGGTAAGGGCTACTATTACCAAGCTTGTAATGGATAATTTTATGTGCCAACTTGACTGGGCCATGGGATGCCCAGATATCTGGTTAAACATCATTTCTGTCTGTGAGGGTGTTTCCAGAAGAGATTAGCATTTGAATTGGTGGACTCAGAAAAGCAGATGGCTCTCCCAATGTGGGTGGGCATCATCCAATCCACTGAGGGTCTGGATAGAACAAAAAGGCAGAGGAAGACTCAGTTTTTTGTTTTTTTTTTTTTCTCTGCCTGTCTACTTAAGCTGAGACCCTGGTCTTCTCCTGCCCTTGGACTGGTGTTTACAACATCAGCTCTCCTGGGTCTCAGGCTTTCAGACTTGGACCCAAACTACCAGCTTTCCTAACTCTCCAGCTTGAAGATGGCAGATCATGGGACTCCCCACCCTCCACATTTGCTATCACATGAGTCGATTCCTTATAGTGAGATTTACAAAGAATTGGTTCTTTTTTTCTGGAGCACCTTGACAAATACAAAGCCTTATGCTTAAGTCTGGGCTCTCTATATTTGACACCTGATTCTGCAGCCTGTCAGACCTCTTTTGACCTTGCCCTTCTTCCCTCCCAAGGCTAGATTAATCACCCGTCTCTGTAAGGGCACACTCACCCAAGCCCTCATCTCCCTCATCTCCTTGTTGTCCTTCCATGGTTATGCCTCCCTTCCATTCCCAGTGCTGTGTGGGTCCCACTGCTTGTTTCCTCTCTCCCTGTTCCCAGGCTGCTGGACAGCGCTAGGGAAAAATCACAGAACCATGCTGAACTGACTCCATTACACGTTTATGAGCTTCCCGGCCTCTGCTGGGCTGCCAGTGCTGCTCAGCCACCTTTTAATGAGCTCTAGTTGACTTTCTCCCACTTTCCCTTCAGTAGCTGTCTCTGACCCCGACCCGCCCCATCCAACCCACCATCACCCTCCTAATTCCCAGCCCATGGCCAGCAGAAGCTCTACAGAGAGAACAGAGACCATCAGAGGTGACTGATCTCACGTATACCCCTTGTTCTTCTAAAGCTAGCTAGATGTTCACCTATATTTACTTCCTCCCTGATTCTATCCAAAGAAATTATTACTCATTGCCCAAGTTAACCTTCTCGTCAGTGACTCCTGGCTCTTTTGTTTCCTGTTTTTTTCTCTAGGAAAAATTTAACTCCTTCCCTCATCTCTTTCTCCCTCCAGGCTTTTCTTCCCAGTATATCTATTTTCCCTCTCTCCTCCATCCTTTTTCTTCTTCTTTCTACTTTGCTTCCCTTTCAAGACCTGCCCTCTGGGTCTTCACTGCCTAAGGAGTACCTGTTTGCTCCTGTCTAGTGGTCCTTCCTTTTGCTGACCAGTGAAATCTTTTGGGGGAGCTTTTAAAAATCCCCACATTCATTTCTCATCCTAGACCAAGGCTGACCACCACTCTCCTAGCTCTGTTGGCATACCCGTACCTCTGCCCTTATCCATTTGATTCCACTGTATACATTATTCAGTGGTAATATCATTCACTCACATCTCTCCCTCTCTTTTTTTTTGTCTTCTCTGGTCCTTCTCCATCAACATCCTCCTGTACCCATTAAATTGGCCAACCTACAAAAACTTGGAGGTATCATTGATATATCTCCCCTTGTCATACCTTCATCTAACTGGCTAATAACATTTGTCAACAGTCTCACTCTGCTAGGTCTCGGTTGACAACAAGATAAAGTCTAAACTCCTTGGCCTGCATTTGAAGACCCATCACAACTTGGTTGCAATTGCTTTTCAGCCCCATTTCCAGCCACACCCTGCACTTCAATTTCACCACAGAGATGAACACTGTTCACTGAACATATTTTTATCCCTCTGTGCCTTGATACTTGCTCGTTCCTGGACTCCAATCTATCCTTCTATATGTCTGGTGACCTTCTCACTCACCTTCAAGGCCCAGATAAAATATCAGGTCTCCCTGGCACACTGCACTCATTCGTATTCTCATAGAGCTTTATAATAAACTCTAATTGAGCATTTGCCCAAGAGTTTTATGGTTGTTGATGTATTTTCTGCCTCCCTTACATGATGGTAAACCACTCGAGGTCAAGGGGCGTGGCTCATGCATCTTTTCATCTTTAGTACCAAACATAGGGAACACTTGCAGGGATGGGTGAGTAAATCTAGCCCGGGAAGCAGACAAGGAACGTCTGCCAATGTTCACGTGGTCCAGAGAGAATGGAAGAGCAGGAAGCCGGGATGCAATGAGACTTTGTGGAGAGACGTTGAGCAGGATTTGGCATTGTGTTCCATGCAACACTTACTAGATGTGCTCACAAACTATTCCCTGCTCTTGGTGTCAGGGACAGAATGCTGAGCTGGAGAGGGCCTGCGTCTGACATAATATGTTATACATTATGTTTTTATGCCCGTGTGCTGGGAGGGAGCTCAATTGGATTATCTCCCTGCCCCAGGAAATAGCCGTGTAGTAAGCATAATGAGATCAACGTGCCCTGACTGAAATTCTTCACAGCCTCCCAGGAGGAGATCAAGGAGAGTCCTGTGGGCCCCAAACTTGGGGATAAGAAGAGACCTGTCAAGTCAGGTGACAGTTTGGGAAGCTGCAGGGCAGAAGGCAGTGCCAGAGCCCCCAGGTTAGGTTACGTCCCCACACACCTCGCTGGCCAATTATGCTAAATTAGACTCCACGTTGGGTAAGAAAGACATTCACAGCCCTTTCTTCAAGGCACAAAGCTACTCAACGCTTCTTTCCTCTTCTCTTCCCCCTTCTTTGTACCCACTGGCATTTCTTTGTCCTTGATTTTTTTTTGCCCCCATCGCCATGATAGCAAGTTTCAATCCTATAATGTTGTGGATATTTGACATTGAGGATTTAACATGAATGCTTTCTACTTTATGCATCATATCCCAAAGACCCATAGCAAGTAGGAATTTGTCATCTGATTAAGGTATGAATGGGCACGACTCATCCTATGAGGGGAGGGAGGGCAGGGCTTAGTGAGCAAACTAACAAGCGTGGTCACCCGCCCAGCCTTCGCATTGCACTGTGGCTTTCTCCACACATTCTACAAATAGATATTTCGAGTATCTACTATATGCCTTCCCCTGTGCTGGGATGCCAGGTTGTAGAAAAAGTGGTGAAGGAAAGGGTTCTCCATTCCTGTGGACTGTGATTTGGGGGGAGGGTAGGGAGACGGGATATAAATAAGTGAACAAATTAATTTTATGTGGTGACATGTTTGATAAAAAAATAAATAAAGCAGGTGATGTGAAAGGAAGAGAGAGGTCAACATTAGAACCACCACAGTGCTACTTACGGTAGCCACAAGATGGAAACAACCCATGTGTCCACCCACAGACGACTGGAAAAACAAAGTGTAGTGTATTCATGAAGTGGAATATTATTCTGCCATAAAAACGGAACGGAATTTGGACACGTTACGACGTGAGTGAATCTTGAAAATGTTATGCCACATGAAATAAGCCAACACAAGAGGGTAAATATTGCATGACACCATTTCCATGAAATCTCTAGAATGGACACATTCGTGGAGGAAGAAAGTGGGTCAGAGGTTACGGGGGAGGGGTGCTGCAAGAGGGGGCAATGGGGAGTCGTTGCTTAATGGGTAGAGTTTCCCTTTGGGGTGACGAAAATGTTTTGGAAAGAGATCTCGTGGAGGGTTTGCACGACATTGCGAATGCACTGAAGGCCACTGAATGGTATGCTAAAAAAAAGGTAAAAATGGCAAATTGCAAGTTATATATATTTTACCACAATTTTAAAAAAGAAGGGAGGCGTGTAATAAAAAGGAGTCAGCACACCAGAAGGCGGGGGGACATTCCTGCCAGAGGGAATAGTAAGTGCAGAGGCTATAAGGTAGGAAAGAGCTGTGGTTATGTTTGGTCCCCTCTATAACTACCATGAAGTGTTAAAAATATGCTTCTCGGGGCACCTGGGTGGCTCAGTTGGTTAGGCATCTGCCTTTGGCTCAGGTCATGATCCCAGGGTCCTGGGATTGAGCCCCATGTCCAGCTCCCTGCTCAGCGGGGAGTCTGCTTCTCTATCTACCTCTACCCTGACTCGTTCTCTCTCTCTCAAATAAATAAAATCTTAAAAAATATATGTTTCTTTGTTTTTTAAAAAAAACCTTCAGAAAGGAAGGGGACTGTCAGTGCTGATTGGGGTAGTGAACAGGTCTAATTAATAGCAAGGGTCTGTGTGAGTTTGGGGGTTTGAAAAGGCTGCCCATGCATTCCTCAAGAAAGCCAAGTCCTCTGCAGTTGGTTTGCATAGCTTCCCGTTAGGCTGTGGGCATCTCGGCACTAGTTGTATGTTTACAGAGAAATGGCTCGATCTCTCCAGCTCAGTTTCCTCCCCCATAATCTAATCTTGCTTTAGGCAAGATTAGAGGTCACAAATGTATGATACGCATATTTCTTTTTGCATGTCAGGCAGCCAAGCCAGATGGTGATGTATGGACATCCCAGGCCTAATTGGCCCTCATCCAAACCAATATTCTTTACACATTTTTTTCCCAATATTTATTGGCTGGGGAGGAGGCAGAAGTCAAAAGCAACTGTTTTTTTTTTTTTATTATTATTATCACTAACAAAAATTGTTTGCTAATTTACTTCAACAAGGCAAAGCAGAATCACTGAAACATTCTCTAAAACATTCCCTTTTTTTGAGTGTTCTTGTCTTCTCTTCAGGCTTCTTTAGTCCACTTAACAACGTATATAATAAAATAAGTTTCCTCTTCTGAGAAGAAGGCACCATATCACGAGATATTTAGGTGGAGAATTTTCGCTCACTGGGACCGCATGAGAACGTTGTAAAAAGCCCCCAGCAGAGACGGGTTTTTAAATTTTTCATTTCAGAGTGCTGCCCACTTTGGGTGGAAGTGGGACAAATGACATTTGTTGGTTCATCCCAGTGATGTTTCCATGTTCCTTTTGGGTCAGCCTTTCCCAGCATCCCCCAGAAAGGCCTGGAGTTCCCGCAGTGGTCCAGGGCAGACATTGCTAATTGATCACCGTGCTCCTTCCTGCAGAGCCCACACGGGACTCCAGCTTCCCTGCCACCTTGTGCCCGGCAGCCGCTTCCAGCTATGGATGCTACTGGTCATCTTTGGGTGGGGTGAATGCTGCGATTCCTTCCAACTTCAATGTTTTAGGATTCCACGAACTTAAATTTTACCTGATGTAACAAAAATCACCATGTGCCTAAGACTTGAGTAACTGACATGTAATTTGGCCGGAGACATGTTGACATTTATCTAAGTGTTTGTTCAGAAGACAATGATGTGCAGAAGAAAATGATGTAGAAAAATCCCTCTTAGACATTTTCCCTGGTTTTATGGCATTTAAAAGAAGCAACAATTGAAGAATATTTTATGGGAGCATTCTGGGCCACTGTCGAACAGTACTGAGAGCAATTTAAGACCCAGAACTGAGGGGGACATGGGTGGCTCAGTAGGTTAAGCATCTGCCTTCAGCTCAGGTCATGATCTCAGGGTCCTGGGATCGAGTCCCAGGGAGTCTGCTTCTCTCTCTCCCTCTGCACCTAATCCCACTCTTGCTATCTCTCTCTCAAATAAAATTTTTAAATCTTTAAAAAATGTAAGACCCAGAATTGAGAGGGAAGACCTAGAACCTGAGTGGGAAGGAAGATCTTGCATTTTGGGGATGAAACAGCTTTTGAACTGGATTGATGTGGAGGATGGGCTAAGCAGGTCTGCAGGTGACTGTGGAGCTTTATTTATGGGAACTATGGCAAGTGCCGACCTGAATTTTTGGTTGAACTTTGAAATAGCCAACCCTATAGCAGGGTAGCTTTTGCTCCTAAAATCTGACAACAAGAATATTTAAGGGAGATGAGCACAGGCTTCAGAAACCCACAGACATGGGTTTGAGTCCCAGCCCCTGGGATTATGTGCTATGGGAACTTGAAATAAGTAATTTATCATTTTTTTTTTGAGTCTGTTTGATTATCTGCACAATGAGGATACTTTCCACTTACCTTTCAGCATGTGGTGGGGTCTATATAAGATACTGCTGGTGAATCACCCGATCAGGCCCAGAGCAGGAATTAAATACAAACTGGGTGATTGAATCATGCACTCCTTCCAGGAAGGACTCTGCGGTCAGAGCACTGCAGGGACACTGAGAAACTTGGGAGCCAGAAACTGGGTGTGTCAAGGAGAACTATGAATCAGCTGGACAAGCTAATAGAAAACCAACACCAAGAGGCAAATCACAAATTAATCAAGGAAATGAAAATTGATATATTTTTTACCAATGAAGTGGGATTGGCGGGGGCAGAGATCATCCTACTGTGGGTGGGATTATAAATCAGTATGGCCACGTGGAAAGGCAGTTTGCAAGAGGTTGTCAAAATGCCACCCAGCAACACACCTCTCCCCCGCCCCAAATATGGTGGTTCTGCCCTGTGCAAACCACCAGAAGCTTAGCCACAACCTTGGGAAGAGGGGGCTCCCTTGCTATGATTTATTCTAAGTCATAAGTTCCTGTCCATGTTACATATGTATTCATTTATTTGTTGTTTACTTCCCATTGGAATGTAAGCTCAGTGAGGTCAGGATCTTTGTCTCTCATGTTCATAAGACATATTATCAGGAAATTCAGAACATGAGTGTACAGAAAAAAATCCTACAAAGTGCTCAGGAGAGGAAAAAAAGATACTTTCATCTGAGGGACAGGGAATCAGAAAATATGTTGTACTTAAATATACATAAATAATATCCTAGGTATGCATTATTCTGCACCTTGCTTTTTTTTTTTTTTTTTAGATTTTATTTATTTAAGAGAGAGAGATAGCAAGAGCAGGTGGGAGAGGAAAAAGTAGGCTCAGGGAGCCTGATGTGGGGATCATGACCTGAGCTGAAGGCAGACGCTTAACCGACTGAACCACCCAGGCGTCCCTGCACCTTGCTTTTTCAGTCCACGGTGGGCTTGGAGGTCTAGCCATATTGGTACTTACAGATAGATCTACAGCATTCTATTTAACTTTCAGTAATCACTGCTTTCTTGCAGGAGTAACAGACTCAAATTCTACAGAAGTTATGCAGAGCATGAGGCAGGTCTGGAGGGAGATGTGTTATAAGTGGATATTATACCTGCCTAATTATGCTGCCATTCAAAGCACTGTATATGCCAAATAAAGTCACCCAACAATACATATACCTGGGCTATATTTTACCTAAAAACTAGCAGTTTGTGGGCTTTACCATTGTCTTCTCGAATTTAATGTGATGGGTGGTCTTTTGTGGGTCACCACTGGTATTTTAATTTATGGCCTCTTCCCCTCAAGTTATGGCTCACGTGGGCTAAAAACTTTGGGATTAACTTAAGAACGGAAAGATAGGAAAAGCAAGATCAAAATGTCAGTTGTATTGTCTTGAGGCTGATTGGAGAAGGTGGGTTTTAGCTCTGCTGCCAAAGGGGCTTGTTAATTTCTTCCAATTTTGGCAGAACCATGGACAGAGTAAGGTTACAACTGTGTGTCTCCACCCTGAGGGCTGGATCCCCAACACCTAGCAGGTTAAGAGATAGGATGTTTGCTTTTTATGGCTGATGGATTTGGCAAGAGGGACAGGAGTAGGGGCCTGGGCCAGGCATGTTCAGTTCCTTCTCTCAAATACAAATACCAGATAAATCACTGCTCCTTTTATGGGGAGAAATTAGTAGAGGTGGAGAGAAAAGGTAGGAGTGTTGTTCTCATGGAAGTTTCTCTTCATGGAAGCATGAGACCAGCAAGGAGTTTGGTTCCCTTAATAGTAACCAGCATTTTCTATCTGGAAATTTGTTTCTCTCTCTCTAATATAACAAACTTAACTAAGACAGCTCTTGACCTTGGTCTCTTTTCATTGATTTTTCCAGCTACATGGGAAAAACCTTTTCATTGGTAGCTTTTGGTATTCCTACAAGACATGGATTCTTTCTTGCGACACAGCTTTGATTACTATTTCTATTCTTTTTTTTTTTTAGATTTTATTTATTTATTTAGAGAGAGAGCATGAGCATGAGCAGGGAGAGGGGCAGAGGGAGAGAGAATCTCAAGCACAGAGCCTGAGGCGGGGCTCGATCTCAGGACCCTGAGATCATGACCTGAGCTGAAATCAAGAGGCAGACACTTAACCGACTAAGCCACCCAGGTTCCCCTAGTGTTTCTATTTTAATTGTTTTGGTCTGTTCTCTTATTATCATTTCTCTTATGTCAACTCTTTGTTTTTTAAAATATGTTGACTTCCATAGGTGATTTCATCCCTTCTCATAATTTCATTTTCCCCTTAAAATCTGTATCTCCAGCCCAGACTTTCTGTCCTAAGCTTCAGATCCATATATCCAACAATATTCTGCCCATTTGCAGAATTTAAGTCTGCATTAGACTATAAAGCACAGCTGCTGTCTTGGAAATTCTTCCCTTCACATTTACTGTTTACCTTCTATTCTGGGTAGGTTCCTAAGAGAAATTGAACAGCAAGAAAAAGTTCTGAGTCCTTATACATGTCCTAAAACATCTGTATTCTTTCTCACACTCAACTTATAGTTTAGATAGGTATAAAGTTCCAGGTTGGCAATGAGTTTTCCCCTAGAATGCTGAAGGTTTTGCTCTATTATATTCCAGTGTCCACTGTTGTTTATAAACGGCTTGTGTTTCTGATTTCTTATCCTTAGAGTATGACCTATTGTTTTTTCCTCTCTGGATATTTTTAGAACCCTTTCTTTATCCCTAGGGTCTGAAAATTCAAAACGATGTGCCTTATTTGGCTTTTTATTATTCATCTTGCAGGGTACTTTATGGGCCCCTTCAATCTAGACACTTGTGTCTTTCAGTTCTGAAAAAATGTTTTCCTATTATTTCCTTTGATGATTTCCTTTTCTTTATTTTCTCTGTCATTTGGAAGTCCAATTACAAGAATGGAATCTCGTTCGGCTGATATTGTAATTTCTGAAAAAAATATTCTTTTGTTCTTCCGCTATTTTCTACCTTTTGATCTTTTGGTCCATTTCTGGAATGTTTCCTCATCTTTATATTCTATTACTGAATTTTTGTTATCAGATGTTTTAATTTCCAAATGTTTTTTTCTTTTTGAAATGATCATTTATATAGTATGCTGTTCTTTTTGTAATTTGTGTTCTGTAGGGGCAATATCTTCTTTCACTCCACTGAACATTCTATTTATACATTTTTCTTCTGCTCCTTAAGTCATCTCTGTATAATCCAGGCCCCTTATTTATATTTACTTGTTTTGCTCTTTTTCTGTTAGAGGCCTTTCTCAAGTGTCCGGTTATCATCTGCTGGGCATTTTTTATCATGGTAAAATATACAGAATATAAAATACACCATTTTAACTATTTTTTTTTTCAGTATACAATTCAGTAATACTTAATATGTTCATAGGGTTGGGCAACCATCACCACCGTCTGTCTCCAGGACTTTCCTATCATCCCAAACTAAAATTCTGTACCTCTTAAACCATAACTCCCCATTTCCCTCTTCACCCAGACCATGGTGACCATTATTCTGTTTTCTCGGTCTATGAATCTGGCTCTTCTGAGTGCTTCCTATAAGTGGAATCAGACAATGTCTGTCCTGCATGTCTGGCTTATTTCCCTTAGCACAATGTCTTCCTGGTCGACCCATGTTGTAGCAGGTTGGAGTGTTCTACCTTGTCAAGGCTGAAAAATAATCCATTGTGTGTCTCCAACCACATTTTGTTTATCTATTCCTCCATCGATGGGCGCCTGGGTTGCTTCCATGTTTGACTACGTGAATACCACTGCTGTGAATGTGGGTGTAGAAATATCCGATTGAGTCCCACCTTTCAATTATTTTCATTTATTTTTTAAAGCAAGACAGGAAAAACATTAGTAGAGACCCCGTAGGTAGGTGTGCTCATGGTGCTTGCTGGGGAGGTCACGGTGGATGAAAGGGTATCAGACCAGCTGTTCATTAGAGGGTCTCAGGAAGACTGTATTCATTTCAAAGGCATATCCATCAAGCTCATGCATCCTCCTCTATATCTAGCAGAAACATCGAACATTTATAATACACGGAACAGCACCTAGTATAGTGCCTGGAACTTAGGGAGTGAAGTGCATGTGGGTGACATTCTTTCTCAACTTCCACAGGAGATTTCCCTGTACTTTGATATCTCCTTGATAATTGTAGTTGTGATTTGGGAGGTCAGAAATGCGATGGGGAGGAGAGGAGCTGTACAGTTAGATGTTTATGCTCAAGCTGCCTTGGTTCTTAGAAATTCCTCGAATATATGTATTTTAGTCAGCCTTCAGAGCAGAGACCGTGTTTTATAAGCAGCAGTTACCTATATAACGTTGTAAGACAGTTCAGAAATAAGGAATGACGGCTTCATCTTGGAATGTCGTGGAGATTCCTGTAAGATGTGAAGGTGACACAGGAGACTGGGGTCTCAGAGGGAAGAGGTCCTCCACCCCTGCTGTCTTCCGTCTTCAGATGCTCTGCTCCGGCCGATTCACTGAGCAAGCTCACCAGGTCAGTAGGTTTCCTAGGGACAAAGTGCATGTTTGTACTTTTATCGAAATGTTCTTTTTGTTTTTTTTTTTTTTTTAAGTAAGATTAATTTCCCTCTGAGCTTGGCTTACGGACAGGGTCACGGTATCATTATCCCGATTCCAGCCTTTGAGCACAGCACCGGGATGAGGCCAGGATGCGGAGCAGAGCCTGAGCAGTGGGCGTTTGGTTCAGTCTCTTCCTGAGCCGCTCCGGAGCCATGGGAGAATAGGAAGGAGCCCCTGCCCTTCCCTGCCCGGCCACCTCGGGGCGAGGCGTGGGCTGTGCTTTGCATTGGCTTTTAAATCATCTTCTTTCTCATCTCACTTCCCTGCTGCCAGGGAATTACTGTAAAAAACAAGGCATGTCTACTTAAATTTTGTTCAATTGATGTTGTTGTTACTCATTTATTTACTTTACAAATTCCTGGACAGATTATATACAATGTGGCAGTTTCTTTCTTGACATCTTCCACTTTGATCAGCCGAATGCCATCTGCCATCATTAGGCAGTAGTGGTGTGGATGTGTCTCAGGAATTGGTTGATGCCCCGTGAACCAGATTTGCAAAGGCCTCTAACAGTTCCTGCTCATCAGTGCAGGATGGTTACCAGGAAAGCGATTATTACAGAGCTCCAAGAGCCTTCCCCTTACACAGAATTGAAACAAACTAGGCAGAGAGGCAGGAAAATTTTCCAAGGTCTCTGCCTCTCCAGCTACTGTAACTAACTAGAAATCTTGACATTTCTTCAAGGAAATGTCAAATATTTCCCCATCACGTAGATCTTCACAATTCTTTTTTTATTTTATGTTTGACAGAGATGAAATTTAATGACCGAGATGAAATTTACAGTGAATGCACAGATCTTAACCTTACACTTTGATGGATTTTAACAAATGTATCTACTCATGTAACCAACACCCCAGCAAGACAGAACATTTCCTTCTTGCCAGCCAGTTCTTTGTGCCCCATTCCATTCAATCTCCATGCCTCGCAAGCAATCACAGCTCTGATTTCTATCAGCAGAGATCTGTGTGGCTGGTTCGAGAGCTCTGCATAAATGCAATTGTCCTTTGTAATCCTGCACCGTGCATTCCTTTGTGCCTGGCTTCTTCTGCTCAGTCATGTAATTGTGTATGTGAGTGGTTTGTTCTCTTTATTGCTAAGTGCTATTCTACAATATTTTTATCGTGGAATACTACTTAAAGAGAGAACTCTTTCTCTACCCACGAACTGCTTCTTTCACCAAAAGTGTGGGCTTTCCCCCTACATTAAGCAATTCTGACGCCAAGCACCCAGTGTTAGTACAAACTACAGAGCTCAGTCCCACAGGGACACCCCCCCCCCCCCGCCCTGTTCAGACACCAATCACAAGTCCTGGTTGTCACCGGTACTTTTGATCAACCAGCTATAAAATCAGGGGTTCCCACGACCCCCTGCTTGGGTCTGGTAATTTGCTAGAGTGGCTCACAGAACTCAGGGAAACGCTTACTTACGTTCAATGGTTTATTATTTTAAAATGTTATAAAAGATACAGATGAACAGTGAGATGAAGAGGTACATAGGGAGAGTTCTGGAAGCCTTGAGCTTCTGTCCCCTTGGAGTTAGGGTACACCACCCTTTTGTCAGGTGGATGTTCAAAACCCAGAAGCTCTCAGAGATTTTTGTGGAGGCTTCCATCAGGTAGGCACAATAAATTATTAACTCAATCCCCAGCCCCACACCTCTCCCCCAGAGAATGGGGAGGGTGGGCTGAAACTTTCTATCATGGCTTCTAATCATGGCTTGGTCTTTCTGGTGACCAACTCCCATCCTGAAACTATTCAGAAGCTCACCAACCGTCGCCTCATTTCCTGGTGATCCTATCACCCAGAAAATTCCGAGGGATTTAGGAGCTCTCTGTAGGGAATCCGGGTCAAAGCCCAAATATTAGAACAAAAGATGGTCTGAGCACCCCTACCACTGAGGAGGCTACCAGGGTTTTAGGAACTCTGTGTCAGGAACGTGGGGTAAAGACCAAATATATATTTCTTATGATGTCACGTTATGACTATTCCACAATATTTTTTATACATTCTCCTGTGGATGGATATTTAGGTTCTTTAATTTTATGAATAAAGTTGCTATAAACATACTGATGCAAGTTTTTTTGAGGTCACATGTTTTCACTTTCCTTGAGTAAACACCTACTAACCAAGTAACTGCATAGTAGGGTAGGGGTATGATTAAAGTTCCTGTTACGTTTATTTCCAATTTTATAACTGTTGTTACCATTATATATAGGGAGGATTTCCATTCCACTTTCTAAATATTTATTTCTGATTTATAAGAAAGAAGACAATTTTTAAAAATATTTAACTAGAGTCTTTGTTAATAATTTTTACTGATTCTTTTAAATTGCCTTTTGTTTTATCCAAGCAACATATCATAAAAGATTCAAACATTAAAAATATAGAGAGAAGGTAACCTGTGAATGCTGCCCCTTAACTTCACTCCACCTCTGACTTTTTCCTTCAGAGATACGGGATGCTGATGGTTCTGTGGGTTGCTTCCAGACTTTTTTCCAAGCATTTAAATGTGTAGTTTTGCAGGCAATCAACCTCACAGTGTGACACAATGTAGATATCGTAGATTTGTGTAGTTATCATGGCAGTTTGTTAGCAGATGGTTAGAAATGTCTTGTGCTAACAAAATCAGAATATTATTAGAATTTTCTGACAGCTGGAAGTAAACTATCTTAAAGAAAGGGCACCTTTTGTAATTTGCACAAAAGTCTTGTGGATCTTACATTAAATATATATGATACGCATATACAGATATATCTTTTTTATAAAAAATATCCTTTTTAAAAAAGTAGAATCATGCAATATTTATTGCCCTATGATTTTCTTTTTTCAGTTATCAATATACCTTAAATATCTTTGCATTTCAATACTTGACATAGATTTAGCTTCTTTTTCTTAATTGCTGCCTATTTTTGTATACTCTATGCATTAAAATTTAACTTGGACATTTAGATTGATTTCAAATTTTCATTATTTCAAAGATTCTTAAGCATGCACATTTGTATACATATGTAAGTATTTGTTGAAGGGGGATTCTTAGAAGAAGAATTTCTGAACTTAAAGGTATGTACACTAAAAAATAAAAATAAAGTACACATTTATGATTGTTCAGGTACTACCATTTATGTTTCCAACAATCTTTACAGAAGTACACTTCTATTACCTATTTATGAAAAGTACCTATTTCCATCCATTTTATAATGCAGGACATTACTTATCATCTTTAATTTTTGTAGAATATTATTTATCTCTTTAACTTTTGGCCAAACAATGATACTGCATTATTGTTTTAATTTTCATTTTACACATTTACTCATTAAAGAATGAGCAATGTTTCAGATATTTATTGATTGTCATTTACATTTATCTTCATGAATGTCCCTTCCATATTTTCTGCTTATTTTTATTCTGGGTGGGTTTTTGGGTTTTTTGTTTTTTTTTTGTTTTTTTTTTTTGCCTTTTTCTTATTGATTTATGGGGACTCTTTATGTATTGTGGATAGTAATCTTAAGTCCACTCTTGCAAATATTTTTGCCAGTTCATTTGTTGGTATTTTACTATGTGAAGAATTTTGAAAAATATATTTTTTATAGTTAAATTAGTTAAATATTTTGTTATGCTCAAGATTTTTTTTTTCATTTTGCTCAAGAAAGTCTTTCTGAATTCAAAGTTATCAGTGTGCTGTGAGTAGGGGTTGAGGTTGGGGGGGGATCCTTTGGGGGATGCCAAAGAAGTAGATGGTAGAGACATCATTCCAAGCAGATGAAGCAGCAGGGGCACGAATGTGGCAGAGAATGGAGCACAAGTAGAAAGACAACAGCAAGTTGATTTAGAAGTAGGATGGGGTGAGGTTGTCAGCTCGCTTAGGTTGGGAACTTTGTTCATCTAACTCAGGGGGTCGGCAAACTATAGCCCAGGAGCCAGATGTTTTTGTAAATAAAGTTTTATTGGAACGCAACCACACCCATTTGATTATCCATTCTCTACAGCTGCTTTTGCACTATGACTGCAGAGTGGAAACTGTATGGCGAGCAAAGCCAAAAATGTTTATGATCTAAAATTCCCAGAAAAGCTCGCTGATTCTTAATCTAATTCATTTGCATGGCCCCAAACATATAGATTCTAGTGTAATGCCTGGCCCATAAATGATGCTCAATATACAGTGATTTACATGGAATCGAAGCAATTACTGGAATTCAGGTAATGAAGGAGCCTGTTTTTGTTCCTTCTGGTTAAGGAGGTGGGACATTACCTTAAAGGTAAAACATTTTTGATCCATTCACTCATATATTCATACATCAATTTCTCATTCTTTGAGACTAGCCTCAAACTTGAATGGGCCTCTCTCTGGTGTGTTTCTATAGCAAACTGGACAGAACATTCATCACGATGTTTTCCCACATGCTCATTGGTTTTTTTCCTTTAGACTATGATCTACTTGAAGGTAGAGAGTATTTCCTTTGTCTCCACAAAGCATGGCATAACGCCTGGAACATTGGGATCCCTTGATAAATACTTTTTGAATGAATTAAGCAAGCATTTATCAAATGCTACTTTGAAAGAATTAAGAAATCCGGAAATAATGCTGATTTGAAGAGACGCTTGTGTTCATAAGAATTACGTGGAAGTGCTTTGTAATCGGAAAAGAATTACACAAATGGAAAAATTCTCTTATTGCTTAAAAACTCTTTCTACTTGCATGCATATATTCAGTGTATAAGCTCCTTCAGGAATTGCTGACAAGAAGATGTGTGAAGTTTGGGTCCAGGTAGATCTGAGTTCAAACCGCACCTTTTCTTCATGAATTCCTTCACTAATGAACAACCTGTTTTCACAGGCCTGACTCAGGGGCCACATTTTAAAAAAAAAAGCAATGAAAAATGAAAACTTTTATTGAGACCCATGGAAAAATACCCATTCTTACGATTCGGATGACCCAGATTTTTCAATAGATTTCCTGGAGATCTTTGTTCTTCTAGTTCTTATTCTCTTGGAAGAATTGCAAAGTTGTCTCTGATATTAGACCACCTGACATGAAAGAAGGTTGGAGGTTGGGTGGGCATTTGGCCAACAGTGGGCATCCATGGCTCAATGCAATCTGTCCTAAAAGCTTTTGTTGCCCACTATCCCCTCCTCCAATCTTTTGGACCCAGTTACTTAATTGTTCTGGAGTTTTGTCTTCTGAAGTTTTGTCCCCAACATCCTCGACTCCTAGAGCCTTGAGAAGCTATGAATAAATGGGAATCCCGCAGAAAGGAAGCAAAAGGACAGATGACACAGCTGGAATAGTTAAGACTGAATCACCAAATCCCACCTTCCATTCAGTCCCAGCTCATTCTCCCGTCATGGAGTCTGGAGTTTCCTGCCATCACTGCTCTCCCACCCTGTCCTCTGGATCTGCAGAATTGTCCCCAAGGGTTGTACTCAGTATGAGAAGGTGGGGAGCTAGGATTTACCTATAAGTGACCATTCTACATTTGAAGGTCAAAGAGTCTTTCAACTGGGACAGAGAGGAAGGGGCTTGGGAAGGGCGCCATGTGCAGTCCTGGATGGGGGTCACATTCACATTGTCCCAACATACGGAGACTCAGCAAAAGAAGAAGTTTTGTGCAGCACGGTCTCCATCTCCAAGAGGACCTCCACTGGGCAAGATGCATTTACAAGTCTGCTAGTCTAGATATTGGACCTATTGGTCCAATGGCTCCTATGGGAGAAGATCTGGATATGTCCTCCAATGTCCAGTGAAACCAGAATGACCTGATAGCGGCAAAATAACAGGCTTACAGAGTTTTAACAGGAGGAGAAGTGTGAGGTTGACTAGTTTTTTACAGACTAATGCAGAGACCAAAGCTGACAGACTGTATGTGCAAAGTGTCCAGGCCAATCTCAGCCATTAGCTCACACTCAATAACACCGGTCCCTTCCTCTATTTATTTCTCAATAGGCTGATTGATTTGATCAATGCTAGGCAGACAGAAGCTGGCTCTGCTCAGGGGAAAATCCCATGGGTTAATTTATTTCCACCTGACGCAGAAAGAGGGAATCTCTGGAGCAAGGTGCTGAATTTTGCACATCCTAGTCTCCTGGCTCCAGGAGGCCAAACCGCCACCGAGGCCTTTCTGAAGGTGACTTCCTTGCTCTTTCCCAAGATGCTCAAGCCGCATGGGCTGCTGGACTCCTCTCGGGTTTCTTGGTGAGGGGTGAGCTGCTCTGAAGATGAACCTTGGCACCCTACTCAGCACATGAAAATTTGATGTGTGCTATAAAGCCTTTCTTGCTTAATGCAGTCAGCCCCTTTGTCCACAAGAGCTAATACCCTTTTGGGAAATGCTGTGATTTAAGCTGAAATGTCGGAGAAGGGGAGGGTGCAGAGGGAATGTGGGACTCTGCCATATAACCCCCTATCTCCAACCACTTAATAACTTGGCTAAAAGCTGCGATCAATACAGAACCATCAGCCGGGCTCCAGCCCCTCACTGCCTTCCCAATCAATCAACAAGATTTAGTAAGCTACCAGTTGGAATTTATGTCACTTAAAAAGTGTGGGTTCTTAGACCAGTCCTACGGAGACTGATTAATTCCTCCTGGGCACTTTGATTAGCTTCCATTTGGAGAACAGTAGCCTGTTGATAGAGGCCCAGCTGTTAGGCTTTCCAAATGTATACCTAGGAAAAGTAGGCAATTAGCACAGTCTCTACTCAGCTCTGCATTTTCCTCACTAAACATAACTCTGCCCTCCATGAATAGCACATTCTTGTGGTAGAGTTGTGGTTGAGAAGAAAGAGAACCACTGGAATCTTCAACACATGCCAAGCTTTTTATATTCATTCTCTTTTGCATTTATCCTTACAACAGCTTTAGGGGGGTGGTTCTAATTATGCCTTGTTTTTCACGCAAGGAAACTGAGGCAAGGCCATCCTCTTCCTGGACAGGAGTCAAGAGTGAACCCCATGCAAGTATGTCTAAGAACTCACCTTGCCAGGAAACCCATCAGCATTGACAGGAATCAGAAAGGAGCCTGTGGATGCTCCAGCCTGCTGGAGGAGTGCTTAGCTTCCCCACACCTCCTCACCTCCAGTGACAGAATCCAGAGGAAGCCCCAAACACCCACTTTTCTCTCTTTCAACACTTTTGGCCCCACGGGACTGCTAAGTGCCTTGAGTCCTTCATGACAAATCTCGTTTTTCCCTTTATCTCTGTTCATTTCCCCTGCCTACAAAGCCCCAGATTCCCAGATCACCTTGGCTCTGGCTCGTTAAATCCTGAAAGGCACCCCACATCCCTATTGTGTCTCCTGCTCCTTCCCCAACTCATGGAAACTGGCTACTGTGACTTCCGGAATTCTTGGTCTGCGTCATCAGCAAAATCCTCTATGACCTCAGCAACTTCTCCGCCGTTCCTTTTTCCTTCTTGCTCTAATGGGAACGTGGCTGTCCCTGAGAACGGTTTCCTCTGCGGCCCTCTTGCATGATGACTTGTCTTCCCCCACCCCCTCCCCGCTCCTGCTTCCAGACCAGCCTTCCTCCTGCCTTCACGGAAACCCCCATTTCGCTTCACGTCATCAGGCCATCGGTCCCTGCTTTATAGTCCCACTCTACTTTGGCCCTTCATTTGCATGCCTTTATCCTAGACCAGCTCATTAACCAGTAATTGCAACTCTCCCAAATCCCTATTCTGTGCAGGTCTCTCTGACCACCACCTCCTGTCTCTCTGCTCACTCCATCTAGGATGCAGCTCTAGCAATCCATTGGTCTCACCGGGACACCCCATGCCTTGATCCAGTTGCCTTTCCCTGATGCTACTGTTTCCCTCCTCATCCAGCTTCAATTCTGCAGCTGGGCATTATTTTGACGCCCTCGTGTGTGCCCCCAACCCCCTTGTCATGTCACTTGGTCTCACTCTTCACTGCTCTGTGCCAGCAACCACACCGTTGAACGTGGCTGTTGAAGAAAAGCCCCAAATCACAACCAAGCCGGATCTCTTGTTTCTTTGCATTCTCGAGTCCCCCATGGTGTCTTTTTTAACCTCACCCAAGCTGGACAGCATCTCAGGCAGACCATGGGCGGGACTCACCTGGGGGTAGACCTGCGCCTGTGTGAGATGGAGCAACCCCCTTCATCCAGCCCCCAGGGCTCCAATCATGTGTTCCTAGCTTGCCTCCTGAGCCCTCCCATGGGAGACCAACCAACCAACTCTGCCTGTCCTCCAAGGTTGTCTCTTGGATTCGTGGGGTATTTTACTCCGTCCAAGGAGTGGGGCCAGCTGTCTACACCCACAGGTCTCAACCCTGCTCCTTCTGCAACACAGACAGATGATGTTCACACACCCGTGCTCAGCCTACGTCCTGGCTTTACCTCTCCCCAGCCCCACTCTGTCCAGAACGAATATCAGAATATAAATAACTGATAAGAACACAAAGTTATTCCAAGGAAAACTTTGGTGCTGCTCTGATTAGTTTTTGAAGTCAATGACTTGCAAATATCGATGCTCTAACCATCATTAGCAACTTATTACTAGCATCCCACTTCACAAGGGGTCGGGACACTCCCTGCAGTTGAAAACTGCAATTAACGCATCCAAGCTAAGTGCGAGCAGGGGCCGGAACCAATCAGGGGAGGGAAAGAGGGCTGGGTGGGGACTGTAGTGTTTGTCAGCAAGAGGACAAAAAACCACCCTCCTCCCATCCACTGTGGTTGTCACCTGCCCAGCCACAGCCCATCTTCTGAGTTTTCAAAAGAAGCTGGAAATTCACATTTTAGGGGAAACTTGTTGATTTTTAAATACTAAAAAGTAATTCAAAACCTTCAAAAACACTTTGCATGATAAACAAAATACAACTGCAAGCTGAGTTCTGTCCCTGGGCAGACATGGTGCAGACTGGCTCTCTCACCTCTGGATGAGTGATTCCCCAGATGGCTTCCTCCCTGTCTTTCCAGCTCTGTGTGTCTATGTGACCCCACTCTGCTTCTCTTCCAGGGAGTGTTTCAGCACCATGCCCTTAAAAATAGGTCTTACCCGGGGCACCTGGTTGGCTCAGTCGGCGGGGGGAGCGTGCGATTCTTGATCTCAGGGTTGTGAGTTTGAGCCCCACATTGGGTATAGAGATTACTTAAAAATTAATAAAATCTTTAAAAAATTTTTAAAAAGCAGGCTTCACTCTCACTATCAGAGGTGCTTGGGAGGGAAAGGTTCCTACATTGCCAAGAGGTGGCCAGAGAGGAAAGAGAGCAAAGTTGCTGCTTTTCACAATTAGCATCCTAATGGGTCACTCGCCTAATGGGGAACATGGCAGAAGATTCGGTGACATTTCCAGAACACTGGGAAACAAATTCATGAAGAGCTGGCTCCGCTAATTCTGTGAGCTTTGGGATTTCTTGTAATCGGGGTGCAGGCTGCTAGTGGCAGCTGGGTCAGCCCAACAGCCTCTCCAGGTGCTGGGACACCTGCTTAGCTTGACCTTGATCTTGACACTGCAGGGGAGCCAGTTGGCCTTCAGGTCGGAGGAGGGAAGAAGGGACTGAGAATGGGAAGATGCTGAGGGAGGCAGGGAGTCCCGCTGCCAGCTTCAGCCAGGGTCCGAAGACCAACGAGGGCCAACTCACTTCAACTAGAGTCACAGAAACAGAGAATGGGGTTGGGGGACGTTGGACATTTACCTGGCTTACCTCCCCTTCTCCACACGTCTGCTGCTTTCCTGCCACCATCACATCAGCTGGGACTCAGGACTCAACCTGCCCTTGAGAGTTTGCTTTAACTTGTGGGAGGAAACTGATTGCACACTGGTTTTCGGTGAGGGGGTGGGGGTGCCCCTAGTCTCCAAACTGCTCTTCTCTTTTAAGGAAAGAGAACCATAAGGCATTGATGAATTTGCTGAGAAACTGCATCACTGGTCCTGAAACTGAACCTCCACGAGGTCAGGAATAGTGTCTGTGAAGTCACAAGGTCCAGCAGGGTGGCTGGCACATAGTAGGGGTGCAAAAGTATTGTTGAATGGACAGAAGAAAGAAAGGAAAAAGGAGGGAAAGGAGAGAGGGAGGGGAGGAGAAAGAGGGGTGTCTGCGGGAGTCGACCCTGTATGTGAAGCCTTGTGCTGTGTATGATAAAGACAATTTCATTTTGGGGGGGTGGAGTGGGGTGTTTGGAAGACCTGGTCAGGCGTTTCTCTTATGCAGATGACCCAGAGAAAGGAGGAGGGGGAAACCTTCACAGCACAGATTTATTTTTTAATTTTTTAATTATTTCTTATTTTTTTTAACTGCTAGGCAATTAGGCAGTTTTCTTTCCGCTAAAATATAAAGCTTTCCCTCCCATCTGGAGAGAAATGGCTTTAGCAATGTGGCAGTTTCCATTTGCAGCCAGAGAAGTAATTTATGAACAGAAACATGAAACAATTTGGTAAGAATGACCGTATAATTTAAGGCCCAAATTATGATCATATTAAGGGTGTAGTTAATATTATGCCAGCTTTTAAACGCAGAGAAGGAGGCAGAACTGCTGGTGACCAGTCGTACCGAACCGCCAACCAGTGGGTGCTGTGAAGTTGGCTTTCTCTGAATTGCGGTGGACATTGGTTCCCCAGGGTTGCCGCAGCTCCCCAAAGATGATGTTTCTGGAGCTGAATGAACAAAGGGCATGCGTTTCCCTGGCTACTGACCTCAAAGCACAATGAAGACCAGGTTCCCTCCACTTCATCTCACTAAGATGGGTACAGCATCTCCGGAAACATTGATTGCATGGTTGCAAGTCCGATGCATCCTCTCCATCTGGAGAAGGGCCCACCATTTTGCCCCAGGAAGGAGAATGTCAAGTTCTTTTCTTCTCATGTAAATCCCTCAGTAATTTGCTCTTTCTGTTCACCCAGTGAGCCTTTTGGGGGTATCTTCCATAGGCCCCCCAAGCAGTCCTCTGGGCATACCACAATGAACACAACACATGCTGTAGAGAGGGACCATTACTCCCTCTTCTCTGAGGAGGAAAACTTCCATCTTTCTTTCCAACCCTACTGTGGTTTCTTCTTCAGGGAGGAGGAGTGACTTACCCAAATGCTAAAACTGGAGAAAGGAATCTTGCCTGTGTAGCCCAGTCCCCTTCCTGCTTCCTGCATGGGTCCTGATTTGTGTGCATTCTCATTTCTCCATGTAGTAAATGCCTTGCTCTGCCTCCCTCCCTGGGGTGTGTGGAGGTGAGTGGGAAAGAGGGAGATCTGAAGTTGAATCAGAAGGTAATTAACCATCGAGCATTAACCATCAGCATGGTTGGAATATGTGTGGTGGGAGGTGGGGAACAGGAGGAGACAAGCAGAGACCAGGGAATAGAAGACCATATGGGTCTTTGTGGAGGAGTTTGGATTTTATCTTGAGAACGATGGGGGCCGGGTGAGGGTTTTAAGGAAGGGAGTGAATGAGTGAATTGATCAGATTTGGAGAGATTGCTCTGACCTGTAGTGTGAAGAGGTTGGAGGGAGATGGGAATGTTTGGAAGATGGGAATGTTTTAGGAGACTGTTGAAATTGTTGTGGGTGTGATGATGGTGGCCTGAAGTAGGATATCGGCATAGATAAAAGTTGTTGCATTTGAGTGACTTTTAGCTGGTAAAATCCAGAGGGCTTGGTGAGTGAGTAACTAGGCAGGGGAAGCCTAATAAAGGAGTCTTTGATGACCCCCAGGGTTCTAGCTTGGGTCCTGCGTGGATGAGGCACCTTTCACCAAAGTAGGAAACCTGAAGGAAACAAGCTTTGACAGGAAGATGATGAGTTCCATTGGCACTATTGAATGCAAGCATTGGTGGGATTTCCAAATGACAATGCTTGCTTGGTAGTTAAGCTAAGAGGATGTGCATCTTGAGGACAGATCTGGGCTGGAGGTAATGGATGTTGGGAGTCATCAACTTCATCCAAAGGGTGAGATGTCCAAGGAAGAACATGTAGTATGGGAGAAGGAGATGATGGAAGACAGAACTCCAGAGAACACAACACGAAAGGTTCAGGAAGAGAAAAGAAACACAACAGAGTTGGAGAAAGTATAGCCAAGGGAGTAAAAGGAAGACCAGGAGAAGCTGTTTGAACTAGTCTATGTGGACTATAGGAGAGCTTGCTGCCTAAGGGAACTTGGAAGTTTTCTTGGTAAGTATGGAGGCACCATTTGTATTTTGAGTCCACTAATGCAACTGGGCTGGGCATGGGTCTACTTAGTGAATCTCTCCAACCTACGAGTCTATGGCGTTCCTTCCTGACGTTCCTTCCTCTGTGGTCAGTCTTTACCTTAGGCCACACCTTTAGCACTAGTTGGTTCTGAGTAGATGGGGACACTCAGGGCTTCCAAGTAAAAATTTCAGGGAATGTCTATTTGCCTTCATTAGCTGCAAAATAAACTGATCTCCATGACTCTGCAGTTCAGGGACTGCTGGGCTGGTGTTTATACATGTCTAGAAATTCTCCCCTCGTCCTTCTAAAAGCTCTCTAGCAACTCACTGCACATCAGAAACACCTGCAGAGCTTTCAAAAGCAATGGATGCCCTGGACCCCGCCCCAGTCCATCTAAATTAGAATCTCCAGTGGTAGACCACCGCAGGCGCTGACATTTTTAAAAAGCTCCCCAGGAGTTTCTAATGGATAGTCAGGACTGTGAACTACTCATCTAGGCACACTCTAGCCTTGTGAGCCATTAACCTTCACCAAGTTAAATAACCAATCCTCCATAAACAGGAAATAGCTGCCAATCTAGAGATGTTTTCAATAGTATTGTAGAAAGTAATTTTTTTTTTAAATTCCAGAATCTTCCAGCTGTAGGATAAGCTGACACATCCTTTACCAGAATGGACAAACTCAGGGAGGACTGGGGTGATGATATCTGGGCTTGTCTGCTGGGCCCCCTTGGCCTCTGGCTGCTTAGGAGCATATCCCCCCACCCCTAAAAAGGACAGTATTGCTCCCTATAGAGTTAGGGTGGGGATTCCAGTAAATGTCTGGCAGTGAGTTCCCAGAGGATTGGGTTCTGCCATGTGCAAGCCTCTATGAAGAGTGTTCTGGGCCAATATTCCCAATGTCTGCCTACATCCTGGTTCTCACTTAGACATCATCAGGAGAGAGGCTGAAGGTGATGTCCTGGGGATTGGGAATCGGCTTCAGTCCTGCTGGGTTAAGGTTCCCTGGGAGAAGATATCAGGGTTCAGCATTATCCTATACAACCTAAGCCCCAATGAATCAAAGAACTGTTGACCTCTGTCCAGGAGCTGGGCCCCCACCTGTGCCCTATAGTCACTCAAAGTCAAGGATCAGACATTTGTCTTTCTTCCTTCTGCTCAAACAGGACAGTCCCCACTTTATTGTCCTGCAGGCACCTGTCCTGGTGAGCACTGGAGCCCACAGGCAGGGTTCTCAAGGCTTCACAGAGCAAGAGGGCAAGCTTACCTGTTTTCCTAAGCTCCACCAGCCTTTTCACTCATAGGAGTTGCCAATTTTCTGCTTTTGCAACAGCCAAATGAGCTTTGTCCTATGCCCAAGACAAGTTGTAATTCATCAAATCCCCTCAAACTCTTTTCCCTTGCTTTTTACCCAGACAAAGAACGCAGCAGAGACGTTATTAAATCCTTTTCTAGGGGTGAAATACATAGAAAGGCTGTGTGATTCAGTTATGCACTCCAAGAATTTAAGTAAATTTGCTATGCTTGATCTCACTGTTATGGAGCCAAATTTGCTGCTCTTTACAAGATAATACGTAAAAAATATATTCAGCACACACAGCCCCTATAATTCCCTGCTGTTCTCAACAATGGGAGCTAAGCTTCCTGCTTTAGCTCATATTTTTCTGAATAAAAGGAAATGTAAGGACAATTTTCTGTCCCTTCCTCCTGTGCCTGGAATTTCAACCATATCCCCAGAAGGTTTTTCTGCATTTCTTCCCCATGGTTCAGTGTTTCTACTGGGCCATCATATTTATCCACATTTAATGGTGCAGGAAATCCCACTTTTGCATGCAATACAGATGTGGAAACTATGTCTTAGAAGTGACTTGCTTTTAGGTGAAATTAAGTGCATGTTTGATAATTTTGGTTTTGTTTATTTGGACATCAAAGAAATATTCATACTAATTTTTGTTTATTGAGCATCTAATATATGCCAAGCTCTGTGTGGATGCTTCACTACATTAGTTCACATGATTCTCGAGATAACCTTGCAAGAGAAACATTCCGATCTCTGTTTACAGATGACATGAGTCAGTGTTAAGAGAGGTTAAATTTCATGCTTAATCAGAATTAAAATCAAATCAATTAATCCATTTATTAGCTTATTTGATTGAAAAGTTCATATGGAAAAATAAACAAGTAAGAATACCCAGGACAATTCTGAAAAGGAAAAGCGTGATCAGGTTTTAATATCTATTTTAAAGCAGTATGGTGCGGTTCTTGAATAGACAGGAAGACCAAACCATAGAAGCAGAAAGCCAGCCACTGGAGTGAGCATGTGGTGGTGGGAACCCTAACACATGGTTAGACCCAATGGGTATCTTGGAGAATTTGTCTCCCTGCCCCCCAGATCTGGGGTTCTGCCTTCCTGCAGCAGGGCTTAAAGTGAGAGCAGAAGCATTGAATACTGTGAGTCAACTTGGACTTGAATTATTTTAACCCTCTTATTTTAGAGATGAGGAAACAGATCTAGAGATGGGAAGGCACTTTCTCGTTTTTCATTACTGATGTGGTGGGATGGCATTTCAAAGTATTAGTAAATATTCCATTTCCCACCTGACGTGGTATAGCTGCTGACCCTCTCCCATTCCAGAAAGGTAGGAGGGACTTTCACCAATCCAGGGCCAGCCTGCCACCAAGCGCAAAGACACCAGACTCTGTTATCAGCTCAGAAAAGATTCCAAGATTTGCATGTTTAGACAGAACTACTTTTATGCTCCTGTGGTCTAGGTCAGTGGTTCTCGATGAGGGGCAGTTTTGCCCCCACAGGAGCATTGAGCAATGTCAGGTGACATTTTTGTTTGTGGCAATAGGAGGTGGGGGTTGTGACAAGTGTGCATCTGGCATCTAGCGGATCGAGTCCAGGGATGCTGCTAGTCATCCCGCAATGCACAGGGCAGCCCCACAACAAAGAATCATCTGGCCCAAGATGTCAGTGGTGGCAAGGCTGAAACACCCTGATCTGTAAGAGAGCTGGAGGGTGGGAAGAAGGGGAATTTAGGATGGAAGAGATGGAGAAAAGCAGAAGAGGAAAAGATACACTGCAGAGCAGGAACGACCCAGGGACCTGAAGTTGGGAGGACCGCTTTAGGGGAAAGAAGGTATTCTCCTACAAGGAAATGTAGTTTCCTTTATTCATGTTCTATTTCTTTCTTTTTTTTTTTTTTTTAAGATTTATTTATTTGAGAGAGGGTCAGAGAGAATGAGTGGGGGGAGGGGAAGACGGAGAGAATCTCAAGCAGACTCCCTGTGAGCGCGGAGCCCGACGTGGGACTCCATCCCACAACCCATGAGGTCATGACCTGAGCGCAAACCAAGAGTCAGACCCTCAACCGACTGAGCCACCCAGGCACCCCCTGATTATATTTCTGATAGCAGAGGATCTCTGTCTTGACTAAGGATTGATGGGAAGCAAATCTTCCACTTACAAAGTTATTTGTCTGATGGGATGGGAAGAACGTTCCACAGACAGGCTTCTGGCTCCAAACATTCCAGGTGTTATTTTCCTTTGTTGTGTTTCTATTTCATCTGCTGTGAGGTGCAGGGCACATTCATACAGTGCCATGACTCTGGCCCTGTCCCTTGAACAAAGTCAAGACCTGGGTGATGGACACAGTGGACATATAGGGATCTTCCTGGAAGCCACAACTTTGCTAGATGTGCATGTGACTGTGAACCCCCTAATTATACCCCATTAAACCCTCGCTGGATTCCCAACTCAACTTACCCTCAACTATGTCCCCCAAATGTTCATGGTCATCCCAGTGCCATCAAGTACGGGAGGAGGTGTGGTAGAGAAGAAGTTGGAGTAGAAAGAAACAGTGGTCCTAATCAACCGAGATGAAAATATTCGACTTTTGCAACCTTTACAATAGCAAGTGACCACTGCTGGAAAATGTTCCCAGGTCCCTCCCAGGAACTCAGAGGGGTCCTGTGCAGGCGATGGGCATTGAAGCTTCAACTTTGTTTGCATCATGGTAAAGACGCCTTGGTGAGTAGTCTTTGCCTACCCCACTCCCTGCCCTTCTGGTCCTGTGTGATATAGGAGAATAAGGGAGCATAGCAAGTTACCTCTTGACTCTGAAACGAGGAGTCCAGGTGGAGTGGAGCGTGTGGGCATACCTGGGACCTGGACCCCTTCTTAGGTTTGCAGGTTTATCAAAATTTCTCTTGGTTGTGAGTTGAGGAATCTGAAGGGTAATTGAGAGGAGAGTCTGTTAAGAGCCATGCAACAGGGGCATTCAAGATACATGTAGCCAGAATCACATAGAAAGGATGGAAGGTGCCCCCAAATCTCTTGGAGTTGGAGGGAGGTTGTAATGTTGTGATATATTGAGAAATATCGATGTGGTCTCTGTCCCAGTTTCCTGGCACAGAACTCCGAAAATCCTTAGAATTTCCTGAGGGATGGTGGGCAGGAGGGGAGCATCTTTTGTTATTCATAATAAGCCCCTTTCAACTACACCTGAGTTTATGCTAATGAGGTGGTTCTTGGAGGATGGGGCTGGTTGCCAGAGGAACCAACCACGTGATAAAGAGTGGGTGGGAGGGTTGAGGTGCTGGGATTGAGCTAATCACTGCTGGCCAAGGATCTAATCAATCATGCCTACTGTAATGGAACCTTCTTCAACAAAGGAGTTCAGAGAGCATCTGAGTTGAGGAGGGCAGGGAGGTGCTGGGAGGTGTAGAGAGGGGATGGAGGCCACGTGTATGCCTTCCTCCATACCTTACCTGTGCATTTCTCCTATTTGGCTCTTCCTGAGTTGTATCTTTTATGGTAAGCTGATACTGGTAGGTGAAACACATTCCTAGGTCCATGTACCATTCTAGCACATTTTCAAATGCCACGAGGGCCTCATGGGAACTCGGATTTATAGCCAGTCACTCCAAAGTCTGAAAGGCCCAGACTTGCCATTGGCATCTGAAGTGGGGACAGTCTTACGGAATGAAGCTCTTCGCCTGTGGGGTCTGAGCTGACTCCAGGTGGTTAGCGCCAGAAGCGTTGTGAGGCAAGACAGGAGACAATTTTTTCCATTTCAGGGTCGTGTGGGGGGATCTCGCCTGGTGAGGTCCATGGAAACCCATCTGCCCCAGGAGAACTTGCTCCAGGGGCCAGAGCCAGCTCCCTGGCCAGTGCTGAGAGTGCAAACAAGAGTAGGCAGGCAGGATGCCAAGAAGGGGCCAGCTCGCAGGAGCCCAAGCCTCACCCCTCCTCCTCATCCCCATGGTGCTGGACTGACCACAAAGGTCCACCCACTGTTGCTTACAGCCGTGGGCCATGCAAGCCCCAGGGAGTTGAGAGTGGGTTGGGATAAACACAAGGCAGTTACATTGTTCTCATTTCTAAATCAAGGCCATTACATTGTTATCATTCCTAAATCAGACTGGGAAAGAGTTAGTGACCCTAGATTTCATTTTTTTTTTTTTAAATAAATCACACTGGAATGTGAAAATTCTGAATGGACTGTATTATTTGTATCTGCTCGCAGGCAGACTGGGGTTTCAGAGCCCTAGAAATTAAAGTCAGCCCTAGGAATTAAAAGAGCTACTTTCCCCACTTTCTTTCTTTCCTTTCTTTTTTTTTTTTTTTTTTGCATATTGAAGTCTGGGATTTTTTTTTTTTTAAAGATTTTATTTATTTATTTGACAGAGAGAGACGCAGCGAGAGAGGGAACATAAGCAGGGGGAGTGGGAGAGGGAGAAGCAGGCTTCCTGCAAAGCAGGGAGCCTGATGCGGGGCTCGATCCCAGGACCCTGGGATCATGACCTGAGCTGAAGGCAGATGCTTAACGACTGAGCCACCCAGGCGCCCCTTGAAGTCTGGGATTCTTGAAGTATTGATTGTACCTGTTAAGTCAGCATCCAAGCTGCCATTATACTACACATACGTCTTAAGGAGTGCCTGCAGACTGCTCTCTCCCTAGCCCTTAGCTGAGTTTCTTCCTGGAGGTTGAGGGCCGATGCTGGTTTCAGGGCACCTAAGGAGTGCAACCATGGTGATCAGCAGCAGAGAACTGAATGATGTGACCTGGTACCAGGAGTGGGGTGCCCACACTGTTCTGATGGCCTCACCAGATGCTGAGTTCTGCCCATAGCCTTCTCCCCATCACCATCACCCCTCCCCCCTCAAGCTTTGCGCTGAAGCGAAGGTGAAGATCAGCAGGGTTTGAAGCTCCTGTCCATGGGGAGGGGCCTGGAGTCTCTTGCTCTACCCCTGCGAGGGGGAGCTGTCCTTTGGGGGACTACAGTAGACTGTTTGGGTCAAAGCCACTACTTTTATGCAGGAAGTGAGCCTTTTACACAATGATTTATGTTGTTTGAGAGTCAATATAATACAGCATTTTCTGCTCAGCTCTCATGGGGATGTTTTCAAAAAATTTTGTCCACCTGCTCCTCGTGAAAAACACAGGTGGGTTGCACAATGAACCCTCAGTGCTGAAGGACAGAGGTCCTACCTCCAGGAAAGCCAGATTTTCTTCAGTATGGCCTGGAGAGAGCAGTTGCATTTGGCTTTGAGGGGAAGCAGGGAGGGCTTCTTAGGAGGGGAGGAGTCCTGAAGGCTGAATGGGGATCTCTCTGTGGGCCCAAGTAGGAGAGACTTTGCGAGGTTTAGAAACAGGGAGAACAATCCAAAACATACTATATGTTCTGTTTGGGAGCCTGTGTGACTCCTGCCACATGGCCAGAGCCTCTGCTCCTAAAACAGAGCCTTTATTCTACTCACCGCCTGGAAACCAGAGCCCAAGAGAAGGTGGGAGGGAAGATTTTATTTCACCGAATGAATATGCTTTCTAGTTTCCTGTCACCCTGGGGGCCCTTGGGGAACCTTGCAGGCAGTCAGAGGGAGTCATATGGAGTCTGGAAGCATGGCATTCTATACTGATAAAGCATCATGGAGGCAGGCTGCCCGCTCCCTCTGCTAGGAGCAGGGTGGAGCAGTGGATGCCCTGGTGTTTGGCTTCTGAAAGGGGTAAAGAACACTCATGCTTCACAAATGAGTCTTAAGACAGTGGAGTGGAAAAGAATCGCGTGGGCGTGCCTCATGCCTGCCAAGGGTTTGTATGGCAGCAACTGGGGAAATGGATCCATATAATGTGGGGGCTCAGATCAGGGAATGGGGAGACCTAGGGTTGATTCCTAGGTCTGCCCTTTCCTGCTCTTTGAACTGAGATAAATGACCTTGTACCTCTTGTGCCTCAGTTTCCTTATCTGTATATGTCATCCATTTAACTAAAGTATATTGAGACCCTTCTTTGTGCCAGACCTTGCCAAGTGTTCGGGATACCAAGAAAAAAAAAAAGCACTAATCTTGGCTTCAAGTTGTGCACCCAATGGTGGGTCAGACGAGACAGCCTTAAGACCTTTCTAGTCCCATACTCTGTGTTCTGTTCTGAGATTTGAAAACCCTCCTGAGAATTTCCTATAGGATCTCTTCTACATAAATCTCTCCTTCCAGGTGCTTAGCAAAAGTTGTTCTTAGCCCTCATTCCTCAATCTTCGTCCTTCTGAAGCCCCACCCCGACCCCCATCAGGTTCCCAGGGCCGGGGGCTGCCACTCTCCTCAATCTCCCACCTGCTTCTGTCCCTCCATTCCATTGCTGAAGCTGTGGATGCTGATGGAACAAACTAATTCCAACCAAGGTATTTGTTGTTTATTTGCATGTTTACACATTTATCTGTTACTCTTTTCAGGTAACATTTACCTATTAACAGCAATTTCCAACACATTGATTCCAACATCAATCTCAAGAAGGATTTGATGGGTCTTGAAAATTCATTGATTACAGAGAAGAAATAAAGGGAAGTGTCAGAAACTAATATTATGGATCTGAGTCTGGGTGATTAAAGAAGAATGGCAGTACTAGCCAATATGGGAAATTGAGAGGGATAATCATGTTTTTATTAATGAATTATTATTACTCAAATAATATACGCAAATATTATCCTCACTGAGACATGAAAACATCACAACCGTTATTGACAACTTCCCAACAAACCCAATTCCTTGCTTAGAGATAAAGTTTTATTATTTTCATATGTATTTTTCTAGACTTTTCTCTCTCTTTTTTTTTAAGATTTATTTATTTATTTTAGAGAGAGCACAAGTGGCAGGGGCAGAGGGAGAAGGAGAGAGAATCTCAAGCAGACTCCGTGTGGAGCATGGAGCCTAATGTGGGGCTCGATCTCAGGACCTGAGCTGAAATCAAGAGTCATATGCATAACCGATTGTGCCACCCACGCATCCCTAGACCTTTCTCTTTCCACTTAAGAGCATAGAACCCCAACGTCGTAAGATCTGTACAAGATAACAGTCATTATTTTTTCCAATTGCTGCATGGGATTTCACAGTAGGGATCGACTCTAGTTTATGTATATATTACCCTCTATTGATACACTATTGGGCAGTTTCCATTTTGCCATTATGAACAATGCTGTAAAGAACGTCCTCGTACCTCCTTTCTGTACACATACGCATGTGTTTCTCTATTTGAATGTGGCATGCATATTTTAAATTCCAGTATTTACTGTCACAGTGCCATTTGGACACGTTGCCTCCAAAGTGCAGTGCCAACCCACATGGGGATGCAGTGTTTGCGAGCAGAGGATGGATCTAGTTCAGAATATGTTGAGTCTGAAGAGTCAGCACAGAGCATCTCTACTTGGATACTTTGGGGTGTTTGGAGAGAAGATGGGGTGAAGGTTTAAGGTTAGGTATGTGGAGTTTTAGAGGGACTCTGAGATCTCTGGGAACGTGGGAAGAGTGAGAGGTAATCAGAGCAAAACATCAGTTTGTTGGTGAAGGGAAAAGCTTCCACCATTGTGCAGAAAGAGAGGAGAGAAAAACTCTAGGTTAGGGTAACCAACGATCCACTTTGCTGAGACTGCAGGAGCTTCCAGAATGTTAGACTTTCACTGCTAAAACTGGATGTCCCAGGCAAACCTGGGTAAACTGGTCACCCTACTGAGTGGAGGGATCAATTTGAAAGGGGGGGGGACACTATTTTCTCTAAAACTGTAGGAAGGAAGCCCACATCAGGTGATTTAAGGCAGCTCGAAAATGCACCGATTTTGGAGGGGGAGGCTTAGCTACTTTGCTGGAGAAAGTTTTTGAAGCACAGTATAGTGGTTCAAGATCTAGCACCATGTGGTGATTTGGTTGTAAGCAACAGAACTTGGCTCTAGCAAACTTCAGCAAGGGGGAATGTATTGAAAGACTATTAGAGACTCACAAAAGGAGGAAAGACTGAGGAGCTGGCCTCATCAGTACGGGCAGATCGGGAGCAGAAGCATGGCTACCATTTTGTGGCAGAAAGAGCCTGTTCCAAATGGCGGTATCTGGGTGGCACAGAATTGCCAACAGAGTCCATTAAGTTAAAGAGGGAGAGCCCTACTGGCCCAGCCCAATACCTGACTGGGAGAGGGTAGACATTCTGATTGTATCCTTCCATGAGGAATCTAAGAAGAAAGAGGTGACTCCTCAAAAGGAAATTAGGGTACTGTCAGAAGATAGAAATGGATACCAGCCAGCCAGAAACATTAATAGAGGTCCATTATGAGTCCCTAAAGATGGAGCTCATTAGCTGAACACTCCATGTGCTGCAGGTATATATTCGTATAGATGTACAAGAATACATTATGTGCATCACAGGTGCTCGATACAATATTGCTGGATATAGAAATGGATGAATATTCCTACAGAAGTTCACATACTCCAATTAGCAGCAAGCAGGATGAGCTATTTTTTCCCATACAAACCAAGGGTAACTGCCACCCATACAAAGCCTCAGACTCTTGTCCACACCAGGCGGGACTCACAGGAGAGTGCATAAAATGTCCCAGACTTGCTGACATAAATCTGCCCCATAGATATGGGTCACTCTATATGACTGACATCTTACTAAGAAGTTGTCCTTAAGCGTATTTTATGGAAAGAGTCAAATTTTAGATTCCATAGCGAAGCTTTCTGTTTACAGGAGTGTTACAGCAATTTTTTAATAGTATATTATTTGTTTTATAATTCTAGATTTTCTTCATAGATTGGTTTTGTTCAAAGTGGAATAAGCTTCCTTTTGGGGGTGGGCTAATCTGAGTTACTATTTTTTTTTTTTTTTTTTTGAGAGAGAGCACAAGCATGGTGGGGGGGTGCAGAGGGAGGGAGACAGAGAATCCCAAGAAGACTCCACACCCATCGTGGAGCCCGACACAGGGCTCAATCTCACAGCCCAGAGATCATGACCTGAGCTGAAATCAAGAGTCGGTCGCTTAACCGACTGAGCCACCCAGGCACCCCCTGAGTTACTTTAAAACAAACAAACAAACAAACAAAAAAAAAAACCCTTAGCTTCTTATACTGGATTTCAGACACACAACATTAATTGCTGACAAAGTGTTTCTGAGTGGACGCCCTGGAGGACCACTTTGGAAACTCTCTGAAACCCATTGATAATTGGTTGTATCCATCTTTATTCCGATGATTAATGTGCTAAGGTCCTTAAAATCAGTTTGTTCTAGTAATTCCCTTAAATAGGATTTATGCAATCCATTTTACTTTGCAAACCTTTCGTTGCCGGGAACGCAAGTGTGAACTTTATTCCCAGTTCAGAGGCCCGATTAACAAGGTTTAGGTAAAATTTCAAATAGCGATCTGTGAATGCCCTTAACTTTGCAGTCACAGGGCCTGTGCTGTCTTTTGGGGACTATTCAGTCTGAGTTGGGGTAAGCAACCCTGGGTTCCCATTAAGGGGCAGGGGCCTGAAATCAAGTCTCCCTAGGCTAGTATTTTGTTTCTCTTTTTCCTTTGGGTTAGATCCCGTTGCTGCTCAAGAAAACTCTGCATTTCTGTATGTAACAGATGGGCTATCTGGTGATTTTAGCCCGCATTTCTTCTGATGTCACAGTATTTGCTTTCACCATTCCCCTAATAAGTAGGATTTGTGTCCTTTGCATTTGTCCTGTCTTTTGTTGTTTGCTGTTGGAGATTATGCATGGATCCATCAAATAGTCTCAGTGCCAAGATTCTGGATCCATCTAGGTTTTGCCAGGGCTCATAGTCAGGTTCTGTCATAGGCCTTGAGGTACTTTAGAAACCTACAACAAGGGGCACCTGGGTGGCTCAGTCAGTTAAGCATCGGACTCTTGGTTTCAGCTCAGGTCATGATCTCAGGGTCATGAGATCAACCCCTGCGTCAGGCTCCATGCTCAGCGTGGGGTCTGCTTGAGATTCTCTCCTTCTTCCTATCCTTCCTCCTCTGTCCCTACCCCATTCTCTCTCTGAAATAAATAAATAAAATCTTTAAAAACCCTACAACAAGAAGATAAGAGTATTGGATGGGATCTCCAAGGAAAAATATCTCCGAATCTGGGTGATAGGACCTACATCAACCTTTGCCAAAATACACTTCTGGTAGTTGGATTTGTCCCCTTCCTTGCTTCCGAGCTCCTGGCCAGGGGGCCAATGGGTTTAACAGTTCTCCATTTAAGCTGGTTTCTGCCTTCATGTGTCATCCTAAGGCTACAGGGGCCGGCCAGGCAGATTTAGCAAGAATAGGTCTTCTCACCAACGAGACAGCTGCAAACACCTCGCAGGAATGGTGAGACTGCCCCCACCAGGGCCCTCGCCAGACATCACACGATATTCTTTCCTGAGGAACTCGAGTGGGGCTTTGCAGACCTGGACCAAGGGAAGCGCTCACTGATTATGGATGGGCACTGAAACGGAATTAAAACCCGTGGGTTCGATCATGGGGGTTTAGGAAAAGGATTCCAACACCTGGCAGTAGGAGAGGTTCTGAGGAGCTTGGATATCTCTCTGTGATTCTGGAAGTTGGTGCCAGCCATGTCACCGGGAGCCCCGCTTTCCGTGGAAAGAAAGCATATCTGTTTGTATGTAATGCACACTGCGCTTGGCCTGGGCTTCCCATGTTTCCAGCTGGTCTCAGTGAAGCTGCGTAGAGCCCAGGGTGACCTTGCACGGGCCGGTTCTTCTGCACGAAGTGCTTATCCGAGAGACCCATCTGCTCCTAACTGTAGCTGTCACTCGGAGGGAACTCACCAGCTGATCAAAGCCTCCTCTTTCTGAGCATAAAATGAAATCGGAGAAGTGAGGCCGTGTTGCCGACACCTTTTGGGCAAAGCCTTTTGTGAAGGGGGAATGTCAGCCTTGGTGGGTCCCATTTTCCTATCCTGCCTGAGCCCTGGCAGCCCAGCTGACAGCTGGTAGAAGCCGAGAGGCACCAGGAGCAGAGAAAAATCAAAGCTCTCTCGCGCCACCTGAGAGTTAAACCCCAACGGGCCTGTACGGAATGCCTCCTTGGAAAGCTGCAAGGGGCTTTTCATTCTCTTCAGGTCAGCTTTGCTGATACCCAGGGGCTAAGTATAACTGTAAGCATGTGAATTTCAATAAATATGTTTCCTTCAATTACCCAGCTGGACAGTTTAGTTCACCAGAGCCTGTAATCATACAAAAGCTGCCAGGGAATTGTTGTGATTTGGATAATTTCTAATCTCCTCTCTGCTTAACCTGCAGGGGCTACGGGCAGCCTCGGAGACCAGGGAGGTGGAGAGAGGGAGGTGGAGAGAGCCTGTTCTCATCAACCCAGAGAGGCAGGTCCTTGGCTTGGCCTCAGGGACTGATGCTGTGTTCAGACAGAGAGGCTGAAAAACATTGTGGAGGGTGAGGGTGTGTGTGTGTTGGGGGTGTGGTTTGGGAGTGAGAAGGTTTGGGGGGATGGGAATGTGGGGCAGCCACGGGGATGGCAGAACAGAGCTGCTAGCAGGCTTGGATGCTAAGAAGCAAAAGACAGCGCCCCTGCACACACACACACCAAGCAAGGACTCCGATTTGAGTCCCTGATCTTATACCCAGCACTCCTTCTGCAGATTCCAGAGGGCCTGACCCCGGTGGACAGAGACCACCATTTTAATGTATCATTTGTAAATGCAATTTGGTAAACCACGTGCCAATGCAGCATTATCTGTGATGGCCGCTTGGCTAAGCCATTAACAGTGTGGAAGATTTCTCTTTAAGTTACTTGGCTTGGGGGGTTAATGACCAAGGGATTCTTGGTCTTTACGGAAAGCTGCAGAGAGCAGTGGGGACACAGAGCCATCATCCGGGGGCTGAGTAGCCGTGCTGTGACCTTGGAAGTTCTCTATGGATGCACATGTGGTCCGGGGCTGTTGGGATTCCAGACTTGTGGAGGAAAAGGGGTTCCTCATAGGGTGACAGCTTTTTTTTAATGTTTTCTGGATGTTGGGCATCCGTTTCCATTTCCAAGGGTCTTCTTCTTGTTAAATACAGTCTGATTGAGAAGTCATTGGTGTTTAGCCATCCCATGACCCAGTCTCGGACAAGGAGGTGATCCCTCCCTTGCAGAGAGACAGGACTCTTAAAACGGCTCGTATTCCAGTCGCTCTTGTTATGGGACAAATGTGGTCCTGGACCCTTGCCTCTGTATCTGCTTGGCTTCTGCCATTCTCAAGCCCGACTCTCCAAACTCCCTTTAGTCCTTTATAACTCAATATCCCTTGAGCTTCACTTAGCCAGAATTGGATACTGTTCCTTACAACTAGGAGGCTCTTCCACCCAATAGATCCGGATCCTGTCCTAGCTACAAAAGCTTTTATTCATTGATTGCAATGGGATTTTAGAGAGTGCAGAATCCTCCACGTTTTGCTTTTGTTCTGATGTTTTAACACAGGGGGAAACTGAGAAGTGAGGCTTGGCTGACTTGCCTGAGGTCCCGTGGCTGGTTAGTGACAGAGTAGGGACCCCACGTCGGGACTTGGGCTGAGTCTCCCTTCTTCCTGCTGCAGCCCACATCTTCCTCACTAGGACATCTGGTGGCTTTGTGGCCAGTCAGTCCTTTGGTTTGTTGCGACGGGCAGCATGGAGGGGAGGCATGAGGACAGCCGTCTCACCCTCTGCAGCATGGGCTGGTTGGCAGGGCTTTGGGGGAGGGAAGGCACCTGCATTTCAGAAAGCACCTTCATCTGCCCTCTGCTTGGTCAGAGAGCTCAAGTCTGTGGTAGTTAGAAGTTGCCCATAATAAGAGGACATTAATATAAATGGGAAATAAATAAGCAATAACCACAACATGCACATTTCAAGATCACCTTGGAAAAAAGTCCTGAGGATCCCCCCGGGGAGAAGTTCTTCCTCCCTCTGCTGTATTTCTCGGTTTGACCCCTCCCCACTCCCCCAAGGCCCTGCAGCTCCTGTCTCTGACACTCACTTCAGTTTCTTGGCAGGAACCTGCCCTCTGACACTCCCCAGGGCCCTGGGTGCGTCTTTCCTCCTGTGAATAACCCCACTAACGAGGGTGACATTTCCAACTTCCCCCGCTGTTGGCTTTGTCATCCTGCAACATTAGGTATCGAGGGATACCTAATTAAAGCGCTGATAGTACTTTTACCAATAGTCATGTTTGGAGCTAAGCATTCTATCTCTGATGACAAAAAAAAAAAAAAAAATCTTTGTATCTGTCCCAGGGGCCTATATTCCATACAGTTACATAGCCCACATCCAGCAGATTGTGGGCATCTGGTGTTTTTTTTACACTTTGATTTCTTCTTGAAGGACACCCTTTCCCATTCTCTGCCCAGAGGGATTTGGGGGAAAGGACTGATTCCAGCCCTGGTTCCAAGGGCTGGAGAGCAAGGCCTGACCCATCAAAGTACATCTTCACTTTTTCCAAGCCACAACGATTGGTTCATGGAAGGAACATGACACAAGTCCGTCCCAGGGAGAGTCAGTCCTACAACTTTTTGTTAGGGCCCTCGGGACGGAGGTGTTCTCTTTCTGCCATTGGGGCTAAAAGGCAGCATGGAAACCTGGGGATTCTGAGGGCCATCCTTGCTGCCCTCTGCCTGAGATTGAAGTCAGGTTTCTGAAGGCATCATTCGAGCACCCACATCCTAGGGTGACAGGTCTACCCATGAATTTTGCAATTATACAAGCCAATCAATTCTCTCTCTCTCTTTTTTTTTTTCTTAAGTCAATTAGAGTTGGGTTTCCCTCTTTTAAATAAAAGAAGTTCTTATTACTATTACCATAGCAGGAGATCAGGATGAGTTGATCACTTACTACAACATGCTGTTTCAATAAAAAGGCATGGAAATGCCACAGGAGTATTGTGAAGGGGAGTCTCACTCCAAAAAGAAATCTGGGGAGGGATTTGGAAAAAGAATCCAAGAAAAGGGACTGCTTGGACTTCATCATGATGGATGAGTGGGAATTGCCTGGCCACATGGGGGCATTCCAGGGACAGGGAAAAACACACATAAAAACAAGCTAACATTCATTGAGCACACTTTTTTTTTTTTTTAAAGAAAGATTTGGATCTGAAATGATTCACTTAAAAAACTTTGGTGCTCAAAAGGGGGAGCTTCTATTTTATAAATTGAAGAATGTGGGGCAGCTTGTTTATAATGCCGTATAACTGCTGCTATATTGACAAGCTAACTATTCCAAGACATACCCTTCAAATTCTTTAAGAATTCTGGAAGTGAAACCGGCCCACATGAGAGAATAGAATCTATAACAATGGTCCACAGACCTGGATGCTCATCAGAATCACTTTCCTATGGTGCCAGGGGACACATGGACCTCACCTCTGACTGAATGAAACTCAGAGTGGGGTCTAGGGTTTTATAAAAGTTCCTCGGGTGATTTAATGTGTAGCCAGTTTTGGTGCACTGAATCTAAAGAGAGGAGAAAAAAAAAAAAAAAAACACAATGATGGAAAACACCAAGATTTGGAAATCAAGCGTATCTGGGACTCCAAATTCATCATTTATCAGCCACACTGCAGTTTATGACCTCATCTGTGAAACAGAAAGAATTGTATTCACTTAACATTCCTAATGATTTGTGGGATGTTTCCTAGGTACCGATTGCTATATTATACGCTTGGGATGTATTAGTGAATAAAACAGATGAAGATCTCTGCCCAGCAGAGACAGACTGTGAAAATAGTTTGATGAGTTAGTTGTATGTGATGAAAATTAATAAGTGCCATGAGAAAAAGAGAACAAAAGCATAAGAGGGATTGAAAGTATTAGGGGAGGGGGGGGCGGAGCAAGATGGCGGAGGAGTAGGAGACCTGGATTTCGTCTCCTCTCAGGAATTCAGCTGGATAGGGATCAAACCATTCTCAACACCTACAAACTCAACAGGAGATCAAAGAAAAGAAGAGCAACAACTCTCTGAACAGAAAAGCGACCACTTTCTGGAAGGTAGGACGTGCGGAGAAGTGAATCCGAGGCGATATTCGGGAGGATAGACGGCGGGGGAGGGGCCTCCATCGGCGGCTTCTGGCAAGTGATAGAGCCACGGAGCACAAAGTCGGAACTTTTAGAAGTCTGCTCCGCTGAGGGACGTCACTCTGGTGGCGAAGTGGGGGGTGGAACCCTCGCGGGACAGTGTGGTCTCAGGACCCTCGGGGTCACAGAAAGACCGGGGGTGCCTGAGTGCGGCAGAGCTCACAGGTATCGGAGCAGGGAAGCCGGCTGCAGAGACGGAGCCCAGGCGCGGGCTCTCAGCTCGGGGTTGCTATAAACCGTGATCCGCGGCACAGTCGGGCCACTGCTCCTCCAGCAGGGACCCAACAAGCGGCAGATCCGGGGAGACTCACCTTCTTCCCCTGGGAGGAGAGGTGCGGGAGCGCACCGCGGGGATCTGCTGGGCTTGGAGACTCCACCCGGGGTCGGGTGCCAGATAGAAAGGCGCGGTCACAGGCCGGGTGAGCGCGGAGTGCGGCGGGAGACCGGGGAGACGGGAGTGACTGACGGCTTTTCTCTGGGGGCTTGCTGAGGAGCGGGACCCCGAGTTCTCGGCTCCGCCGGGGCGGAGACTGGGAGGCCGCCATTTTCACTCTCCGCCTCCAAAGCTGTACGGAAAGCTTGCAGGGAACAAAAGCTCCGGAGAGCAAACCCGAGCAGATTACTTAGCCCGGACCGGCAAGGGCGGGGCAATTTTGCCTCCGGCAAAGACATTTGGGAACCACGGCAACAGGCCCCTCCCCCAGAAGATCAGCGAGAACAGCCAGCCAAGACCAAGTTTACCGATCAATGAGAACGGCAGAACTCCAGCGCTAGGGGAACACTGCACATAGAATTCATGGCTTTTTTACCATGATTCTTTAGTCTTTCAAAGTTAATTATTTTTTTAACTGTCTTTTTTTCTTTTTTCCTTTTTTCTTTTTTTTTTGAATTTTTCTTTTTCCCTTTTTCAACCAACATCTTATCAATCCCTTTTTAAAAAAAAAAAAAAACATTTTTATTTTTCATTTTTAAAGTCATATTCTATCCCTTCATAGTAGTTACCCGTATTTTTGGCATATATATATAAGTTGTTCTCTCTTTAAAATCTTGAGATAGTTTCTTCTAACAGATCAAAATATACTCTAAATCTCTAGTGTATGGTTTTTTTCTACTCCCCTGCCTGATCACATTCTCTCCCTTTTTTCTTTCTTTTTTTTTTTTTTTAATCCTCTTCTTTCTTTTTTCAAACAACTTATCAAATCCTTTTTAAAAATTTTTTATAATTTCATTCTTTACAGTCATATTCCATCCCTTCATCATATCAACCCTTATTTTTGTACATATATAAGTTTTTCTTTCTTTAAAATTTTGGGAGGGACTTTCTTTTAACAGACCAAAATACACCCAAAATCTAGTGTGTGGCACTGATCTATAATCCAGCCTGATCATATTTGATCACATTCTGTTTTTGTTTTGTTTTGTTTTGTTCTGCTTTTGTTTGTTTTTATCTTTATCTTTTTCTTTTTTCTTTTTTTCTTTCCTTTTCTTTTTTCTCTCTTTCCCTTTCTTTTCCCACTGCTTCAGGTCTTTTCTGATTTGTTTAGAGTATATTTTCTGGGGACGTTGTTACCCTGCTAGCATTTTGTTCTCTCATTAATCTATTCTCCTCTGCACAAAATGACAAGACGGAAAAAATCACCTCAACAAAAAGAACAAGAGGTAGTACCGACTGCCAGGGACCTACTCAATACGGACATTAGTACGATGTCAGATCTAGAGTTCAGAATCATCACTTTAAAGATACTAGCTGGGCTTGAAAAAAACATGGAAGTTATTAGAGAAACCCTTTCTGGAGAAGTAAAAGAACTAAAATCGAACCAAGTAGAAATCAAAAAGGCTATTAATGAGGTGCAATCAAATATGGGGGCACTAACTGCTAGGATAAATGAGGCAGAAGAAAGAATCAGTGAGATAGAAGACCAAATGATGGAAAATAAAGAAGCTGAGAAAAAGAGAGATAAACAACTACTGGATCACGAGGGCAGAATTCGAGAGATAAACGATACCATAAGACGAAACAACATTAGAATAATTGGGATCCCAGAAGAAGAAGAAAGAGAGAGAGGTGCAGAAGGTATATTGGAGCAAATTATAGCAGAGAACTTCCCTAATTTGGGGAAGGAAACAGGCATCAAAATCCAGGAAGCACAGAGAACCCCTCTCAAAATCAATAAAAATAGGTCAACACCCCGACATCTAATAGTAAAACTTACGAGTCTCAGAGACAAAGAGAAAATCCTGAAAGCAGCTCGGGAGAAGAGATATGTAACCTACAATGGTAGAAACATTAGATTGGCAACAGACTTATCCACAGAGACCTGGCAGGCCAGAAAGGACTGGCAGGACATATTCAGAGCACTAAATGAGAAAAATATGCAGCCAAGAATACTATATCCAGCTAGGCTGTCATTGAAAATTGAAGGAGAGATAAAAAGCTTCCAGGACAAACAAAAACTAAAGGAATTTGCAAACACGAAACCAGCCCTACAACAAATATTGAAAGGGGTCCTCTAAGCAAAGAGAGAGCCTAAAAGCAACATAGACCAGAAAGGAACACAAACAATATACAGTAACAGTCACTTTACAGGCAATACAATGGCACTGAACTCCTATCTTTCAATAGTTACCCTGAATGTAAATGGGCTAAATGCCCCAATCAAAAGACACAGGCTATCAGATTGGATTAAAAAACAAGACCCATTGATATGCTGTCTGCAAGAGACTCATTTTAGACCCAAAGACACCCCCAGATTGAAAGTGAGGGGGTGGAAAACTATTTACCATGCTAATGGACACCAAAAGAAAGCTGGGGTGGCAATCCTTATATCAGACAAATTAGATTTTAAACCAAAGACTGTAATAAGAGATGAGGAAGGACACTATATCATACTTAAAGGGTCTATCCAACAAGAAGATCTAACAATTGTAAATATCTATGCCCCTAACATGGGAGCAGCCAATTATATAAGGCAATTAATAACAAAAGCAAAGAAACACATCGACAACAATACAATAATAGTGGGGGACTTTAACACCCCCCTCACTGAAATGGACAGATCGTCTAAGCAAAAGATCAACAAGGAAATAAAGACTTTAAATGACACACTGGACCAAATGGACTTCACAGACATATTCAGAACATTCCATCCCAAAGCAACGGAATACACATTCTTCTCTAGTGCCCATGGAACATTCTCCAGAATAGATCACATCCTAGGTCATAAATCAGGTCTCAACCGGTACCAGAAGATTGGGATCATCCCCTGCCTATTTTCAGACCACAATGCTTTGAAACTAGAACTCAATCACAAGAGGAAAGTCAGAAAGAACTCAAATACATGGAGGCTAAAGAGCATCCTACTGAAGAATGAATGGGTCAACCAGGAAATTAAAGAAGAATTAAAAAAATTCATGGAAACCAATGAAAATGAAAACATAACTATTCAAAATCTTTGGGATACAGCAAAGGCAGTCCTAAGAGGAAAGTATATAGCAATACAAGCCTTTCTCAAGAAACAAGAAAGGTCTCAAGTACACAACCTAACTCTACACCTAAAGGAGCTGGAGAAAGAACAGCAAATAAAACCTAAACCCAGCAGGAGAAGAGAAATAATAAAGATCAGAGCAGAAATCAATGAAATAGAAACCAAAAGAACAGTAGAACAGATCAACGAAACTAGGAGCTGGTTCTTTGAAAGAATTAACAAGATTGATAAGCCCCTGGCCAGACTTATCAAAAAGAAAAGAGAAATGACCCAAATCAACAAAATCATGAATGAAAGAGGAGAAATCACAACCAACACCAAAGAAATACAAACAATTATAAGAACATATTATGAGCAACTCTATGCCAACAAATTAGATAACCTGGAAGTAATGGATGCATTCCTAGAGATGTATCAACTACCAAAACTGAACCAGGAAGAAATAGAACACCTGAACAGACCTATAACCACTAAGGAAATAGAAGCAGTCATCAAAAATCTCCCAAAACACAAAAGCCCAGGGCCAGATGGCTTCCCAGGGGAATTCTACCAAACATTTCAAGAAGAATTAATACCTATCCTTCTGAAACTGTTCCAAAAAATAGAAATGGAAGGAAAACTTCCAAACTCATTTTATGAGGCCAGCATTACCTTGATCCCAAAACCAGACAAAGACCCCATCAAAAAGGAGAATTACAGACCAATATCCCTGATGAACATGGATGCAAAAATTCTCACCAAAATACTAGCCAATAGGATCCAACAGTACATTAAAAGGATTATTCACCACGACCAAGTGGGATTTATCCCTGGGCTGCAAGGTTGGTTCAACATCCGCAAATCAATCAACGTGATACAATACATTAACAAAAGAAAAAACAAGAATCACATGATCCTCTCAATAGATGCAGAAAAAGCATTTGACAAAGTACAGCATCCTTTCTTGATCAAAACTCTTCAGAGTGTAGGGATAGAGGGTACATACCTCAATATCATAAAAGCCATCTATGAAAAACCTACAGCGAATATCATTCTCAATGGGGAAAAACTGAGAGCTTTCCCCCTAAGGTCAGGAACGCGGCAGGGATGTCCACTATCACCACTGCTATTCAACATAGTATTGGAAGTCCTAGCCACAGCAATCAGACAACAAAAAGAAATCAAAGGCATCCAAATTGGCAAAGAAGAAGTCAAACTCTCACTCTTTGCGGATGATATGATACTTTATGTGGAAAATCCCAAAGACTCCACCCCAAAACTGCTAGAACTCATACAGGAATTCAGTCAAGTGGCAGGATATAAAATCAATGCACAGAAGTCAGTGGCATTCCTATACACCAACAACAAGTCAGAAGAAAGAGAAATTAAGGAGTCGATCCCATTTACAATTGCACCCAAAACCATAAGATACCTAGGAATAAATCTAACCAAAGAGGCAAAGGATCTGTACTCAGAAAACTATAAAATACTCATGAAAGAAATTGAGGAAGACACAAAGAAATGGAAAAACGTTCCATGCTCATGGATTGGAAGAACAAATATTGTGAAGATGTCAATCCTACCTAGAGCAATCTACACATTCAATGCAATTCCCATCAAAATACCATCCACTTTCTTCAAAGAAATGGAACAAATAATCCTAAAATTTGTATGGAACCAGAAAAGACCCCGCATAGCCAGAGGAATGTTGAAAAAGAAAAGCAAAGCTGGCGGCATCACAATTCCAGACTTCCAGCTCTACTACAAAGCTGTCATCATCAAGACAGTATGGTACTGGCACAAAAACAGACACATAGATCAATGGAACAGAATAGAGAGCCCAGAAATGGACCCTCAACTCTATGGTCAACTAATCTTTGACAAAGCAGGAAAGAATGTCCAATGGAAAAAAGACAGTCTCTTCAACAAATGGTGTTGGGAAAATTGGACAGCCACATGCAGAAGAATGAAACTGGACCATTTCCTTACACCACACACAAAAATAGACTCCAAATGGTTGAAAGACCTCAATGTGAGACAGGAGTCCATCAAAATCCTAAAGGAGAACACAGGCAGCAACCTCTTCGACCTCAGCCGCAGCAACTTCTTCCTAGAAACATCGCCAAAGGCAAGGGAAGCAAGGGCAAAAATGAACTATTGGGACTTCATCAAGATCAAAAGCTTTTGCAAAGCCAAGGAAACAGTCAACAAAACCAAAAGACAACTGACAGAATGGGAGAAGATATTTGCAAATGACATATCAGATAAAGGGCTAGTATCCAAAATCTATAAAGAACTCATCAAACTCAACACCCAAAGAACAAAGAATCCAATCAAGAAATGGGCAGAAGACATGAACAGACATTTTTCCAAAGAAGACATCCAAATGGCCAACAGACACATGAAAAAGTGTTCAATATCGCTTGGCATCAGGGAAATCCAAATCAAAACCTCAATGAGATACCACCTCACACCAGTCAGAATGGCTAAAATTAACAAGTCAGGAAATGACAGATGTTGGCGGGGATGCGGAGAAAGGGGAACCCTCCTCCACTGTTGGTGGGAATGCAAGCTGGTGCAGCCACTCTGGAAAACAGTATGGAGGTTCCTCAAAAAGTTGAAAATAGAGCTACCATATGATCCAGCAATTGCACTACTGGGTATTTACCCCAAAGATACAAAAGTAGGGACCCGAAAGGCTACATGCACCCCGATGTTTATAGCAGCAATGTCCACAATAGCCAAACTGTGGAAAGAGCCAAGATGTCCATCAACAGATGAATGGATAAAGAAGATGTGGTATATATATACAATGGAATATTATGCAGCCATCAAAAGGAATAAGATCTTGCCATTTGCAACGACGTGGATGGAACTGGAGGGTATTATGCTGAGCGAAATAAGTCAAACAGAGAAAGACATGTATCATATGACCTCACTGATATGAGGAATTCTTAATCTCAGGAAACAAACTGAGGGTTGCTGGAGTGGGGGGTGGGGTGGGAGGGATGGGGTGACTGGGTGATGGACACTGGGGAGGGTATGTGTTCTGGTAAGCGCTGTGAACTGTGCAAGACTGTTGAATCTCAGATCTGTACCTCTGAAACAAATAATGCAATATATGTTAAGAAAGAAAAAAAGAAGAAGAAGAATGTAGCAGGAGGGGAAGAATGAAGGGGGGGAAATCGGAGGGGGAGAAGAACCATGAGAGACGATGGACTCTGAAAAACAAACTGAGGGTTCTAGAGGGGAGGGGGTTGGGAGGATGGGTTAGCCTGGTGATGGGTATTGAGGAGGGCACGTTCTGCATGGAGCACTGGGTGTTATGCACAAACAATGAATCATGGAACACTATATCTAAAACTAATGATGTAATGTAGGGGGATTAACATAACAATAAAAAAATTTAAAAAAAAAAAAAAAAAAAAGAAAGTATTAGGGGAGGTGGGTTGAACCGGACTGTATGTAATATTACACAGGGCTAGTCAGGGTAGGCTCATGGAGAAGGTGATTGAGAAAGGACTTGAAGGAAGAGTGCTCTTGGGTTAGAACATTACAGGCAGAGGGATGGGTTACTGAACTTCAGAGAGTCACATCAGGGACAACTCCAAATTCTTGGCCTGAGAAATTGGAAGGATGTAGTTATCATATATAGAGACAGGTAATCAGCTTGTGGATTAAGCAGGTTTTGAAGGGAAGATCAACAATCCAGTGTAGGACATGTAAAATTTGAGATATCTATTAGATCTTCAAGTGGAGAGGTTGAGGATGCAGTTGAATATATGGTTTGGTGTTTGGAGTTTAGAAGAGGAGTCTTGGCTGGAGATATAAATTTGGAATCCAATATAGATGCATTTTGAAAGCCTTGGAACTCTAAGAGTGGGCTCTTAGGGAGTGGGTACCACTGCAGAAGAGTGGAGGATGAAGAACTGAACCGTGGAACTCTCCAATATGGAAAGATCAGAGAGGGGAGGGAGAAGTAGCAAAGGAGATTGAGAAGACTAACCAGTGAGGTGTTCTAGAAACCAAGAGAAGGAGTATTTTAAGGGGGAGGGAATGATAAACTCTGTCAAATACTGCCACCAGTACCATACAAGTAAGATGAGGGGGAAGAATTGACCATTGGAGTGGAGAAGATTGCTGGCCTTGACCATAGAAGCTCTGGAAGATTGGTGAAGTCAAAAGTTTTGTTGGAGAGAGTGTGAGTTTCCATCACGTGACTGTTATGAGCATTATATGATCACTTTAGTGATATGTAAATTAATTACTATCATGGGCAGTTTTTAGCACTAAATCTTAATCCTCTTTTTTTGATCTTGAAACCCTTTCCCAACTGAGAGTATTGCCCCGTACTACAATACTGGACATAAACTCAGGGATCTTGATTGGGATTGCACTGAATCCATAGATCAAGTTGGGAAGAATCTGACATCTTAATAAAATTGAGTCTTCCAATCCATGAACATGAAATATCTCTCCATTTATTTGGATCTTTGATTTCTTTCATTAGAGTTTTGTTGTTTCAACACATGCTTCTTTTTTTAATTAAGATTTTATTTATTTATTTGGCAGAGAGAGAGAGCACAAGCAGGGGGGAGCGGGAGGGGGAGAACCAGGCTCTCCACTGAGCTCCAATGCAGGGCTCGATCCCAGGACCCTGGGTTCCCGATCCCAGGACATGAGCCGAAGGCAGATGCTTAACTGACTGAGCCACCCAGGCGCCCTTCCACATACACATCTTGTACACATTTTCTTAGATTCATACCTAAATATTTCTTTTTTTTCCCCAGTGTTATTGTAAATAGTATTGCAATTCTAGTTTCAAATTCCAATTGTTTGTTGAAGTTATATAGGAAAACAATTGACTTTTGTATATTAGTATTTTATCCTGTGACCTTGATGAACTTGCTTATTAATTATTATATATTAATTATATTATATCTTAATATATATTAATTATATTATATCTCTAGACAAGACTCCTCTTCTAAACTCCAAACCCCAAACCATATATTCAACTGCATCCTCAACCTCTCCACTTGAAGATCTAATAGATATCTCAAATTTTACATGTCCTACACTGGATTGTTGATCTTCCCTTCAAAACCTGCTTGATCCACAAGCTGATTACCTGTCTCTATATATGATAACTACATCCTTCCAATTTCTCAGGCCAATCTATAAAATTAATATATATCTATATTGCTGGTTCTTTGGGATTTTTCACATAAGCAATCATATCACCTGTGAACAAAGGCACTTTTTGTTTTTCTTTCCCAATTTGTACACTCTTTATTTCCTTTTCTTATCTCCCTCCCCCCCTACTGGCTAGCACTTCCAGTATGATGTTGAATAGGAGTAGTCAGAGGGGACATCCTTGCTTTGTATTTATCTTAAGGGAGAAGGTTCCAGTTTCTCACCATTACGATGTTTCCTGTGCGGTTTTTGTAGATTATTTTGGTCAAGTTAGTTTCCCTGTATTCCTAGTTTTCTGAGAGTTGTTTTTTTTTTTAATCATGAATGAGTTTTGGATTTTGTCAAAATATTTTCTGAAATAGTTGCTATTTTGTGATTTTTTTCCTTTAGTTTGTTGATGTGCTGCATTATACTGATTGATTTTTAAATGTTATACCAGCACTGCATACCTACAATAAATCCCACAGGGTTGTGGTACATAATTATTTTTTATGCTCTTTCCTTCATAAAAAAATATTTTTTTGCCTTCTCTGGTTATAACTGAGCATTTTATATGATTCCATTTCGTCATAGTATACCAATTATACTTACTGAAAAAATAGCAGTTGCCCTAAAGTTTGCAATATATATTTTTAAGTAATCTAAACCCACCTTCAAATAATATTATACCACTTATAATGTAGCTGCCTTATAACAGAGTATTCCCAATTTCTCCCTCCCATCCCTTATGGTATTACTGTCATTCAGTCCACTTATCCATATGCCCTAATTTATTTATTATTGTTACTTTAAACAGTTATCTTTTTGATAAATGAAGCATAAGAAAAATAAAATATTTTATTTTACCTTCAATTATTCCTTTTCCAATCCTCTTCCTTTCTTAATGTAGATCTGTATGCTTTAAAATTTTTCTCTTTGCTTTTGGTTTTCTGAAATTTGAAGACAATTTGCCTAAGTGTAGATTTCTTGGTACTCATCTTGCTTAGTGTTCTCAGAGCTTCATGGATGTATGGTTTGGTGTCTGTCATTAATTTTCAAAAGTTCTCGGTTATTATTATTTCAAATATTTCCTCTGCTTTATTCTTTCTTTTTCTTCTAGAATTCCAATTGCATGTATGTTACACTTTTTGAAATTGTCCCACGATTTTTGGACATTCTGGGTTTTTTTTTTCATCCTTTTTAATCTTTGCATCTTAGTTTGGGAAATTTCTCTTGATCTCTCTTCTGGTTGATGATTCTCTCCTCAACCATGTCAGAGGAGAGAATTTTATTGATGAGCCTATCAAAGACATTTTTCATTTCTGCTACAGAATTTTTGCTGTCTAGTGTTTACTTTTGATTCTTTCTTAAAGTTGGCCCTCTCTTGGTTATATTACCAATCTGTTCTTGCATATAGTTAATTTTTTCAATTATAGCTCTTAACATATTAATCACAGTTATTTTATTTTTTTAATTTTATTATTTTTTATTTTTATTTTTTAAAGATTTTATTTATTTATTTGAGAGAGAGAATGAGATAGAGAGAGCATGAGAGGGGGGAGGGTCAGAGGGAGAAGCAGACTCCCTGCTGAGCAGGGAGCCCGATGTGGGACTCGGTCCCAGGACTCCAGGATCATGGCCTGAGCCGAAGGCAGTCTCTTAACCAACTGAGCCACCCAGGCGCCCATTATTATTATTTTTTGCAGGGCTTGAACTCACGACCCTGAGATCAAGACCTGGGTTGATATCAAAAGTCAGACACTTAACCGACTGAGCCATCCAGGTGCCCTTAATCACGGTTATTTTGAATGCCCTACGTGAGGGGTGCCTGGGTGGCTCAGTCAGTTTAGTGTTTGTGTTCAGCTCAGGTTATGATCTCTGGGTCCTGGGATCCAGTCCTGCATTGAGCTCCCTGCTCAGTGGGGAGTCAGCTTCTTCCTCTCCCTCTGCGCCTCCACCCCCCCATCATGCTCTCTCTGTCTCTCAAATAAATAAATAAAATCTTTTTAAAAAAATTCCCTAGGTGACAATTCCAAAATCTGTGTCATATCTGTGTCTGGTTCTCATGCTTGTTTCATATTGTCAACTGTATTTTTTCTTATCTTCCAGGATGGCTTCTTATCCTTTTTGTTGCGAGGCAGAAATGATAAATCAGGTAATAGGGACTGAGTAAATGAGCCTTTAGTGTGAGGTTTTATGTTAACTTGGCTAGGAGTTGGTTTGTAGTTGCAGGTACCAGAAGCTTTATATTCCTCTGGTGCCCTTGTTTTTGTCATCTCTTTTATCCTTGGGCTTCCCTAAGAACTCCTCCTTAATTAGAGTCTGTACCTTGCAGCTCTTTTAGTTGTAAAATGCTATTATATTGGAGGCTTGCTGATGTGATGATAAGCAATAAGAGAGGGAAGCATTCTAGAATCTTAGGATTAAATCTCAGTTTTCAGTGGGTCTGTGTCCTGGGTTGTGACCTTTGCAAGTTTTTCTTAGCTTTTATTTTCACCTCTTAGGTGAGAGAGGAAAACTACAGGGGGCTGGAGTTGGAGATATGTCTTTCCCTTGAGTGTGATGAGGCTCTGGTTAGTGTCATTCCCTCTGGGTAACAGGTCCTTGTGATGGAGAAGGGTTTTGGTGTGTTCACACAATGGTTACTCTCCTTCTTACCCTGCCAGAGCCAGGAGGGGATCTTTGCTATCTCTTACTGCTGTCTGACCTTGGGCAAGGAAACTAAACTTCTCTGAGAATCAGTATTTTCATCTGTGAAAGAATTCAACCTACTCACAGAGTAGTTGTAAGATCGAGGCATATAACTCACGTAAAACGCATGATGCTGTGCCCAGCACATGTTAAGACCTATTATTATCATTCCTTGTTACTAGTTTATATTCATTCGAGGCTCCAACCTTGTGTAGTTTCTGGTAAATGAGTTTCTACCAGAAAAACCTACTTCATGTAAACATGAGCCCGAGGAGACCTCATTTATCTCCTTGATCTACTCATTCAACTACATTTTCCCCCCTTTACTTTTTGAATCCTCCAATAAATGAGGATTTTTCAGGTTGATTACTGTATTACTTTACTAGGGCTGTCTTAACAAATTACTACAGACTTGGGGGCATAAATAACAGAAAAGCATTTTCTCACAGTTTCCAATGCTGGAAGTCCAAGATCAAGGTGTTGGCTGGGTTGATTCCTTCTGAGGGCTCTGAGGGAAGATCTGGTCCCGTCTCTTTTCCTTGGTGTGTAGATGACCATCTCTCTCTGTCTCTTCACATGGCATCTTCCCTCTATGGGTCTCCCTGCATCTAAATTTCCCCTTTTAGTAAGTGACCCCAATCATAGTGGGTTAGGGACCATGCAGATGACCTCACTTTAAATTGACTAACTCTGTTAAGACTGCATCTCCAAATAAGGTTACATATGGAGGTCAGGATTCAAAATGTGAATTTTAGGGGGACACAGTTCAACCTGTAACAGTTACCTTGCCAGTAACTTCTTCCTGTTGCTACATCTATCTCATTTTGCTTTCTGCTAATGCTTAGTTTGAGGGATCAGTGTAAAATTTAGTCATCGCTTCACACACCTTTCCCTATTTCAGAAGTTTGCCTTGATTCGTTCTCTGCTCTTGGTCTGTCATTACCTTTTCTGACTCCTTCTTGGTCCATTGAGAAATTTTATCCCAAGTTGGCTGTTCTCATCCTCTGGCTGTGTTTGTCTTGGCTTTGAACAAATTCCAAAAATAATCCTTTGTAACCTGTAATTTTATCTCTGTGTTGTCTTTTGTTTTTCTCCACATTGCTGGAAACATGACAGAAGATTCTCAGAGTAATTCTGATCAGCACATATTCATGACAGCTCCAAAAAGGCTATTTTATCCTTAGCCAGATGCACCTGTAACTTTGCATTTCTTAGTACTTTTGGACATACCAGGGAATTAATATATGAAATTGGCTTTGGAATACTATGTATTTGCATGCTTAGACATTTTGTTTAATTTATTTCAATTCAACAAATATTTATTGAGGACCTACTAAGCTTCAGATCCTGAAGACACAATAATTTATAAGATGTAGTTGCTAATTGCCGGAAGCTCTCAGTCCAGCAGAAAAGACACATGTAAATACCTTATTGACACAGTGTACAAATGATGCCCAAATGGTAGGCATAAAATGCTATGTAAGCTCATGTTGCTAAGTTTTTAATTCTATTTTATTTTAGAGAGTACATTGGATCTTTTTTTTTTCTTGAAGTTTTGTCATGGATGTTAGCTTCGAGTATTAGGCATGATTCACCTCGAATTTGTGTCTTTCCAGTGTTCTTAGGATATACTTAAAATCCTCCAAGTGTACTAAGGGGGTCTGTGTGACCTGGCTGATGCCCACCCCTCCTGCCTGAGCTTGAGTCACCCTATTCCTAGAATAATGTTTTCCTATAACACTGGTGGTCTACCATTAAGCCAGAACTCTATACTTTTTCCCACTTCGAGATCTGAGCGCAGGCATCTCTGCCTGGGATGTCCTCATCCATCCCACTCGGTCAATGCCTCTGTTTGCTACAGCCTTCAGATTATTAACCACGTCTTAAAAAGAACTCTGCTGGGCTTCCCTCCACCTGTCTCACTTAATTCTACTGTATTGTTCCCGTTGTCGCTCTGTACTTTTCCTTCATAGCACATACAAAATCTGTTTATTTGTGTGAATAATTCTTTAATGTCGATCACTCCTACTGGATTATCAGATCCAGGGGGCAGGGAATTTATTTCTGTTGCTTACCTCTCTATGTCCGGCACAGTACCGAGCTCAAAATGAGATCTGTTGTAATTTGTGCTTTTAATATTTGCTGTCCATCTTTATATTCTCTGTTTACATGACTGTGAAGGGTCCAGTGGGCAGTCACACCCAGGTGCTCTGGACCCAAGTCTCCTTCCTCATGTCACGGTCACATCTGGAGATCATTTGATCTGCTTTTAGGTCTGGAGGCACACTTTCTGAAAATTGTAAGTCTGGATGTAGCTTATAAAATGTGATCCTGTGCTGACATTTACATTTGTCTTTAAAAAATATATATATGCACTAAATGAAGATACAGGAGATGAAGTTAGTCACCTGAAGGTAAGTTAACTTTGTAAGCATTACGCCTGCACTCAGAGGAGGTATAACTAAGCACATGGTAGTGCTTGTTTGGGATGACATGGGTCTCAGGCAGCAAAAAGGTTTTATCTCATGCCAGTTCCAAAAAGATTGTCAGTGGCTGCCTGGAGTGTTCTGTTGAAAATTCTCCATGAGGCCCTGTCTTGCTTCCGAGTGAAATAAAAATGTCATAATTGATGATCAGTATCTACTGTGAGCACAAAGAGGAGCAGATGGTCTAGGAACCGGGTTAACTTAGATAAATATCAATGGAAAATCTACTTAGTATTTTCAGCAGATGCTGAACAAAGTTTTTCCTCATTATATTAAATTTATGCATAAGTTACGAATAGTAAAATCCACACTTTTGAGGGTGGAGTTCTGAGTGTTTTGACAACCCTAGAGAGTCATGTGACCAGCCCCGCACAATCATAATACACAAGAGTTTCCTTACTCCCAAATTCCGCCCTGCCTTTTGTAGTCAGCCCCTCCCTCACTCCCAGCCCTTCTACCTGTGTGGTTTTGCTTTTGCTGGAAAGTTATATAAATAGAATCAGAAGTCTGTAGCCTTTTCAGTCTGGCTTCTTTTCCTTAATCATGACACATTTGAGAGTCATCCATATTGTTGTATGTGAACAGAGCTTTAATGCAAGTTTGTCAAAAAAATTCAATGAGGACACCTGGGTGGCTCAGTCGGTTAAGTGTCTGCCTTCAGCTCAGGTCATTATCCTGGAGTCCCGGGATCAAGCCCCACATCGGGTTCCCCGCCCAGTGGGAGTCTTCTTCTCCCTCTGACCCTCCTCCCTCTCATGCTCTCTCTCACTCACACTCTCTCTCTAATAAATAAAATCTTTAAAAAATAAGTCAATGAAATAGATTTTCACTTACCTCTTTAAAAATGATTATTGAACTAATAAATGATGATGAATATACTTATAAATACAAATAAATATCCATAAGCATGGTCTTTTTCTCTTTCAGATTTCTTCCTTCCTTCCTTCCCTATCTATCATCTTTATATCTATATCTCAAGCTAAGTTATCATAAAACAAATTTTATTTTTATTTTTATGTTAAATAAATTTTAAACGGGTGCTTAGAGACAGTAGGTTCTGAAGGAGATCCAGGAGAGAGAGGTATTTGTTTACAATTGGGGATGTTTTCATAAGGTAGATGGATTGGAGTGAGCCTGAAAACAGGCTAGGACATTGCTTCAGGAAATATCAGATATCACTCAAAAGGTATCAAAGTATTCTCTTTTGTTTCTTTGGGGCTCATCAAGCCTTCCCTATGTCTAGCACAATCTTATGGCTCTGCACAAGCAGGAAAAAGAATGGTCTGATAGATCTTACCTCCTTTTTTTTTTTTTTTTTACTGTAACAAACATTTACTAACTTTATACTAGCTGTAAAGTTCAATACAAAGGAAATGGGAAATGCAAAAGTAATAAGACACAGTTTTGCCTACTTGATTCATTCCTTATTGATACCACACTTTCCTTTATTCTATCCTCATTTTTCCATTTTCTCTTTTCTTATCTTGTTTTGTAAACAAGAGGCAAGCTTCCAAAAATACATGGAAAATAAATCACTGAAAATGTTAGGACAAAGAGATAATGTGGGTCAAAAAACAATCCAAGGGTAAATCTACCTACCTCTCAGGAAAATGTGCCACATTGTTTTATAGAGGTACTAGAGATAGGCCACAGATGGGGCTGAATGCTTTCTGGAGACTAAAGTAAGTAGGGAAATATGCTCCGTTAAAAGATCCAGATCGTCCACGAGATAAAGACAAACCAGTTGTTTAATGTTTTCATCTTGCTGACCTAAGAAAAACTTCTCCCTTGGATCTTCATAAAGAAAACACTTTTTGGTTCAGAGAATAACATCCTGGACTCCAGCCCAGCAATAAATACAGGAGCAAATTTTGCCGGGTTTCATCTTACAGCATCCTTCAAAGCAAACCAATATCAGAACAGCAAAGTTCAATTCTGTCAAGTAAATTCGACAACAGTGAGAATGATGCCATTCAGATATGCACTTCTCAGATGGGGTGAGTTGATCCAAGGGTAAAATTTATCATTTCTAGAGAATAGATGAAGAGCATGTCCTTCAGGCAATCCTCCATAAATATCTATTCTCATAAACAGGATTTGGATAGGATTTGGACAACAGAGTTATCTGACAAGTAACCAGAGTACATCTATTCAGTGTTTCCATTTAAGGGTTGATACCTGTCTTTTGACACCAATCAGACAGAAGGTAGGATAAGATTGTTTATTAAAAATCACAGAGACTATATGAGGCATATTTTAAAAGGTTATTCCTCTTTGGCACAAAGGTCTACTTGCTCTGGAATGAGGCAATAAGCTAAGAGCTTTAAATGTGCCCTTTTGTTACAATATCCTATAACATTCTTATGTAGTAGCTTCTATTTCTATTATATCTATCTCCATTTTACAGAAAAGCAAACTAACCTTTAGGAGAGTTCAGTAATTTGTTCACCACAACACAGCTTGGAAGTAGAAGAGCCAGGATTCAAACCAATTTTCTCTGAAACCAAAAATGGCGTGAGCCTTTGTTTTTGTTTTTTTGTTTGTTTAAAAACATTTTAGACATAAAAAGTGTAAGGTATCCTACATTGAACATCCATGTCATTATTGCCCAGCTTATGATAGAAAATATTAGGAATAATAATTAGGAATATTTCTTCCCTAATCTCATTCTCCTCTTGTCTCCCCCTCTCCAAGATATAGCCACTATTCTTTTTTTTTTTTTTTAAAGATTTTACTTATTTGTTTATTTGAGAGAGAGTGAGTGGGAGAGAGAGGGAGAGAGAATCTGAAGCACGCTGAACACAGAGCCCAATGCGAGGCTCGATCCCACAACTGGGAGATCATGATCTGAGCCAAAACAGAGTCAGACACTTAACCAACTGAACCACCCAGTCACCCCAGATGGCCACTATTCCTGAAATCCCTATCATTCTCATGCATGGCTTTACTTATCTCTAAATAATACATAATATTGTTTTGCATGTTTCAAAGTGTTAAATTGTTGATATTATATTGTATGTATCTTTCCTTGACTTATGTTTTTGTTCAAGGCCATGTACTTTAAATGTATCCATCTTGATAGATAAAGTTCACATTCATTCGTTATCACCTGCTGGATAACCCTGCATTGTAGGACCAGCATTTATTCCACTTTTGATGACAACTTGGGTTATTTTCAATGTTTTGCTATTATAACAATGCCACTCTGGACATTCTTAGACTTGTCTCCTGGTGGACATGTTTAAGAATTTCTCTCCAGGGCAGTGATTCTCCATGGGATATTTTGGAAAACTGTGGGTTAGCTTGTTGTTTGTTCTAGTGATTGGAGTATACTACTGGTATTTAGTGGGTGAGATCAAGAGAAGCTAGGAATACTGTGATCCGTGATATGCTCTAAAAACAAAAACTCATCCTGACATCTCATGTGACTCAGGAGTGTCCTGCTTGACCTTCAGACGAAAAATCAATTTGTAATTATCTGGATCTAGAAATAACTGTTTTGGGGTGCCTGGGTGGCTCAGCTGGTTTGAGGATCTGACTCTTGGTTTCGGCTCAGGTCATGATCTCATGGGTAGTAAGATCAAGCCCTGCATTGGGCTCTGCACTCAGCAGGGAGTCTACTTGAAGATTCTCTCCCTCTTCCCCTCCCCTGCCACTTACACACACTTGCTCTCTCTCTTTCTGCCTCCAAAATAAATAAATAAATCTAAAAAAAAAAAAGGAAGAACTATTTTACATAAAAATCACAAAGTATCTGCATAGTTTTAATCTAATCAGTGTTCCAAGAATGTAAGAGTCTTGAAGTTTTTAAAAAACATTGGTTCAGAACTTTCCCAAGTGTTCACCATTATGGAAGACCATGTCATCAACGGAAGTCCACCAGTGACCATTGAGTTGTCCACTCAACACGCCCGTGTCAGTCTTCCTTAGTAACTGCTGTGTGTATGGTGATCCTATGCAAAGTTGTATTCCAATGTAGTCAGGAGTAAGCATTCCCACGGAATGGGAGATATAATCATAATGGATTAATTACAGAATATATAAAGAACTCTTACAACTCCATAATAACAATAGCAACAACCAAACAACAATATTAAAAATGAGCAAAAGGCATTTGCTAGACATTTCTCCAAAGAAGATAAACAAATAACCAACAAACATATAAAGAGATGCTCAGTATCACTGATCATTAGGGAAATCAAGTCAAAACCATAACAAGACACCACATTCCACCCATTAGGATGACTATTATCAAAAAAGCAGAAAATAAGTGTTGGCAAGGATGTGGAGAACTTAAAACTCTTGTTCATTGCTAGTGGGAATGTAACATAGTATTGTCCCTCTGGAAAATGGTATAATGGTTCCTCAAAAAAATTAACATAGGATTACCAAATGCTCCAGCAATTCTACTTCTGAGTATATACTCCAAAGACTTGAAAGCAGAGACTTGAACAGATATTTGTACACCCATATTCATAGCAGTATTATTCACAATAGCCAAAAGGTAAAAGCAACTCAAGTGTCCATCAGTAGATGAGTAGGTATACAATGAAATATTGTTCAGCCTTAAAAAGGAAGGAAACCCCGACACAGACTGCAATACGGATGAACCTTGAAGACATCATGCTAAGTAAAATATTGTATGATTATCTAGAGTTGTAAATTCATGGAGACAAGAAAGTAGAATGGTGGTTTTCAGGGGGCAGGGAGAGGGAAGAATAGAGAGTTATTGTTTAATGGGTATGGATTTTCTGATTGGAGATGAGAAAGTTCTGGAGGTGGATGGTGGTGATGATTGCATAGCAGTGTGAATGTACTTAATGCCCCTGCAAATGGTTTAGATGGTGTGTTTTATGTTATGTATATTGTACCACAATAAAAAAAATACGTTTTCTTTAAAAAACACACAAAATACTTATATATTGAAATAATATTATTTTATTATAATGTATTTCCTTTTGAAATTACAGTTAGGTATCATGCTGACTTTTTATGACTTTATAAATATAATATCTTTAACTGAAGAATCAAGTAACATTTTAAAATTATCTTTCCTTCTTCATGGGCTTAATGCTCCTAGAGGAGAATGTTTCTATCTCCAAGAGAAAGTAAAGTTGCCTTCTTATTCTCCATCAATTGCTCAAAATCACACCACAATTTAGTTTGCGTCATAGGAGATCCTGGAATATCTGGTTTATGTTGACTTTTTGAAAACAGAAGAACAATAGAGAAAATCAATAAAACCAAGAATTTTTTTTTTTTTGAAAAGACAAACTGATAAACCTCCAGCAGGCTAAACTAAAAAATATGTATATAGTGAGAGGACACATATTACTAATATCAGAAATGAAAGAGGGGTCAACACTACTGATCACATGGACATGAAGAAAGTGAATAACAGAATAGTAAGAACAACTACACAGACCAGACATTTGATACTTAAGTGAAACTGATCAATTTCTTGAAAGATACAAAGTATAAAAACTAATTCAAGAAGAAATAGGTAATATGAATATTTCTGTATCTGTTAAAGAAATAGAACCAATATTTAAAAGCCTTCCACAGGGGCACCTGGGTGGCTCAGTCATTAAGCGTCTGCCTTCAGCTCAGGTCATGATCCCAGGGTCCTGGGATCGAGCCCCACATAGGGCTCCCTGCTTGGTGGGAAGCCTGCTTCTTCCTCTCCCACTCCCCCTGCTTGTGTTCCTGCTCTCACTATCCTTCTCTGTGAAATAAATAAATAAATAATCTTTAAAAAAATAAAAAAAATAAAAGCCTTCCACAAAAGAAAACACCAGTACCAGATGGTTTCACTGGAAAATTCTATAAGATATATAGGGAAGAAGTAGTACTAGTTTCCCACAATCTCTTCTGGAAAATAGAAGCAGAGGTATGAGATCAGTGTTAAACTAATACCAAATCAGATAAAAACATTACAAGAAAATAAAACCATAGATCTCTATCTCTCATAAACATAGATATAAAATCCATTAAAAAATTTAACAAATCAAATCCAGCAACATATAAAAAAGTTGATCATGACCAAGTAGGGCTCATTGAAGGATGCAAAGTTAGTTCAATATTTGTAAATTAATTAATGTAATTCATCCTATTAATAGAGAAAAAAAGCAAAACTATATCAGTATATTAATTAATGCAGAAAAGGCTTTTGACAAAAGTCCCCCTCCACCATCATCGGGCTCTGCACTCAGCGCAGTCTGCTTGTCCCTCTCCCTCTGCCCCCTCCCCCACTCTCTCTTTCTCAAATAAATAAATAATATTTTTTAAAAACCACATCAGGTTGCATATCTTAAATATATACAGTTTTTATTTGTCAATTATACCTCAATACACCTGGAAAAAAAAAAAAAAGAAATGCTATCAAGGTTTGCAAAAACATAGATGAATCTAAATGTCTATTGCTACATGAAAGATGACATTCTGAAAATGGCAAAACTAGGAGACAGTAAACAGATCATGGTCGGGAGGGATCTGGGGATGCAGCATTGGATAGGTACTTTTTTAGGGTGGTGAAAATATTCTGTGTATCATAATGATGGATACTGAAAACAGAGGAACACACAGTACAGTATGTATTGAATGTCAAGAACACTCAGCTTCTTTCCTCCCCTGGCTTGAGGGAGGCTGCCAGTCAGGCTACATCCCTGGGAGGAGATAGCAAAATCATTTCTCAGCAACAGGGATTGACCAAGAGAAAGGATATACTGAAATTGATAGTAGGGAACCTCCCAGCAAAACAACCTTAACCAGAATGCCTTAGTCTAAAGCTCTACTCAGGACACACAGATTCCTATTAGTTAAGCAGTGCCTCAACACTGAGGGTCACCAAGCCCCGAGGAAAACCTCTATCATCAGAAACATGATAAAGCAGAAAAGAAAACTCTCAAAGGAAGCATCAGCAACACTGACAGGTGAAGAAAAACCTAAAAAATCCTTTTTATGTGTCTCCATAGAGACATAAGAGGAAAATATTGTACTGTGAAACAGAAACAGGATACTATAAAAAAGGAATATTCGATGAGAAATAAAAAGCTTTTGGGAGTTAAAAATATGATGGAAGATGAAAAATTCAATATAAATTTTGGAAGATGATGTTGAGAGACTCCCTCACAAATAGAATAAGCTAAAAGAAACGAGAAACATAGGGGATCTGTTTGGCAGAGTTGGAGAGCTGAAAAGAGCAGAGGACTGAGAAAATGGATGGAAGACGTTTTTGAAGAACTGTATCATTAGAATGCCACATATCTGGGGTGTATGACTTTCCAGACTGAAAAGGCAAACCAAGTATCTGTCTTGATGTATCTTTATAAAGAGAGAAAGAGAGAATGAGAGAGGGAGAGAGGGAGGAAGGGAAGGAAGGAGAGAGAGAAGGAGGAGGAGGTGGAGGGAGGGACTTAGGGAGAGAGGGAAGGAGGGAGAGAGAAGGAGGAGGAGAGGGAGGGATTTAGGGAGAGAGGGAAGAAAGAAGGGAGGGAGGGGGAGGAGAGAGGGACTTATGGAGAGAAAGGGGGGAGGGAGAGAGAAGAAGGAGAAGGAGGGAGGTGGGAGAGGAAGAGGGAGGGATTTAGGAAGAGGGAGGGAGGAAAGGGGGAGGGGAGGAGGGAGGAGAGGGAAGAAGAAGGACAAGGGAGAGGGGAGGGGGAGGAGGAAGGGAGAGAGGGAGGAAGAGAAGTCATATACAAAGTATCAGGGATCAGACAAACATTATAACTATTCAACTAACAGCTTATGTAACAATAACCTGGAGGCTAGATGAGGACACAATCAGTGCCTTCAGAATTCTGAGAGAAAATTGCCACTTAGTTTCTGTAGCTAACCAGATTATTAAACAGATGTTAGTGTGGAATGTACATATCTTAGATCTGAAATGTCTGACACATTTTATCTCCTGTGCCCACTGGCCCACTTGCTCAGGAAGATGAATCCTATAGAAACAAAGCAGCAAACAAAAAGAGAGAGAAACAAAAAGCATGATCCTGGAAAGCAGGGAATCCAGTACAGGTGAGAAATACAAGCAACCCTGTAGGATGATGGTAAATAGAGCTCCCAGGGGCATTAGGGATAGAAAACAACCAGTTCAGGTTGGAGCAGGTGGGGGGGAAGGCTCCAGAGCAGGCAGGGATAAACCATGTGAGTTCCTAGTGTGTTGAAATGTACCATGAGAGGATGCACGCAGCTGGTAGAGAACTCAGGAATAAGTTGGTGATGGATGCTCAGAAAATGAGGCCAACAAGAGATTCAGGAAAAAAAATAAAATTATATCCAAGAAAGGAACATCTAACCAACTATGAATATATTCAAGAAAGGAACATCTTACTCAACTATGAATAACAGTCATATAGTAAAAATATGGTAAGTAATAAATATGCGTATACCCAAAGCAAGATGAATCTACACTTGGAAGAACGAGAGAGGGGTAATCTCTGTATCTTTAGGGACAGGGAGACTTGCATCAGAGAGCTAAATTCTCATCATCTGCAATGGCGGTTCAGGCGACAATATTTAAAAACTGAGAAAAAAACAAAAAACAAAAAACAAAGACTGTATGTTCCTTAGCAAGGTAGAAGTAAACACCAGGAAAAAAAAAAAGGCATGAAAGAAACTGAAAGTTGTTGCCTCTAGAAAGTGGGAACTAGGGATGTTGAGGGGTAGGTAAAGGATAGTTCTTTTTTATTTTGTTTTGTTTTAAGCCATATAGAACCATTTGACTTTCTCAACAATTATTAAATAAACAAATAAATACAATGAGAGAAATTGACTAATGGAAAATTGGTATCTTTTGCTAACTTCAAGAGGTTTGCGTAAAGTGTTTCTCAATGATTTATTTAGTATCTTCAGTGTAGCTTGAAATACCACCTTAGGGATAAAATGTCATAATTTTAAGGGTGAAAAATCAAACCTCAGGATTTTGCAGGAAGACCTAACTTGGTACAAATGGCTCAACTGTTGAAAGCTTTCTTTTCCATAACTTGGTGAGTTTCTTTTCGCTTGTCAGGAAGTGACTCAGTGGCATATTATTTAAAATCATATATAAAGGCTGCCACAAATGTAAACCAATATGGATCACTGGGTCCAGCTGAACAGTTGAAGAATAGATTAGGAGCTCATTTACCAACATCCCCTGAGTTGAGGCACTCAACCTTCTAGTTTGGACTTTGTTGTCTTGATGTCTGGCAGGATGTTGGAAGTAGTTTTCAGCGAGAAGTTTGTTGTTGTTGTTTTGTTTTGTTGTTTTTGTTTTTGAAGAGAGAGGGAAAGAGGAGGGAGGGACGGGGAGAAGGAGAGAGAGAATCTTAAGCAGGCTGCATACCCACCACTGAGTCCAACATGGGGCTCGATCTCACGACCCTGAAATCATGACCTGAGCTGAAATCAAGAGTCAGACGAGGGGCACCTGGGTGGCTCAGTCAGTTAAGCGTCTGCCTTTGGCTCAGGTCATGATCTCAGGGTCTTTGGATTGAGCCCCGCATCTGGCTCCCTGCTCAGCGGGGAGACTGCTTCTCCCTGTCCCACTCCCCCTGCTTGTGCTCTTTCTCTCAGTGTCAAATAAGTAAATACAATCTTCTAAAAAAAATTAAAAAAGAGTCAGATGCTTAACCAACTGAGCCTATGAGAAATCTTTCCAGTCCACCTTTGATCCAATTATTCCCAATTCTCTTAAAAACAAGCAAACACTTGCCTCTGACATTCACGATGACCCGCAACTGAGAATTAGAGCTTTCCAATTTGGGAGAAATCAGGTGCACAAAAAAACTGGTAGAATGAAGAACTTGACATCATTGAGCTGGGTACCACCAGCTAAGCATAAGATTGTCAATAATATTATCTCACACCATGATACGAAACAATATTGTTGTTGATATGAAATTATTTTTTAATTGCATGAAAAAAAAGTGGTAAATTTAAAATTTCACTAGAGATCCATTAGTCCAAAGATTGACCAAGCTTACCCATTGGAAGGTCCCTGCTGGCTAGCATTTAGTTGGTAGAAACATTGTATCCTATCAGCCAGCCTCCTTTCTGATGGGCCAAGCGTCTGTTCTGATTGGTGGCTAGTCTGGAGCCCTTTGTTTTCCTTCATGATCTTTCCAAGGTTAATATAAACTCAGTTCTAGTGGAGAGGCTCCCACTAACAGGTCAGAGTTTATCAGTGTCATCTGGTACCTTATACAGTCAAACAACCCCCCTCCCATTTCTGTCAAGCACCAGGGTTTACAGTGGTGGTGCGGAAGACAGAGACAGCAGTGGTTTCTTTCCTGCTGGGGAACTTTACAAATTATTGCTCTTCCTCTCCCTTCTCCCCTCTGGGGAAATGAAATGTCAGTCTTCTACGAAAATCAGATTGAGAAATTTTGTTCTGATGCACAAACAGCTCTCCCCCTCCCTTTCTGATGATTTCAGAACCTCCGATCTCCTGTTGAAGGTTTGAGGCAGAGAATTGCACATCTGGTTTATCCTTGGGAGAATTTGGCCATCAGAGATACCATGTGAAGTAGCTGTATCTATGAAAACAAATGAAGGTCTGTTTGGTCAAGCTCAGCTGAGCTGTGAAGTCGTGTGGGGGTTGCTTAGTGGCCAAGGGAAGGGACTGAGAGATAATGGAAGGAAAGGCAGGTGCACAGCTGTGTGGAGGAAGGGCACCACGGAAGAGGAATGGTAGAAAGACCTGATAATGTTCAAATATTTGAATTCTCAGCACGCAGAGCGGGGAGTCAAGCCCTCTTGTTCGTTCAGGCTCCAGAAGGCTGAAGCAGGTGTTATGGGTGGACCTATGCTCAATGGGCAGAATAGTGCAGCTATGAGCCTGGTTCTCAGGAGTCAGACAGCCTGGGATTGAGGATCAGCATTTCTGGCTGTGTGACTTTGACCTTGGGCAAGTTCTTAACCTATCTGGACTCCAGTGTCCTCATCTATCAATTGGGGTAATAATATGCTCTCTGAACAGTTGGTAGTCATTGCAGGGATGAAGCAGAAGCTGGCTGAATGGCTTCCTTTCCACTCTTTTCCACTTCTACTTGAGGCGCTCCCGTCTGAGCCACGTGGTCGTAAGCTGGTTAGCTGGGTGTGGAGTGCTGGCTTTCAGTCTGTCCTGGGCTCAGAGCCACTTACGTCTCAGAGTGTCACCGGAGCTATGTCTCACGTGCATGGCCATAGTGCGACCCAGTCCCCAGGGGGGGCTTCATCTGCCTTACGGAATGCAGACTCTGGAATGGAAATAGGAACAGCGTCTTTCCTTCCGTGCACACTCAGAGCAGAGCTTGCTGGCGTCCTCTGGGTCTGAGAAACTCCACATCTCGGGATGAAACCCATAGATAGAAATCAACAAAAACAAAAGCGTTGAGCAAGCTGCGCAGGAAGGAACAGTGTGTCTCTCGGTGCGAGGAGGCATAAACGCGTGAAGTACGATGGATTCTGACACAACAGACTCACAGGCACAAACCCAGACTGTCTGCCGGGCTCCATCTCTCACGCACCCCAGCTGCCTGCAGACGGGAAAATGCACTGGCCAGCTGTGGGCGGTGGGCTCCAAAGCCTTGCATTTCCCTCGGCGTCTTGATACGCCACGTGAAATATCACTGCTCCTGGACGATCTCTAGGATTTGTCTTTACTCTGGGTCGTTTTTCCCTGTGCTTACATATCTTCACACAGTTGTAACCAGGCTTTGGGCTTCACGTTACAACATGAGAATTTTGCTAAGTGTCGTCTTGGTCTTATCACTTAATTATTTTTATTTTTTAAAATTTTTTGAAGATTTTATTTATTTATTTGAGAGAGAGAACAAGTGGGGGGGGGGTTAGGGGCAGAAGTAGACTCCCCACTGAGCAGGGAGCCCTACATGGGACTTGATCCCAGGACCCTGGGATCATGACCCGAGCCGAAGGCAGACACCTAACTGACTGAGCCACCCAGGCGCCCTTCACTTAATTTCTTTCTTTCTTTTTTTAAGAAGCTACCCCATGCTATCTTATATGCCCTAACTGTACTTTAAATTGCCCATCACAGACTCCTGCACTTTAATTAAGCTGCTACCAGTTTTGGACTGCAGTAATATTGATAGTTTTAGCTTCTTCTTGATTCTTTTATTTACTCCCATTAAGCGGGATTCCCGGCTGAAAGAGGATGGATACTTTTATTACTCTTCACTTGTTTTTTCACTTAAATAAGAAGCAACACTCTTTCCAGTAAACATTACAGAGTGGTCATACGTGTTTGTGTCGTTGTTCTCCCCAAATCCCGCTAAATGGGCGGAGGGAAAAGAGCACCATACATATTTGGAGGTCCTGAGGTAGGGACTGAATGGAGAGGTAAGACGTAGCCCAGTGGAGAGACTGTGGGTAAGGTCCTGGGGATGCAAGCAGAGAGGAGGGGCCTGCTGAGCCAGAAAAAACAGAAGAGTGAAAAGAAAAAAAAAAAAAAAGGTAATCTTAGAACACAAGTCAGCCTCTTGTGAATGTACCAGAATCTACTTCACCTTTCCCCAACCCTGAATGTGGTGATGGTTAATTTTATGTGTCAGCTTGACTGGATCATGGGGTACCCAGATATTTGGCGAAACATTACTTCTGGGTGTGTCTGGGAAGGTTTTTCTGGAAGCGATTACATTTGAATCAGTAGACTGGCTGTAAGATAACAGAAAATAATAGAATATATATAAATCGGCCTCTGCCCCTGGCCCCCGGCACAGAGGTCCTACAACCTTGATAATTTCCTAAGTGATAAGAGCGCTAAGAACATCCTGTTCCAGTGACTGAGTCTGGTGGGCTCTTAGATGGTTCCTGGGGTTGGGGCTGGTCACCAGAGAGACCAAACCATGCTTGGAATTTTCAGGCCCACCGACCATCCTCCAGGAAGGGGAGAGGGGTTGGAAATTGACTTCATAATTAATCATGCTTATGTAAGGAAGCCTCTGTAAAATCCCAATAGTAGGGAGTTCATGAAGCTTCCACGTTGGTGAACGCATCCACACTGGGAGGGTGGATCCCTCCAACTCCACGGTGGGGACAGAAGCTCCTATGCTCAGGACCCTCCCAGACCTCTCCCCATGTGTCTCTTCATCTAGCAGTTCATCTGTGTCTTTTCAACAAACTGGTGAACCTAAGTGTTTCCCTGAATTCTGTGAGGGTCACTAACAAACTAGTCCAACCCCAGGGGAGGAGTGTGGGAGGCTCCGATTTGCAGCTGATCAGTCAGAAGCACAGGTGACAGCTTGGACTCGTGATTGGCATCAGTCTTGTAGGACAAGCTGGCGTTGTGGAGAATTGCTTGGTGTGGGGGAAGCCCATACCTATTTGGTGACCCTGAGTGTGAGTGTTCTGGATGAGTAGAGTAGCCATGCGGGAGGAAGATTATTTTTTCTAACTCGGGAGGAGGACTGGGTAGCTTTTCTGACCTGCTGAGTAAAGCCGATTGCCCTCCCCAAAGTGGGTAGACATCATGCGATCCGTTGAGGGCCTGAATAGAACAAAAGGTAGAGGAAAGAAGAATCTATTGTCTTTGCCTGACAGCTTGAACTGGCCTCGGTCTTTGCCCTAGGAATGGGACTTAGACCATCAGCCCTCTGGTTCTTGGAACAACACTGCTGGCTTCCCTGGGTCCCTAAGCTTGCAGGTGGCAGCAGTGGGACTTTGCCACCATAACTGTGTGAGCCAATTCCTTGGAATAAATCCCTTTATATGTTAAAAGAATATATCATCTATAAAAAGAATATGTACAATATACAAAGAGATTTTATATATAATAAAGAAAAATATATATTATATCTCCATTATCTATCATCTATCTATCTATCATCTATTTATCATCTATCTATCTATCTATCTATCTATCATCTACGTATCTATCCTATTGATTCTCTTTCTCTTTTTGTCCTATAAACCACGTTTCAGTGACCACCCACGTGCATGCCAGCTCCCTAGGATGGCAGCCTCCCAGCAGCGAACTTGCCGGGTCATGCTGTTCGACGGTTTTCTCAGCATTCTTGATACACGCTCTCAGGTTGCCTTCAGAAGGGCCACCCAGCTCACACTCCTGAATGTGCACACACAGTTTTACATGAGTGCATTGGCATCCTCAAAGCCTTGACCTTCCCCCCTCTTCTGGACTTTGGAGTCCTCCATGCTGCCCGCCCGTGGTGTCCTCCTGGTGCCTCTCCTGTTCACTGACTCTCAGATAACCCACCTCTCTTCCACCTCTCTCCCCCTAAAATATGTTTCAACAGAAGTCCAAGCCCAACTCTTATAGGACTTGGGGAAAATCCCTTAAATCCACTGGAAAACCAGTTCCCCCAGTGGCAAAGTGAGAGGACCTTACCATATCATCTGTAAGGTCCCATCAGTGTATATTAGTGTATTTATACTAGTGAATAATTAAAAATAACCAAAATGTCCAACAACACGGTTTGGGGGTGCCTGGGTGGTTCAGTTGGTTAAGCATCTGCCTTCGGCTCAGGTCATGATCCCGGTGTCTTGGGATCAAGCCCCACGTCAGGCTCCAGGCTCAGCACAAAGTCTGCTTGAGATTCTCTCTCCCTCTGCTTCTCCCCTGCTCTCATTCTCTCTCTAAAAAAAATAAAAAAAGATAAATCTTAAAAAAAAAAAAAAGATGTACCCAACATCTTGTTATCATGCTAAATGGAAACAGTGTGACACTGTAGGATTCCAAATTTATTCATACAAATCTTAATGCATCCATGTAAAAAGAAACACACCACAAGGCTAAGAGCAATTTTCTATATAATTGCATATTGGTAATATATAGTCATAAAAATGACATTTTCTTTCACTGTGAAAATCAGATACTGAAGTAGGATTAGCTGAAGCTTGTTGGCCTCTGCTCTCTTGGGCCTCTGGGCAGGATTAGGGTACTCGCCCCAGCTCCCGCCATATCTAGAACAAGCTTCCATGACAGCAAACATCATCCTGCTTTGCCATCATGGGCCAACGTGTCCACTTCCTACAGAATTCTGAGTCTCCTGACAGCAGAGTCGGTGTCTTGTTTATAGATGTAGCACACAATGCCCAGCACTTGGAACATGCCAGACTCATGTTGACCTAAGTGGTGAACAGTCTCTGTTGCAACTAGACCAATGTAATCAAATTTAGTTCTGAGGCTTGATACTGCCCACTACTCTTTGGTTCTACAGTAAGTACTATGAGCATCTCAGATATTTTCTCCTAACACTTTGTCTACAACTGGGGATGAACTGCAACCAGGAGACCAGGACCACCTGGGGAATATGGGTAGGAAAATTCCTTTGAGGGACATGGAGGCATCAGACACCCATACTTGGTGGCATCAATTATGTACCCATACCTTTATCCGCCATTGCTGGGATCCTTGCTCAGTGGGCAGCTTTCAAGCTGTAATTGAGCTTCTGATGGAAATGTCAAAATGGAATCAATGTACCAACTGGGTGAGAGGACATAACTGCCCCCCACCCAGCAGTCACGTTTCTCAGGGTCAATTAAAGAATGGACAAAATTTTGTTAGCTCAGCCTTATCTGAACTCAGTTCCCTTTGGAACATTGAGGAAACTGGGTTTGGGGATCTGCAAAACCGGGGATGAGATTTTGGACTCTGGTGACCCAAAAGGGGTATTTGACACACCCTGTGAAGCCACCTGACATGCTTTACCCTTGTGATGCCACCCATCTCACCTCTGCCAATGGTCACTGCCATGAATGCTTTGGAAGGCTGTCCAAGACAGAAGGGATGCTGCTTGGTAAAATGTGGGCACACCAGGGGAGCTGAGGACAAACCTTCAGGTTTTGGTGCAAGAAAGTTTTGACATGGATTAATTCTACACTTGCCTAGGAGAAGACCAGGTTAAATATGCAATGACCCAGTATAGTTACACATTGATGGAGAAGGCACGAAGTGGCCCTTAGCCATTTGCCCTCTGAATTATTTTCTGCTTGTCTCTCTAGCCAATCTAATTAATATTCATGTGTAGCTATTTAAAATATCTGGGTTTTTTTTTTGTTTTGTTTTCAGAGGAAAGAGCTTTTTTTAAAACTCAATAAAAGCATCCCAGCTTCTCCTTTTCCATCCGTTTGATCCTCAAAGCCCTCCTGGCCTCAATGTAGCCCTTCTTGGCACCCCACGCAGACACAGGCCAAAGACTATCTTCTCAAAAAGCAAATAGGATCATGGTACAACATCTGTTAAAAATCTCCTTCGGGGGGCGCCTGGGTGGCTCAGTCAGTTGGGCATCTGCCTTCGGCTCAGGTCATGATCTCAGGGTCCTGGGATCCAGCCCCACGTCGGGCTCCCTGCTCAGCGGGGAGCCTGCTTCTCCCTCTCCCTCTGTCCTTCCCCCTGCTCATGTTCTCTCTCGAATAAATAAATAAAATCTTAAAAACAAAAACAAAACTCCTTCAGCCCTTGTGAGTACCCCATCAAGTCCAAATTCCTGAGCTGGTATAAAAGGGCTTTCGCAATCTGACCCCATTCCCCACCACGTAGCCCATGTCCTACACACACTGAGATGTTCACATCACTCTGGTATGGCTTCCTGCCTCATCATGCTTCTGTGTCTTTGTGCCCCTAATACCTCTGCCTGGAATGCTTTCCCCTGCCTCTTTGGAAGTTTTGTTTGCATCCTCCAAATCAGCAAGCACGGATACCTGCTCTCTCCTTTGGGTTTTCACAGTCCTTGATGTAAACCTATTCTCTAGCAATTACCCCTGGTAGTATAAATATCTGTTTGCGTATGTTCGTCTCTTACTAAACTATGAAATTCTTGAGAGCAGAGACTGCCATTCATCTCTGTGGAGCTGGTGCTTAGCACAGTGTCTGACTCATCATAGATTCTTAATTCATGTTTATTGAATTTATTAATTAAGCCATAACCAAGGCATCATCATCCATTTAATTGCAAATGAAGTCCCAAAGATGAAATTAACAGCCTCATTTCTATCAGCCTCGCTGATAAAGTGATGACAAACACTGAGAGATCCTCACAATGCCAGCCAATGTAGAGCAAAAAAAAGCATCCAAGGGCGTTGGCCCTGCCCTTGAGTAGATTATAATAGAGTGGGAAAGATAAGATTTCCATTCACAAAACAAATTGAGGACAACATTAAGAATGTGAGTTTAGCAGGCATCTGAAGTGCCTGGGGCAGATCCCTCCCTCACAGCCCACCATCCACTCCCTCCCAACAGTATGGTTGGAAGGTGTAGTCCTTTGGAATCCAGTGTGGGAGGGGAGCAGGAGACACCACACTCAGCAGGCTCAGAAAAGGCATTTTCTTTTTTCTTTTTTTTAAAGTAGACTCCACACCCAGCGTGGAACCCAACGTGGGGCTTGAACTCACAACCCTGAGATCAAGACCTGAGCTGAGATCAAGAGTCAGACGCTCAACCAACTGAGCCACCCAAGTGCCCCTCAGAAAAGTTTTCTAAATGAAGCCAGATCAAGGCTGCTGTTGACAGAAGTGTGGTTTGGGGATGGGTAAAGAAGAAGATTGGGAGAAAAGCATTCTAGAAAGCTGAAGCAATGTGGGGAATGTGAATCACAGGCAACCTGAATCAAATCTTTAGGTACCACAGTTGTTTGAAGGACTCTTGTGCTGCATAACAAGAGAGCAATGATAAAGATAATTCTGTTCATCTCTTTTGCTCTACCTTTTATAAAATGATGCATCCTTGAAATAGTCATTGGATCCTTAGGACAATCGTTATCTAGTGTGCTGAGTACTTAGAGGCTGAGTCCTCCTTGACCCCATCACACCCGAGACTAAGGCAGAAATCCTCCTCCGTGCTTCAAAGGGCCCCAAGCTTGGTAAACGTTTGCTGCATGAGTGATTGAATGCATTGGTGGAATACAATGCATGGCGATCCTATTTGCCATCACTGTCTCCATCAAGTGCCTCATTCTTCACCTGAGTTCACAGGCTACTCACCAAGTCCTCAGCGGTGAACACAAAGATCCCAACCCATCTCAGGATCTCCAGCGCACCAAATGCTGAACGCAGAGAGTTGCCCAGCAAAAAGCTGGATCCATCCTTCCTCCAGGCTAGGAGTTACTAAAGGCTGGATGATAAAGATAACAAAGCATGGCAGGCCTGCTAGAGCACAGAAACAGACATGACCCAGCAGCCCCAGGCTCTGCTGATAACATTTCTGAGCAATGGCCCTTCAAAGGCACAAATCAAGATAGACAGCCTGCCAAAAACATGCCAACCCAGCACACTCAGAATCCCTTACCCGCCGAGAAACAGCCCTTCCAGCCCATCCATCACTTAGACAACTGGAATTAGATGGTGAGAACATCAAAGAAGCAGAGTCCGCCTTTGTGGCTGTAGGAAAGCTCCCAGGCAACTTTGCCCCAGGTTCTCCCCTCCCCACCTTTCAGGGAACCTGAGGAATAAGTACCCTTATCTGCCTGTCAGATTTCTGTTCATCCTTCAAGACTCAGCTCCAAAGCCACCTCCACTGTGATGCCTTCATCCATCTCTGAACTGCACAGTTAGGTCAAGAGTAGATTTTAATGTTGTTCTGGGCAAGGTCTGTGTCCTGCCAAAATTCTGATATTCTGATCCATCACCTTTCCCCTGAAAGAGGTACACACGAAGAGAACCTATATGGGGAACAAAGAACCCATTTGTACTCAACACCTCAATGCAGAGCTCTTGGAAAGAGTAGAACTAGATTATGAAACTTAGCTTGAAGCCCAAATTGGGCTTCTATCTTCTCCTAAAGCCAGAATTCAAGTCCTGTCTTAGCCCCTTTCAACATGGCAAGGATGATTGTGTTCATGTGTGTAGGAGGGAGGAGAGACTTTGTCAGTCCTGGCCTGATGAGGTCGGCTCTGAGTTCACGCATCAATCCTACCCCGTGGGAAGGGTGGGTGGGAGAGGGGAGAGATTGATTATTATCTATCTTTTTTCAAATCAGGTGGCCCCCCCTCATGTACAGATATAGCTTGGCCAATGGCTTGGGCTCTGACCACTTATATTAGCAAAGGGAAGGAGGACAACCTTTCTTTTGAATGTAACTTTAACCTTTTAACTACTGACCACACATCCATGGAATCAGATTTTTAAAGTGACTACAGTATACTCAACATCTATGTTCTGATGTCGATCCAAGATCCTGGCAAGTTCTGTTTTCAGGCACTGCTTCACAATGCCCACTGTGCCTTCTCACAGGTGGGCAAAATCAGCAGGAAGAAGGGTGTAGGTACTCCATAGTAAAGAATCAAAAATATCTAAGTCCTTCTATGGTGGGCTCATGTGCCATAAGAACAGCCCATCTGACACTTCAGGACTGTCTCAGGGGAACATTTTCGGGACTTCAGAAGCCTGTAGAATTTCTCCAGGATGGAGCTGGGACATTGGTAGGGAAGGAGAGATCATGTAGAGTGTACAAAAAGTAAAGGGATCATTGAGGGAGGAAAGAAAATGAGGCTGGGGGAGATTAGGGGCAGAAGGGACCCCTGACATCCTTCCATGAAGACACTAGGGACAAAAGTGAGACTCAATAGACAAGTTTGTTTTGGACCATCTCTACTCTGTGTAGATTTCATGGTCATCTGATGGTGAAATATCTCCCTCCTGGTAACACACTGTCCCTGCACAGCTTCCTGAACGTGTGGATGTAACTGAGAACTCTGGTCCTCTGGTAATACTCCAGCTCTCCCATCTTCAGTTATGGACCTGGTTTAAATTCTGGCATTTCAGATCCAAGGTGGCCTCTAGTGTGATGCCTGCCCTAAGGTTTGGCTCAGATTGTGAACCATTATCATCAGCTATTTCAAGGGCAGGAGAATTGGTAGGACAAATATGGCACATTTACATGTTGGAACACTCTGCCTGGCAGTCTATTCACCAGGATGGGGTCCCCCTCCCTTTTCAGGCACAGGGAAGCATTGGATCTCGCTGCCAACCTTGATGTTAAATCAGATTTTTGACTACCTTTGGCCTATGAAATGTGAGCCAATGTGATTTCCATAAAGGTGGGAGCATTTAATTGCCCATGGCCAACATTCCATTCCTTTCTCCTCGTCTCAGAAAGCCTAAAGTGTTATGTTCAGATAGAGGCATAATTAAAATAGCGTGGAGTGGTTATGTGGAGCAGAGCCACCTCCCAAACCAGTGGGGCTTGCAGCATGGACAAAAGATTCTTGTTGGGTTAAGCCACGGAGATTTTGGTGTTTTTTTAAAACATGCATTTATATGCAAATTCTAAATCTATATATAATATTTACATATAAATAATATACACAATTTTTTGGATAGTAAGATTATCTCTTTCATCATTTTACTATTTTTTCCACAATGAATATATGTTATTCTTATAGAGACGAAAGTGCTATTTTTAACAAATCGTTAGCACTTGCTCTTTCTCGCCCTTGTGCCTCCCTGAGTGGGCCGTATGTTAGGCTGCCAGTCTTTGAAGTCCTGAGTTTTGCTTTCTGCTTCTCTCATGCAGATTTGTCTCATGTAGATGGTGCTCAAGGAAATGTGCATTAAATGAATGAATGATATAGATGGAAGCTCTCTCCTCCTTAGCTGTCAGAGAAGCTCAGAAAAACATCACCTCAGAGCAGGGGTGGAGACAGTGTGAGATGTCAAGGAGAAACGAGATGCAGGAAATGGACACAGGAAGTAGATGGGGAGGTCCAGGGTAGAGAACTTTCTGAGGACCCATCTGACATGGGTGCCTTGGAAACCTTCTTGTCCCCCACCTCCTATCCAACCTCCAAGAACTAATTCAGATCCTACTTCTTCCATGAAGCCTTCCTTGACTTCTCCAGTTTTCAGGGGTCTTCTTCTTCTTCCAATTCCTATAGCACTTAGATTAAAGACCAGTGGGATTTCTTCCTTGTGGGGTCCTGGAGCCCTCCTGTCCTCCAGAAATACCTTGTGAACTCTCTCAGAGGAGGGAGGATGTGTCCCCATTCTGTCCTTGACCAGAACAGCTAGGACAACTATCCTATTTCGTGGGCTTCCATAAACAAAGGACAGGTTCTGCTGCTATAACAAAAGTTCTTTTAATGGGCTGTGGTATCTCTTCAGCTACTTTGTTTCAAAAGGAGTGGAGACCAAGGTTTTGCGTCCATTGGGATGGCTGGGTCTTTGTCATCGGTGAGGGAGAGGTTAACTGCCCATCTGTGATCCGGCAGCCAGGGCCTCTCAGCCATAGGTTGCCATAGTGACAGTCACAGGATACTTGGTAGTACAGGCAACTGCACCAGGAGTCTCCCCCTCACTCAGTCTAAAACAGGTATGTTGCTGGACATATTCTGCCCTTTTCTTTTCCCGTTCAGATACCTCGGAAACTGCTGCCCTGAGAATCCTTGTAAAAGTACTCCTTGTACATTTTTCAGCTTTCTTGCCCTCTTCTGCAAAGCAAAGCAAAGCAAAGCAAAGCAAAGCAAAGCAAAGCAAAGCAAAACAAGACTTCTGTTTTGGAAGTAAGAATCAGAAGGGACCTGTAGTTGATGAGCTGCACATAGAATCGTTGCTCAGACTTTGGGTCTCAGAATGAGACAGGGTCTGTCTCTGTGCTGAGATCTTCCTTCCTTGTCAGGTGATCCTTTACCCAGACCCTCCAGTCTCCGTGGATGGCCCCTGACTGGGTGGGCTTGCCCACTGTCAGAGCACTCTGTGAAAATGCTCTTTCTGGGGCACCTGGGTGGCACAGTTGGTTGAGCGTCCGACTCTTGGTTTTGACTCAGGTTGTAATTTAAGGGTCATGATTTCAGGGTTGTGAGATCAAGCCCCAGGTCGGGTTCCATGCTCAGTGTGGAGTCTGCTAAGTCCTCTCTCTCCCTCTCCCTCTGCCCCTCCATCCTCTCTCTCTCAAATCAATAAATCTTTAAAAAGATTTTTTTTAAAATACTCTTTCTAATCCTAATGAAACCAAAGAGAATATGGTCTGGACACAATGTTAAACACTTTAAATACTCGATCCCCATTTTATATATGAGACAATTGAGGTATGGAAACTCAAATTTCATCCCAAAGATCATATAGCTGGTTGACTCCCAAGCTCATGCACTCAGCTACTTTGCTAGCCTGTCTCTCATGCTAAGTAGAAACTAATCTCCCCAGTGACTTCTAGATCCTCATTTCATTCTCTGGAGCAGTAGAGAACACTTCCCCTTCCATTTCACCACAATGTACCTTGGAGAGAACCTGCATGACATCCTTCAGTGAACTGGAAGCACCATGGGCAGTTGTGAGGAATGGTTATGCTCAGAAAGCAGCACTGTACCTCCCTTTTGTCCCTTTCACTCCAGACTAAACATCTTTGTCTTCCCTTAAAATAGATGACAAGAGTTCCTGGTCATTATTCCCTACAAACAAATACATTTATCTCAGTCATTCCACAAAAGGGCAGACAACACTTGATTGCTGCTCCTCCAACCACCTCTTCCAATAACCAAGCATTAGGCCAGCAGAAATGGAACACCTGTCCCTCCACACCATCAGCTTATGCACTGCCTGGCACCCACTGAGCAAGAAACAACTACGAGGCTGAACTTGGTCCCCTGGTCCCAGGAGTCATGTCAGCGACAGCAACAAAAAGTCATCTGTCTTGGCGCAGTCTTCGGGAAGACAATTTCGTGACAGACACTGTGGTAACAGACAGGATACACCTTTGGGTATTGACTAATTGTCAAGCATGGGTTGAAGTCCTCAGAAACTCACCTCTCCTTCTGCACTGTGCCTTCAAAGAACAAACCCTACGATCATAGGATGTGGTATTTAAAGGGACAATGGTGATTTTTCTAATCCAATTTGATTGTAACTGAGACCCAGAAAGAAAGCATGCTGCTCTCTAGTATTGACCAACACCCTGGCTCTGGGAAGTCTGTAAAATGGACATGATACAAGTACAATGTAGAGTTGTGAATACAAAGTGGGACATAATCTGTTACCTGCCTAGCACAGTGCCAAGCAGGGAGGAGACTCTCCATCAAAGGTAGCCAGTGTCATCAGCAGGGACCAGGACCAGGACTCCTGTTTCCCAACACAGCCCTTTGTACTTTGTACCTCTGCCTCCCTAGTGCACCATATCACAATGGGGGCAGGGATGGCACGATTTGGGGCACAGAAGGATGCAACAACAAAATCGTGGCCCTCAGCGAGCTTGCAACTCAGTGGGAGATGCAAGAACAACGCCATCTTGTGCATCTTCTCAGCAGAATGTCACACAGCTGTGTGATTCTGCCTTCTTAAAGCCCTTTCTTCTCCTGGTTTCTGAGACAGTACCATCTATTTACTTCCTACACAATTGTGAACTCCTTTGATGACTCTTCATACTCTCCTCAATCTCTAAATGTTGGCAGCCTTCAGGGACCTTCCCTCTCATCTCCAAAGAGCCCTTATCCTAGGTGACCTCATCAGGTTGCATGATGTTGAGTACCAAACATACTCAATGACATTGATGATGACCCTGACATTTTTCTCTTCAGCCTTGACCCCTTCCTAAGCTCCAAGCTCCAACGTCCAACAGCCTATGTGACATTTTCTGTTCAATCGTTCCTAGGATTCTCGAACTTAACATTTCCCAAACTGAACCATACTTCCCCCATCTGAAACCCAACTCTCTCCCCAACCGCTGTTGACCTTACCTTTCACTCCCACAGTTTATCCATTCAATACATGTTTACTGAGTGTCATCATTATTGCAAACATTATTCTAGTCAGTGGGAAAAACAATAAACAAGACTAAGTCCCTGTTTTCATGAAGCTTATACTCTAGTAGGAGAGCCAGAAAATAACCAGTAATTAGCTGAGTAAATAATCTAATCTCAGGTACCCATACTGGTTCCTTCCTCTACCTCTCAGTAGTTGACACCATCATTTGCTAGTTGCTGAGGCCAAAATGCTTGAAGTCATTCTTGGCTCCTGCCTTTCCCTCAACTTCTCTGTGTAATCCATCAGCAAGTTCTATCAGCTCTACCTCCAAAATTTATCTGTTTTGAAGAGTTGTTAGTGGTGGAGGTGTTGAGAATGGATAGGATCGGGGATGACTGAAGTATGTGCCATATGCTGTGTCTAAAAAAAAAAAAAAGGAATAAGATGAAAAGATTTTTCCTGCATTCTTCAAAGAAATACAGGGAGCGGGGATCAATCACCAAACACACATTGGTTACCAGGACAATTCAGGCTATTGCTGGGTTTTGTATTTCCCCAGGACTCATTCTTTGGGGTGGGGGCTCTCTAATTCTTCTTTTCACTGAAGTGGGGTGGTGGTACTTGTCTTGCCACTGAACTCACTCCAAGGAAGATCTCAAACCATTTTAGGAAGTCTGATGGAAGCACAGGCGCAAGGGCATGCCTTTTCATGCCTCTGCCCACCTCATTGGTCTGTCCATGCCCCATCCTCTGAGTAGGGAGTCTTAGACATGTCTTGCAATGTTCAAAGGAGGGCTTACACATGGAGTAAGTTAGATGGCAACCAGAAAGAAACATATGCATAGCAAGTGTCAATTCTATAGGATGGTCATCAAATGATCTGTTGGTCACTGCTGACATCAAAATGGGGGGCAACCACAGAGTTTCTCTGGAGTACTCATGCAAATGAACACAGAGTGGCCTGCAAGGGCTCACCCAGCTCCCACATTGTTCCTGAGTCCTGGCAATATTCAGAGCTTTCTTTCTGACACAGGGTGGAGTCTGGGGGTTCTTCATGTTGACTCCGTATCTTTCTGTCTGGTCCCTCTGGGTCTTATCCACACTGATGTACTCAGGCAAATGAACACACTGAGTGGCCTGCAAGGGCTCACCCAGCTCCCACATTGTTCCTGAGTCCTGGCAATATTCAGAGCTTTCTTTCTGACACAGGGTGGAGTCTGGGGGTTCTTCATGTTGACTCCGTATCTTTCTATCTGGTCCCTCTGGGTCTTATCCACACTGATGTACTCAGGCAAATGAACACACTGAGTGGCCTGCAAGGGCTCACCCAGCTCCCACATTGTTCCTGAGTCCTGGCAATATTCAGAGCTTTCTTTCTTTTTTTTTTTTTTAATTTTTTATTGTTATGTTAATCACCATACATTACATCATTAGTTTTAGATGTAGTGTTCCATGATTCATTGTTTGTGCATAACACCCAGTGCTCCATGCAGAATGTGCCCTTCAGAGCTTTCTTTCTGATACAGGGTGGAGTCTGGGGGGCTCTTCATGTTGACTCCATATCTTTCTGCCTGGTCCCTCTGGGTCTCATGCACACTCTGTCTTCTCCCTTTCCTTTCTTTGATGGTAGGGGCGAGGTAGAGAGAAGCCTTGCTTTGACCCAGCCTGTATGAAATCTACGGCTGGAACCCCTCATTGCTCCCCTTCCCCCAGAGACCTTGTATTACGAATCTCAAAAACAAGACTTGACCATTTTGTCAATCTTCTCCTGAGACAACTGTGTAGAATGTCTAGCTGACTCAATAGTGAAGTTAAGTATGAGAAAAAACACATTGAAAATAACACAGAATCTCTATACCAAGTTCACTCTATCATTGAGGAAGACCAAAAATTGTAAGGAATGCTACACCTCCAAATATAAGACCATTTGGGTTTATACAGTCTATATGTAAGTAATCTCACTTAATCTTCACATCACTGCTGTGAATTAGTTATAGTTAAGACAGATGATAGATGGATAGATGATATAGATGGATGGATAAATAGAGAGATAGATGATAGATAGATAGATAGATAGATAGATAGATAGATAGATAGATGATAGATAGATAAAAGCTGCCCAGAGCTAGGGCTTAAAAGCAGGTTTCCTGCTCAAGTTTAGTGCATTATTCAACCCCCCTGAAAACCGTGGCATTAATGACTACCTCTAGTCTACTGGTAGACCTCTAACCTGGACCTTTGACCCAAATACCCAACCTTTGCCCATCTCAGTTTCCCTCAATAGCCAACTTAAGGCAATTTCTCTCCCCATCTCAGATCTGGGCAGCTCATCATGGGATCATAGGCTTACCGCCCTTACTGCCCTAAGTGTGTCCTAGCCCATAGCTTTTCCCCATTTCCAGATAAATTGTGATCTGGAGCCAAGGCAGAAAGATGGGTCTTTAAAAGAGGTGGGGAAGAGGGAACAGACTTACAGGTGACTTTGACAGTGGTGGGAGCAAGTTGCATGCTTTAAAGAGCGCAGAACAAGCTTGAGGTCTTCAAAGCATGAGCAGCACAACGAGGATGGTGCTGATTTTTTTTTCTTTTGATTTGTTTTTAATTAGACATTTTCCAAGGGGGTGGAGTGAAACTGCGTTGCTTCTAGGAGAATTTGAATTTCAACCATCTGCCAAAACCCTTTAAGAACACTGCTGGCTTCCATCCTTCTTATCATGGCTGAGAAGTGAAGGTGTCCTGACAAAGCTCCTTCTGACTTAAACAAGAATGAGGGGAGAGGAATCTGGAGTTGACCTTCTCAGCTTTTTGTGGAGAGAGGCCACTTCCCATTATTCGTGATTGCAGCATAGTTAGAGCTCAGGTGCAGGGTTGAAGGCCATTTTAAGGAAAAGAAAAAAAAAAACTAATAGAACAAATATTTATTTAGAATGAGAAAGCAGCTGAAATGAATTTCTAGAGCCCTGAAATCTTTTGAAATCTCTTCAGACAATTTACAAAACAAACAAACAATCCCCTTCCCCTGCCCCAAAACCCTCAAAAACCAAAACCCAGCAGCTTGAATAGAAACATGTTCTGATGACAAGCTGGTGTCCCCACTCCTCCTGGAGTACTCCGCAACCCTCAGTGGCTCCCAGCATTATGGGGTCTCTGGAGGGGAGAGGTCAGGGATCCTAAGCAGCCATTGGTTTCTCAGGAAATTTACAGGCATTCGTGGGGTGTCTAACAGTGGGTTGCAGGGATAAGGGCACGTCAGGGGGTTAATAACCCTTCTTCCCACGTTGGGAATATCTCTGGGCCATAGGGAGGAAGCTGTGGTGGAGATTTACCCCCACAACTATCACATATTGAATGGGTTGGACACCTCTGCTCAGGAGTCTGGGGAACCCTCCAGCAGTCTGAACTGGTTGAGGGCATCTCAGGACCCTGGTATCTCTTCGTTTCAGGCTTCAAGTGGTAGCCAAGGCAGTCTCCGGATTAGAGCATCTGAAGCATTTTTCCTACATGGATCCCTTTGGGAATATAGACTCTTCCCCATTTTTACAGTGGGAACTTCCCTCCCAGTGTTTCTTTTTTGCCCCACAGGGAATGGAGAATTCTGTTTCCTCTACCCATGGTACACACACACACCCATGCCCCATGCCCCGTCCCTGTGAGATCAAGCATATATTAAGTTCCCACCTGCCTTTCTGGCCACGCCCCGCATATTTTCCCCAGCATCTCCAGCTGCACTGGGAGGGGAAAATAGACTGGCCATCCTTGCTCCTGTGTCAGGGGGGGACAAGAGAGCTTGGTTTGCTCCACAGACCCAGGCATTTCTAGAAGAAAAGGAAATCCCACTGGTTTCTCTGGGCTTGTGCACCAGCCTGCACTAGTAGAGAGGTTCTGCATTGGGATGCATCCGACATTGGCTCAGAGGCTCTGGTTTACAGACCTTTTTCCTGTATTGAGTTCTCTAGTTGGCGATTTTTCCTTCAGTCGAGAACCCAGAAGGGCGGAGAAATGCACTGCAGGGTTCAAGGACCGGAGCACCATCTGTGTCCTAAACACGCACCAGCATGCCTGGGCAATTGTGCATACCCAGATCCTCTAAAGCAGCGCTTCTCAAACATGAATAAGCATGTAAATCATCCAGGGGGTCTTGTTCGAATGCAGACCCTGATTCAGGAGGTCCGGGGTGGGACTTGCGATCGGCGTCTTTAACAGGCTCCCAGGTGATGCCGTGTCTGTCATCCAGAGCATCTAGATCCTCGCCACTCAAAGGTGGTCCTGGGACCCGTCGCATCAGCACCCCTGGGAATCTTGCTAAAGATGCAGAATCTTGAGCCCCATCCCAGACCTACAGGAACAGAAACTTTGGCCACCACGAGGCAGCTAACCACCTCCTTGTTTTGTTTTTGTTTTTCTGTTTGTTTTTTTCCCCTGCTGCTCTCCCAGGGTCACAGGACATAAACAATTGCGGCTGCTCTGGGCAGGACTTGGTTAACTTTAGAGGCTGGTCAAGTAGGAAAATCGCTAATTTCCCCAAGGAGCCCCAAAGACACTGCTGGCCCCTGGTCTTCCTCTGTGAGTCGTTGGAGGCTGCAAATGGGACCTTGTGCCGTGTTTGTGGAAGGTAATGTGGCTGAATTAATGATGATACAGGAGCCTTCACAGAGGTGATTCTTGGCTCTTTTAATTGCACCATTTCTCAACCTTAATGCTGCCCCACTGCCATTTCTGAATTATGTCGCCACGCACATCCAGAGACATGCGTATCATAGATTAATTCTCCCACTCAAACTGATAAACTACCCCACACATAATTTATAGTCATCTGTCTTTCCCCTAATCTAGCCAAACCCTCTTCCCTCGACTCTGTCCACAAGAGTGCTTTGAGAAAATTAGTCTTTGGACTGCATCCCTGTACTTACTATACCATCCATGCAAGTCTATTCAAAAGCTACATAAGGAAATCAGGGGTGATGAACATCTAAGCCTTTTTTTCTGACTTCATCCCGGTGAAGTGCTTTAGCCATCGGGAGGGTCCAGTGCTTTATTATTGAAAGTTGTGTTTTGTTCCATCAGAAACAAAACATCCATCCGTGACACTGTCCTCTTCCACCCCACCACCCACCACCTCTCCCCAGCCCCTGCCCCCAGCCTGGACTCGATGTCTGGACCGCTGAGCCGGAGACGCTGCTAGTCTAGTCAGCACCCTAGCTGGCTTCCTCCCCTTTCTAGTTTCATTTTCTCAGGCACCTCCCCTGACTCTTGGGTCACAGATGCCAAGAGAGCTCAGCTGTGTGACCTTTGCAGAGACTGCTCTCCCCTCCCCGATCCTCCTTGAGCTCGTGGGGAAAAGACCCACAGCTTTTGGTTCTGACTCAGTGGTCCCCCCTCATTGATGCTCTTGCCATATCTGATTTCGGGGACTTGGCGTCTTGCTGGCCCAGGCACGTGGTGCCCTGTGGTGCCCAGCTAACATCTGCCGTTTTGTCTGCCTTTAATCCTGGACCTACAGTGCTCCTAGAGTCTCCCAGGCCCCCCAGGTCCTCCGGAAATGCACCTTCTTGCATTTAGACAGTTGCATGAGTATTTACCAGCATTCTCCTGTCCAGCTGGATGTCCACTCTTTATGCTGTCCCTCCTGGCAAGTCCTGTCCTACTCTGGTTCAGGGCCTGGCAGGACCCAAACTTCTGTGTAAATCCAGAACGTGGGCTTCTTTCTCCAGCTAAGACCCTACCAGGGACTTGGTCCTAAGCCCTATGACACTCCCCAGATGGAGCCCGATGGAGCCAAGGGGCATGGGGAGTGCAAGGAATCCTGTTAATGACAATCCCATGAGCAGGTCCACAAGACCTATTATGTTGAACCAGCAAACTCTTAGCTCGGGATTGAGGGATAGATGTAGGGAGAAGAGCGTGGGCCGATCTCTCTTCTGTAGACAGCTCCATTGAAGATTTGGGAATCAGCACAATGTTCTACATTAAAACAACAAAGGAACTGGCCCAAATATAGGACCAAAAGAGGCATGAGTTTAGATTTTAGTCTTTGTTAGTCTAGGTTCGTTTTTATTGGATACAACCAAACATGGTACCTTCCCAAACTATGGCAAATCATGGGAGAAAGCTCTGCTGTTAGCTTACAACTGCACCAGGAGAGGACTTGGGGGTGGGGGGAGCCAGGAAGGGGAGTTTCCAGAAATTGTCACTTGTGGTCAGTTTGTTTCCTTACAGAGCCTAAACTGAAGCTCAGCCATTTTGACACTGATTGCAAAACTCCCATTGAAGGCTCATCTCCTTGACCATTTTCTCTGCCAAGCCCCTGCTCCGAATAAATTGCACTGTCCTATTTCTCGGCTACAGGCTCTTTCTAGAGAGGGTTATGAAACAATCGTGATAGATCAGCAAGGCTTTCTGTTATCGGATCTTGGTGGGGCTTCACTGACACTCAATAAAGCTTCCCTTCACCATGTGGCGGGGGTCTCGCTCCTCATGCCCCTTGAGCCCCTGACTTTATTCCCACTTGCACATTCTCAGCTGATGATCTCCCCTCCCTGCTTTACAAAGACGAAGTCGTGCAGAGTAGGGAAGAGGGAAAATGCTGGAGAACACAAGCGGGGAAGAATCAAGAAAGACTGTAGTGAGGACATGGGATAGGCTGAGAGGGGGAGGGTTTGGCCGGATGGAAGTGGCTAAGAATGACCTTTCCCAACACAGAGCGTGAAAGAGGGGAGAACGTGCCAGGTGCTCCTTGAGGCCCAGCAGCTACCTGACCTGGCCCCTTGGAATTTTCAGCAGCCCCTCACTAGCTCCCTCCTCCACTGCCTTCCTGCCATCCATGACCCAAAGTTTTGGTTGGAAATGGACAAGACTCCTCCAGCAGAAGCTGGAATTTGCACGTGAAAGACACTCTTGTTTCTTCATTAACTGTTACTTGGAGGAGCAGATGACATCAACCATAACAAGGCTGAGGAAGTCTCTGGGAGTTCTTGGCATCTCACCTGTCAAGCCTTAAAGTTCTGGCTTCAGAATCGAATGAGCTCAAGGCGGCCACCGAGCACTCCCTTCCAATGGGAAGAACAGATGCAAGAGTTTGAGGTGGCGCCCAAGGGAACTGTAGCTGGACTGTGCGTGAGATTATAGGATCATCGAGGAAAGGTGGGAGGGGAAATAGAAAGTCCAAACCCCGAGGCATCACTCTGGGAAGGATTGGTTTTCTTGTTTGTGTCAAGCGTGCTCTGGGTGTGTCCTTCGATGGAACACAATTGCCTTCAGCGTTCATTCCCATTTTCAATCAGAACTGACCTTTGCTTCCGGTCACAGCACATATTTCTCTTTTGCTTCACCCCTCCCTCCGTTTTGCTCTCTTTCTTGGTTTTATGGGACAAAATCCACCCAGAAAAAAAATAAACCATGCTAAATATGTCAAATGTCAGGGAAGCCCTGGGTGGAACATGTTATAAAAGCATTGGACGGGCCGAAAGAGCCACAGAGAGGAGGTCGGGCTCTTACGGAGATTAGAAATGGCAGAAAGCCACCTTTGCCCCGGGGGATGGAGGAACCAAAGTCCGGAGATCCCAGAGCCCAGGGGTGTGATGGTGGCTGGCACCGAGGGAGGCCACTGCTGCTATTCAGAGAAATCACTGATGCGCTGCAGAAAGCAACAAGAGGGCCACTGGACCCAACAGCCAACGCTGCTGCTGGCCCTGGGACCACCCTGGACACCTGCAGGTGCTGGCCACTCGGGCATCCACCCCCAGCTACACCACCCACCCCTAGAGCTGCGGGGACAGAGTGCAGCAAGAGAGAGTGGAAAGGGTGTTTAGACCAAACATGCAATGACCAGCACCCCCCTCACTCCTTCTGCCTCTCAGTCTGCCTTCTTGAAATCCTTCTTTTCCTTTTTCCTTTTTCTTCTCTCACTGCATTCATTTGACCAGCATTCATGAGCATCTACTGTGTGCTAGGAATTATGCTAGAATGGGATGGTAGCGATGAGGGAAGTGGATTCAGAAATAGAAAGATATCCACCTGTCCCCAAGGTGCTTTTAAAGAGCAGAATTCCACCCCCCAACACACACGCACACACCTGTTTTGTTTGTTTATTTGCTTGTTTTTTTATTTTTTTAAGATTTTATGTATTTATTTGACAGAGAGATAGAGGGCACAAGTAGGCAGAGTGGCAGGCAGAGGGAGAGGGAGAAGCAGGCTCTCCACTGAGCAGGGAGCCGGACGTGGGGCTCGATCCCAGGACCCCAGGATCATGACCTGAGCCGAAGACAGCCGCTTAACCGACTGAGCCACCCAGGCGCCCCTGTTTGTTTGGTTTTTAGAAGATCAAGAATTGCTTCTGGAAATGGATCCTTCCAAGTTCCCTCCACTTTTCCTTAGTTGGGTACTATCTGCTTAAAAATTGCAGGGTGATCTCTGGCCAGTTAGCTCCGTCAAAGGACACATGCTGAGAATCTATAATACACATCGGACTGAACTAGGAGTGGTGAGCAGAAAAATGACCATGAGAACCTTACGACGTAGTGGGGAGATGTTTAGAGCGCATGGCATGGCGAACAAAATCTTAATTGCAACAAGTGGGTGGACTGACTTCCTAAAAGTCTGTTAGTAGGGCAGATGGGGGGGGTGCCATGGGAGTAAGCGGGTCAGGGCAGGCTTCCAGGGGAAAGAGGCTTGGCCTGGTCACGAGACAGGAATAGGCTGCAAACTTAGGTGTGTGCCCAAATCTCCCTCCTGTCTCTTGCCCCAAAGCTGCCACCATCATCAACCTCTGGGCTGTGGAAACGTCCCACGTCAGAAGGCAGGAATGCAGATAGATCTCTACTTCCTTCCTCTTCCACACGATCTTGGCCCACTGACCTTGGCTGTGTCATTTGACCATCTGGGGACTTGGTGGTCTCACCTGTGACAAGGGGATACTGATACGATTCCCAGATGAGGGATCTGGGACACATCAAATCTTGTGATGATTCCATCCTGCTTTCAGACCCAGGACCCAATGACCCACCTGGGATGGGATGGGTGGGGGATGACTTACCTGGAGGGAAGTGGCATTCTCTTCAGGACCAACAGAAAAGCTTGGTCCTTCCGCCCCAGTCCACATTCTCCTTTTATTTTCTCTTCTCTCCAACAGCCCCAGTCCTGCAGCTGCAGGGGCAGAGAGACCCCCGGATTCATTCTTCTGGTTGGCCAGTGCGCTGGACCCTGCCAAGCTAGCCGTGTTCAGGAAGCAAGCTCTGTATTGAGCAGCCTTTCCTTGTAGGCTGAGCGAGGAAAAGCTGCCCAGTGAGCATGCAGGACAGAAGCTGACCCTGGGGTGGGCTCTTCTTTGTCCCCTGCCCCCCTTCCTCAGGCCCTCTGCCCCTAGCATAGCCCCCCTCTTATGCTGCCCCCACAGGCTGGTCTGTGCCCATGGACACCTCTGGGCCCATCAGCTGTCCCCGTAATGAACAATGACAACTCATCACATTACCGGCCGGCTTCTCTGGCAGGAAGGTTAAGGGCTGGTGAGGCTCATTAGCATCTGCCTGGAAGGGGACCAGAGGCTCTTACTCCTCTCCCGAGGCGCCCCCTCCTTCCCAGGCCCCGTTTCTAGCAGGCTCTCAGCTGTGTGTCATGAGCCTTTGTGAAGAAGGTCAGAGTAATTTGTTGTTTAATAGTAGTAATGGAAGGGAGGCACGTGCGTGATTTGCTTTTGAAAATTTATAACAAATTGAAGCAGTCATTTCCACTCCCTAGAATTCCAAGATGCTCTCTTGAGTGGGAGAGGACAAGGTGGAGTCACCAAAAGCGGGGCTAAGGTGCCGTGACCTTGTCCCTGGGAGCGTGAGTGTGAATGTCACCCGTAACGCTGCCGGGGAAGGAAGATTGAGACCAGGACTGCTGACTGTTGGCTGGGATGGGCAGAGATGAAGGTGGGATGCCATGCATCTTCTTAAGGAGCCCAGGATTAGAACATCCAACCGAGGAGATCCTCTGTCTGGAACGCGAATGCCATATAAATCACCAAAGGATCTTGTTAAAAGGCAGACTTTGATTCAGTGGGTCTGGAGCGGGGGTAGCTGGGGATTTCCAGACACTGGTGTGAAAAAATGGGAAAACGTGTTGAAGCTTCTAGGCTAAAGCCACCCAATGCCTTCTGTAAATAGAGTCTGGAGGTGGGGTGTTTTCTCATGTGGTCTCTTTTCCTGGGGCTACTCAAAGTCCCCTGAACCCAAGTCCTCAAAGAGAAGGGCCATGCTGGACCCCAGTGACTGTGACAGGGACTTGTTATGCATGCATGATTCATGCACGCTAGCTTGGAATGACTGGCCCTATTCACGAAACATAATTACATCCCAATTCTCTGGATTTAATTGAAATCACAGATGGATCAAAATTTAAAGCTGGAGGGGACCGCAGAAAATCTGTATTTCGGTTCCCTTATTTTAAAGATGATGAAACTTGGACCCAAGGGCTAACTTTACTGGCTTGGCCCCTAACACAGGGCCAGGGCCATCAATATTGGTTGACCCAATTGATGAAATGCCCAGGGTCTTACCTTATAAACTCAGTCAGCACAAGGGGCCTTGGTAGTTGCTTTTCAGCTTTCTACATTAGGAGTTGCAACCCCACGTCTCCAGGAGCCAAGGACCTAAGGTGGCTGAAAGGAGTGAACTCGTGTGGGCCTCAGGAAGATGGATGTCGCTTGATTTTTCCCGAGAAGCCAGAAACTTAGAGTTTGGAGCAAAAATCTGATTTTTAAATATTGGTAGCTAATTCGAATTTAAAATAGAATATTATGTAGCCAGGGCGGCTGGGTGGCACAGTGGGTTAAGCATCCGACTCTTGGTTTCGGCTCAGGTTGTGATCTCAGGGTTGTGAGATTGAGCCCTGCGTCATGCTCCGTGCTGAGCTTGGAGCCTGCTCAGATTTTCACTCCCTCTCCTTCTGCTCCCCCAATCCTGCCCTTGCTCTCCCTCTCAAATAAATAAATAAAATATTAAAAAAAAAAAAAGAATACTACATAGCCTATATAAGACAAGTTGCCAAAGTAGATACACCTGCTTGCTCTCAGCCTCTGATCTCCATGGATGTCAGGGCTTGAAAAGTGATTTTCGTTCACACGTCTGTTTGGATGTCACAACACAGAGCCGAGGCTCAGGAAATACTTTCCCTGCTAGCTTCGTCAGAAAGAGAGTGTCTTTCCCAAATACAGAATGGAAGTTTGCTGACAGTCAGGATGTAGGCGATGGATCAGACTATAGAAGTGTCTCTCCGTGTAACCAGAATAAGGTGTTTGAGGGATTTAACTCAGCTTGGAACATGCTTGGAAATCGTCTTAAGGATGGGTGTCTGGTACTCTAAGGCAGCTGACTGGGGATTTTTCTGAGCTTAACTGCTCACTTAATGAGCAGTCCATAAACGGGTTCCCACATCTACCTACACACTGAGCGTATTGTGTCCGCAGGGATGCTGGAGGACCTACAAACTGTAGTGTGCCTGTCTGTCCAGTAGAAATATTTTGTAAATGTTTAATCAACATCCATACAGGAAATGTGCACATGATCTAAGTACAGGAAAGGGCACAGAAGAATATCAGCTACACTTGTGGTGAGCAGAGCACAATGTATAGACTTGTCGGATCAGTATACTGTACCTGAAACTAATGTAACACTGTGTGTCAACTATTCTTCCATAAAAAAAAAAAAATACCATACAATGAATTTTCACAAACTGAACATACTTGAATAACCAGTACCCAAATCAAGAAAAGGATATCCAAATGGCCATTCAATATACCAAAAAAAAAAAAAAGTGCTCAGCTTTCTTAGTTATCAGGAAAACACAAATGAAAATATAGGGGTGTGATAGACTACACCTCCACCAAATGAAAAACAAAACTGAGCTTTTCTCTTTCAACAATCAAGTGTTGGCAGGGATATGGAACAATCAGAACACTCATGCACTGTTGGCAGGAATGTACACTGATACAATCATTTTGATTAAGCCCTGGCAGCATCTACTAGAGCTTAAGATATGTGTAAGAAAAAATATGATCAGCACCCCAGATACCTCTTAAGCCTTGTTTTCCAGTTACTCACCCCCATCCCCAATCCCACCAGGATGACAGCTCTCCTGTCTTTTCACACATAGATCATCTTTCTTTGTAGACATATCGCTTCTGGCTTCTTTTGCTCTACATTGTTTCTAAGATTAATTCATCGTCCTGTGTTGCCGAGGTGGACCATTGCTGTAGAGTATTCCATTGTGTGTCTGTAACACTATCCATTCCACTATTGATGCGCATTTGAGTGGTTTCCATCTTGGGGGTTATTACAAATGGTACAGCTATGAGATTTCCGGTACATTTCTTTGGACGACCACATGTGTGTATTTTTTCGGGATATATACCTAGGATTGGAACTGCTGGACCATAGGTTACACATATCTTAAGCTCTAGTAGATGCTGCCAGGGCTTAATCAAAATGATTGTATCAGTGTACGTTCCTGCCAACAGTGCATGAGTGTTCTGATTGTTCCATATCCTTGCCAACACTTGATTGTTGAAAGAGAAAAGCTCAGTTTTGTTCTTCATTTGGTGGAGGTGTAGTCTATCACACCCCTATATTTTCATTTGTGTTTTCCTGATAACTAAGAAAGCTGAGCACTTTTTTTTTTTTTTGGTATATTGAACGGCCATTTGGATATCCTTTTCTATGAAAAGTCTGTTCAAATCTTTCACCCATTCAAAAAAAAAGGTTATCTTTTCACTCTCTTAATGGGGTCTTTTGATAAATAGAAGTTCTTAACTTTAATGTTCACCCATTTATCATTCTTTTTTGTCTTTACGGTTGGCTCTTTTGTGTCCTATTTAAGAAATCTTTGTCTACTCAAGGTCACAAAGATATTTCCTTGAAAAGCTTTACTAAGTTTTACCTTCCACATTTCAAATGGAGATTGAAGGAAGCTTCTTTCTGTCTCCTCGAGATAATTTCTCCCAGGCCCAGTGGCATGGCCGAGCACTTCTACCACATGCCAGCAGAAGCTAGGATCTGAACTCAGACCAGGAGCAGGGATCTGAACCCCAATCGCCAGACTTTCCAATCACCACTGCTTGATATTAGGCAGCTACTTGACCCCTCTGTGCCTCAGTTCTTCAGGGGTAATAATCCTGCCTTCCTCACGGTTTTCTGGTGAGGACTAATTCTGTTAATTACTGAGAACAGTCTCTGACACATTCTCTAAGGGTTGGTGATCGTTACCGGTCTTGACTGAAAGAGCTAAGGGGGAAAGGGTGACAAGGAGGGGAGGGAGTGGGCCATCAGTGTATCCCAAATCCTGGAGGGGGTAGAGGGGAAGAGATTGAGAACCACTTGTCTCTACCCATCGCTGAAGTAGGCTCTTGGGTCACAGACTGTCAGAGTGTAAAAGCCAGAAGTTTCCACGAAGTTCACTCTGGGAATTCGGGGCAACAAAGCCCAGACGGCCAGGAAGCCTCTTGGTCATATTTATCCCCTCCCCTGGGGCTGGGAATCACAGGCCACAACCCCACTATTTATTTTAAGCAGGAAATTATTAATTTTTTAAAGATACTATTTATTTAAGAGAGAGAGAGAGATTGAGCAGGGGGAGGAACAGATGGAGAGGGACAAGCAGACTCCGTGCTGAGTGCAGAGCCCTATGCAGGGCTCAATCTCATGACCCTGAGATCATGCCCTGAGCTGAAATCAAGAGTTGGCTGTTTAACGGACGGAGCCACCCAGGCGCCCCTCAGCAGGAAATTATTAAACAGTGACTATGAAGAGCAGATGTTGCTTGGGGAGGAATCAGCTCTGCTGACAATCCCAGCTTCTGAGAGCTAAGATTCTCATCGGAGGGCTGAGATGGTTTTCCCAGAATGGGTCCTGTGGGAGAGTGGGCACTGGACCCTGGGCCCATGAAGCCAAGACCCGAGGACCGGATCACTTAGTGGGTCAAAGAATCCCTCACGAGAATTTCTAGACTTACGCAGATTTCTTCTCTTCAGATAAATCTCCAGAATTATATAAAATAACACCATACCCCTTCGCTTGGAACAGGAGTCAGCAGACTTCATCTGTAAAAATCCAGAGAGCAAACATGTTATGGGCCCCTCTGGTCTCTGTTGCAGCTTCTCAGCGCTGCCGTTGTGTCCTAAAAGCCACGGACAACACGTAAACAAGTGAGCATTGCTGCGTCCTATGTTTATTCATGGGCACAAAAATGTGAATGTCATAGAATATTCATACCAGAATATAGCTAGATTTATATATTTAGATATTTAGATTTTTTTTTTTTTTCAACCACTTAAACATGCAAAAACCATTCCGAGTTTGGGGGCCTTGCACAAATGGGCAGCAGGCCAGACTGGTGCACGGGAAATAGTCTCAGTCAGTCCTCAACAGTGGTTTTCCAAGAGTGGTCCCTGGACAAGTGGCATCAACATCCCCCCGGTAACCTGTCAGAAATGGGATCTCTCAGGCCCAACCCACATTTACTGGATCACAAACTGGGGGTGACCCTTGTGGTGATTCACATACACGGTCAGGCTTGAGAATCGCTGGTCTACAACGCGAGTTCTTCCGTGCCTTTATGCCAAGCCAATTTTCCCACCTTGTGTCTGTATCTTTTTTGCATTAGACAAGCCAGTTGACCTGACATCTGAAACCGCTTCTGGGAAGTCCTGCCCCATAGCTGCTTATTGAGGCAAATGGCTCCAGAATATTCCTGGCAGGGGTCCATGTTCTGGGCCACATGGGTCTGACTTGCCTAGTACCGGACACATGATCAAAATCTGGTCAGTGACAGGTATCTACCATCAAAGCAAATTGGATTCACCTTTGTGAGCCTTTTCACTGGCTATGTAGGTAGTTAATCATTCATTGCTATGGAGATCCAAAGTAAAAACCCAAAATGCAGATGGAAGACAGTACAGAGTTTTCATGGGGCAGAAGATGTGAGGGCTAGGAGCTGTGAGGAAACAGAGGCATGAGAGGAGGCAACCAGCTGAAACTCATCGTTAACAGAAAAGGGTCTACAGGAGAGAGGGGAGCTGAGTTCCATTAACAGCCAAGCCCTGGGTGACCCCAGAAGACATCTCCACGAAAGGGGCAGCAGAGAAACCTGGCCACTAAGCTGCCTTGTACCCTGAAACATGAGTAGTCTGCTGCCTGAGCCTGGGGAATCCCAGGTTGCTGTAAGATTTCTCGTCCCATGTGAGTCCTGCCAGCAAAGAGGGATGGAGTGTCTGTTCCTTGGCACCAAAGGAGTAGACAGAACACTCGGGCCCCACTAGCGTGTTGAGGCTTTCCTTAACACATCACGCACATAGGTCTTTCTCTCTCCCACCTCCCCACCTTCTTGCACCTAAGTCTTACCCTCCAAGACCTCCCTTCAAGGCAGTCTTCCCAACAAAGTCCCCCTCAATTCTCCTGCTCTTCCTCCTTGCCAGGTTAGCCCACCTTTCCCTCAGAGGCACCACCCTGTTCCCGGAAGCCCTCTGCATCTCATTCTGCCATTTTTTAAAGGTAGCCGCTGCATGTCTTCTCGATTGACTTGAAGCCTTGGGAATCTCTGGGTCCTTTCCTTTCCCAGCACATGGTCAAAGTATGCTCCGGGACAGAAGGACCTGACGTCCGTGGTGGGTCCCCTTTCCAAGCCCTGTCTCCTTCACACTTCTAAATCCGTTCTCCACACTCCAGCTGAGGGGAACCTGAGATCATTTCAAGGGCTTTCAATGACCATTTGCAATTAACTGTACAGGAAATATCTCCAGTCAATTAGTGTTGGCATGTTTCCAGGGCTGTCACCAACCTGCTCTGGAGCAATCAGACTTAATTATCTTGTTGTCTTTGCCTTTTTTTTTTTTTTTTAACGTTAATCTCATTTGTGAGGGTTTCCATAAACAATTAGGTAAGCAGAGACTTTTAATTTGAATGAAGCAAATCGGGTGAGGCCACTGTTTTTTACAAATAACTCCAAGGCTTTAAAAAAATCTCAGCTGAGTCTTGTAGTTGAGTATCAAGGCCTGCGACTTCTTCTAAAATCCCTAGAATCATGCTCCCAGGGAGCAGAACTTGGATAGCCCTGGAGGGAAACTCATAGAAGAGGAGCTGAGGGAGGGGGACAGTCCGTGTTTTGTTGGGGTTCCACTTCTTCAGACCCATCAATAAACTCACGGAATTAAGCTAAACAGCTGTTTATTAGCAGTAATAGCAAAATGCAAGCAGAGCCCTACATGGACTAGTCCCATGGAAGGTTAGCAGGTGTTTGGAGAGGATGCTCTTGTTTCTGCCGGTATCCATTCTCCCTCCAGAAATGGGCATCCTTGCTATTTGAGGGAAGCTGAGCCCTCCACACCCGGCTCCGCGCAGGGGCGGCTAGTCAACTGTCCTGCGTGGTCAGGTCACAGGTGTTGGCTTGTGATGGACAAATGACCAAAGCCAGGCTAAAGGAGAGGCAGTTATGGGACATTTTCTGGAACCATGGGGCCAGAGCAGCTCTCTTTCTGCTGCTGGTGGTGGTAGGCTGTAAGAATGTCCTATCAGTGGCTATGCTGTCACTTTGTTAGAAGAGAGATTTTCATGAGAATGAAGGAAAAAGAAGGAAAGCAGACGAGGGAGAGTGGGGGAGAGAGAGAGAAAGAGAGAGAGATTCGTGATGCCAACAGTTGCATTCATACCCTGATCAAACTACATCCTTGAGTTCTCGGTTATGTGGCCAATAATTTACTTTGTTTCCTCCTTAATCCAGTTGAAATTGCGAGTGTCACTTACAACTCAAAGAAGCCTTCCGAATATGGTATTAGAGGAAAATCTTTTCAAGGTGAAAAATTATGACTGATCTCTTTCTTGTCAACCTTACGCAAACAGTTAAAGTCCCATTTCACTTGCAGCTCCCTCAAGAGCCTGAATGGTAAACCAAGGGAGGATTAGTCTCATGGAAAGCATAGCTGCATTTTACCTCTGTTCCTTCCTAGCCCCAGGGCTCTGGGAGCCTTGTTCTTCAGAGTGCTCAAGGATTTGAGCCATGACCTGTGTGCTGCTCACGTCTCAGCGCTTCTCTGCTTTTAAGTCCAAGGATGATTTGATCTTGGCTCCCTGGAGTCCACACAGTCCCCTCTCGCTGCAAAGGGCACAGGGACAGGATCCCCATATTGTGCCCCTATTCTGCTGATGACTGGCTATGTGAGCTTGGGAAGGCATGCTGCTACCCTCTATCTGTCCCCCGCCCCCTCGCCCCACCACCACCAGTCTCCTCTGAGTCCTTGGCTACCCCTGCCCCGTTGCAGCCTCCTCTACCAAGAGTCCCACGCTCCTGACTCAAACCAGATTTCAAATAACCCTTCTCACTACAGCCTATGTTCTGCAGAGTTCCTGATTTTTCCCTCCCAAAAAAGCCAGCCTCAGAACTCCACACTCCACTGTGCCTGTTTAACCGTGGTATTCATACTCCAGCTTTCCTCCATCTTCGGCATCACTCAGAAAGAAAGGAGAATTCCATACACAGGGCGCTTGGTGGCTCAGATGGTTAAGCGTCTGCCTTCGGCTCAGCTCATGATCTCAGGGTCCTGGGATCGAGTCCCGCATCGGGCTCCCTGCTCCTTGGGAGCCTGCTTCTCCCTCTGCCTCCTCTCTCTCTCTCTGTCTCTCATGAATAAATAAATAAAATCTTTAAAAAAAAAAAAAAAAGAATTCCATACACAGCGTTTGCTGGGATGGAGGTTCTGGTTCCCAGGAGGCCCAGAGAGAGATAGGAGGGAGGCCTCGGAGAGGGGTAGGACTGCAGTTGGCTTGTGCTTCTGGGCTCTGGGAAAGTATGCCAGGGAGGGACAGTCTAGAAGGCTTTGTACCTGTTACCACTGACAGTCATCACACAGTTGAAGAGTAAGACAAGAAATCCTCAGTGTGAATTTGAAGAAAAACAAGAAAAGAGTGAGCTAGTTGCCGGGCTCACCCTTCTGGACTGATGCAGCCTGGCCTTTATGAGGGGAGAACTGAACTTTAAGCCTTCTCGTGTGTCCCCCCCGGGTGAGGAAGACGTGCCCTTTGTGGGCTGGATGCTGGGGCATCTGTCAGCCCCACTTTACACAGTGCAGCTGGCCCGCTTGGCTCTGGGCCTGGTTCTGAGCATCTCCTGGGTCCTGTCCAGCTTACAAGGGGATCGATAAACATTTAAATGTCATGCTTCCAGAAGCCATCCATCATAGTAAATGTTGTTGTTCAATAAATGTCACTAGAGGGTAACAAAATCTCTCTTGCAGAACACCCTCTGGCCACCACTTCCTCTCTTGACCCACCCATTGGGATCATCACAAGGCCTCTCCTGGCTTCAAAGGGTGAGGGGCTGTTTCTGAGCTTGATACAAAGGGTGGTCTTTTTCCAGGAGCTGGCTTCCTTATCACATACACTCTGTGGCCATCATTAATGCAATTTGCCAAGCCTTTCTGGTTCTCTTCATTTCTGGAGCAGGAGAGGATTTCATGTCCTGGCCCCCCTGTGGTTGGATGCATCTAAATGACTAGTTCTGACCAGTGCACTGTGAACAGAGTGACACGTTGTCACTCTTAGACTAGACTGTTTCACTGCCGATATGAGACCCTCTTCAGATCGCCTTTCTTTCTGATACAGTAACTTATAACATTGGATATAGTGGCTTCTCCATCAGTCTGCGTTCCTACGTGGCTCCAAGGAGCTGAGCCCTCTGCCAGTGTGGACATGCAGGACGAGCAAGAAATAAATACCCTTTAATCATTTGAACCTAGCGATATTTGGGGAGTCTTTTGTTACCACAGCATGACTTAACCTCTTCTGACTGATACAGTTCCAAATTGCTCAGATACTAAGAGAAAGGAGTAGATATCAACCTGATCCTTCCTCTCGCCTGCCCCAGGCATCTCTCCAAACTTCGCAGCAGGAATAAAAGCTGCTCTTTTCATCTAAGAGTGGCTGTTTTTGCAGCACTGGAGAGATTCTGGTAGATCTCCAGGAGAGTCCTCACACACAGAGGAAGGAGGCATCTTCCTGAGTCTATCAGTGTTCTCCTCCCAAGGGAAGTATCTGCTCTTGGAGTAGAAAGCACAGAGAAAGTTGTCCACATTGTCTCGGGACCCAAGTGGAGGTGTGACTGCTATTTCATTTGCTCATCCTGGAAATGTGTCTAGAAAAGGTGTCAGGCTTGGGAAAGTGACATGTGGTGGGGCTGTGCCCATAGCGTTGGCCCAGAGAGTTTGAATGAAGACACAAGGCCTTCCAGTGTTCTTCCAGAGAGCAGCTTCAGTTGCTAAGTCCAAGCCTTGGTTGGTAGTTGGAAGGCTGAGCCTGCATGAGCCGCAGGAGGGAAGTAGTAGGCATGTGCATCCGGGATGTGGGAGGGATCAATGAGGAGGTGGGGCATCACCCATGTCTGCTCAGGATACTGCTTCCAAGGTACAAGGAGAAGGAAAGCGCCAACACATGACAGAAGCTGGGCCCGCTCTGGTTGTTCTGATCCCTGACCCCTCGCAGGGAGCATACTTCGTTGGGTGAAAGGGTGGCTCCTTCCCTTCGGCATGGAAAGCATCAGGACTGGTGCTTCTGGCTCAGCTCTGTCTCCAGATCACTTTAAAGATGCACAGGATGGACCACTGACTTGGGCATTGTGGGATTGCAGAGCTGGCCTCAAGGAACACTCTGCAAAGTGTGCTCACCACTGCTGTGGAGCTCTCAAGCCACATTTCCAGCAGGGCTGCAGGCTGGGCCTTCTAGAGTTCAGTGCCAAAACTTGAGGGAGAAGGTGGGAAGGACGGATTCTCCTATTATCCAGGAGAAGGGTGGTGGCAGTTACCATCTGCTGATTGTTCAGGAACACTATCTTTGTTTAGACACTTTCTGAGTCACATCCTCACCTCTACCTGTCTGCGTCTGCTTACCTGCACAGCTCACAATCAATATGGCTAAAGGGATGGCTCCTGGATAGGCAAGTTGGCATGAGAAATACATTCCTATTGTAAGCTAGACTCTCTCTGAGCACTCTGAAGTGTTCTCTCTCGCTTTCCTTCTTTCACCTACCTCCTGCAAGCAGGGGCTCCCTCCACAGTTCATCACTAGCTGCCTTACTCATCCAGCAGCTGGAATTCTGGGTTTGCTCACTGCCCTAGATTCTGGGCCATTTGGGATTCTTCTTCTTCTTCTGGGAGATTGAGAGTGAGTGGGGGCTGGGGGCAGAGGGAGAGGGAGAAAGAGAGAATCTCAAGCAAACTCCACACCCAGAGCCTGACATGGAGCTTGATCTCATGATCCTGAGATCAAGACCTGAGCCAAAATCAAAAGTCCGATGCTTAACTGACTGAGCCACCCAGGCACCCCACCACTTGGGATTCTGAGCAGACTCTTCAAAGTTTACTCTCACATCCTAGCAGTGTTGCCTTTTATTCTTTTCATGACAACATCCTTCAAAAACTGCGAAATGAATTTCCATAGTGTCCACACGGCATTTGCACTTCCTTTCCCACCACCAGGAAAACCAAAACGATTTATACAAACATTTGGTGAAGGACATCATGGCTTTTTGTAAACATAATATAGTCACATTTTCATTCTTTCCCATCTCTTCTTTCTCCCTCTGCTTTTCCATAATGCACCAGACCCTTTTAGAATGTCCTTCTCCTGGTTATATTATGTGCCTTCCCACTTCAGGGTTTCTGCAGTCTCAGGAAGTATTTCAGTTCAATATCCTTACTCTCTGTTTTTGTTTTACCCTCCTTCCTTTCAACAAGTTACCGTAAATCCTTTTTTTTAATTGCAGCTTGCTTTCCCCCACCTCCAGTCTGCTTCCCCCTAACATTCCTCAACCTGTTCCAAAACACATGTAACACTTTCAGATGGCCAGTGTTTCCTTGTGTATGCTCTTTGCATCTCACAGGTGTTTCTTTACTTAACCTTCTTAAAATAGAACCAGGCATCCATTTATTCAACTATTCAACACATGTTTATTGAGCACTTACTATGAGCTAGACTCTGTACCAGGCACTGGAGATTCAGCAGCAAATGAGGTAGGCATAGTCCCTGACTTCCTGACCTTATATTTTTATAGAAGAAACTAACAAAGATGTAAATAATTGAAAGTTATTAGGTCAGAGGGTGATATATGCTCTGAAGGAAAATATAGCAGAGTAAGGTTATAAAGAGTGATAGGGGCTGGGTGTTTTTAAAAAATTATTAAGGAGGTCTCTTTGAGGAAGTGAAGGTAAAGCAGACACCTGAATGAAGCAGTGAGGTAGCCATGCCCTACAGGAGGAAGAAGCCATGCTTCCTACAGGAGGAAGAAGCCCAACATGTGAAAGCCCTAAGGTTGGAGGGTGCTTGGTGTGTTCATGGCACACCAAGGAGGCCAGTGTGGCTGAGCCTGGTGAGGGATGGGGAGAGCGGTCAGAGGTGAGGCTGGAGAGGTGGGCTGAGGGCCTCCTAGGTCACTGTCAGACTGTGAAGTTTGTCTAAATAGGACGAGACCCACTAGAGAGTGAAGAGCAAGGAGTGACATATTCTGGTTCATGTTTTAGATGGATCACTCTGACTTCTGGGTGAAGAATGGAGAACATACAGGAACAGAAACAGAGAGTCCACTTAGGAAACCACAGCAGAAGTCCAAGAAAGACAATGGTGGGTGGACAGAACGGTGCTGGTGGATATCTGGTGGATATCTGGAGAGAAGTGACTAGATTCAAGATACACCTGGAAGGTGGAGCTGATAGTAATTGCTCGTAGACTATACTTAGAGAATGAGGATGCTTTTGTGTCGGTAAAAGTGGGTAAGTGGTGTTATGATGAACTGAGTTGGGGAGACTAGTGGAGGAACAATGGACAATGGATGGGGGAAGGCAGGACATCAAGCATTCAGGTTTAAACATTAGGCTGAATATAAAAATGGAGATGTGGGAAGAAAGCAGCTGGATAACTAAGGGAGATGTTGAGCCTAGAGATGTGGACCGGGGAAGCATCAGGGTGTAAGTTATGTGTAAAGCGATAGGACTGGCTGGGATCACCAGGGAAGGAGTGAGGAGGGAGAAGAAAAGCAGTCCAGGAACTTAGCCTTAGGAAATTTCAAATTATAAAGGTTAAGAAGAAGCATGGGGATGAGCAGAGAACATTTAGAAGTAGCAGCCAGTGACATGGGACGAAAATCAGCAGAGTAATGGCTCCCAGAAGCCAAGTGAGGGAAGTATTTCAGGAAGGAGAGCATGATTAATGGGGTCAACCCTCTGCACCTTATAACACCATACAACTTCTCATTTGCATCACCAAGCTGGGGAGAGTCCTGTGAGGGTCCACCGTAGAAACTTCAGGAAGCAGAGCTGGGACAATGCTGCTTTCCTCTGGCGGCCAGAGTGGGGGTTTAATGCCCTTAAAAGTGAGACAGAGAGACTTGCATAATGGCTTCCCTTTCTCTGCTGGACCGTCTTCCAGAGGGCAAGAGGGCGATTATGCAGTTTACAGGCTAAAATGATGTACCCCATAAGCAAGTATCTGTAGTTTCCCAGACGGTGTTGAGCTGGCCCACAACCTAAGTTGTGACTGAGCAGAATGAGGGTCTCTCTCTGGTTAGCTAGAAGTTCTGAGGAATTCCCAGAAAGAAGATTCCCGTTCCCTTATCTTTAATTAATAGCAGGAGTTCGGAGATGTGGTTCAGGGACCAGTAGGTAGGAGATGCAGAGAAAGAACAAAACTATGGCCCATGAGGGTTCCTTTCTCTATCTAACTTGCTGGCTTGCTGACTCTGAACCTCTACATGGAGCTGCGCAGAAACTCAGGAAACCTTATCCTCCCTCGTGCCTCACACTGGATCTACCCCAAGCCTTGCCAGTTTTACCTCCTAAGTACCCGGATCATGTCTTCCCATCTCCAGCGCCATTACTGGGACCCAAGCCATCATCACTCTTGGCTGGACTCCTACAGACTCCTAATTAGTCTTACCACATCTACTCTAAGCCCTCCAACCTCTTCTTCACAGCACAGAGTCATGTATTCAATCTCCATTTAGAAATGTTCAGTGGCTTCCCATTGGTCTCATGATGAAGCCCAAATGCCAAGCATGCCCCTCCCACCACTCTGATCTCAACTAGAGCATCATTCTTTCATGAAAACCTTCTCTAACCCCCTTGTCCATCATGGAGTCCTTTGTTATCTACTCTCAGAGACCCACATGACTTCCCTTCTTAGCACTTACGTCAACTTGTAATTATAAACTTAACACCATGATGACTTAAGATCTGTCCTCAACACTGGACATTAAGTCCCATGACCTGTCTGTTTTTTGCCTTCCACTCTGTCCCCAGCCCCATCTCAGTAGCTGTCACATGAAAGAATGAATAACAGTGTGAAGGGAGCTGTCAAGAACCCAAGTGAGTCTATTCAGAGAAGAAACAAGGTAGAAGCGGTTGTCACTTGGGAACCCACTGTTGTTCCAGACCCAAGTGCAATTGTCATGAACACCAGTTAGTTTTACTCTCCTCCCGAAGTGCTTCTGCAGGTCCTGGCTAGACTCCGAGTCCAGTGACTTCATCTGCAGGTGCTATTTCTGTTGGATCTACATCCCTGTAATCATGCATTGAGCTCTTTTCAGGTCTCCGCAAAAAATCCACTCACATCAGCCATGTTGAATATTTTAACACAATGTAGGGTTCTTGTAGATGAGTCATGTCAGAGGTAGCCCTACTGTCTTTGTTTTTCCCCATTTCTTTTTTCCCTCTCCCCCTTTCTGGATGGTCTCTCCAGTCTCCTCACCTCCAAAAACTCCACATTCTTCCCTTTCTATATGGAGCACCTTCCCCTTTCCTTTGCCACCCTGGCACCACCCAACTGTCAGACTAGAGGAAGGTCTCGGCTTCTATCCCCAAACTTGCCTGCAGAAACCCACTGAGGGCCTGAGGAAAAAGCTCTTACCCTTCGTATGATATGAACTCTTTGAAGAACATTAAGGATTATAAAGGGGGAAAGATCCCAACCCTTTACTCAGTTATAAGAACCAGCAACACCATAGGGATGATAGAGCTTGCGATGTTTTAATAAAAACTACGCAAGAGCTAGTTCCTAACTTTTTCTGGGACATTGCCCACTTAAGTTCAAGATACAACTGTATCTAGAAGGGACTCTAATATTCATGGAAGCTTTGGGATTCACAGCTCAGGTCGTCAGTTTAAGATTTTTCTTTTATTAAATTGTTGGTATTTGCTTCTGCTCTATTTGCCTTATTTTTCCCATCAAATATGCCATTAATCCATTGTTTGGATCTCTCCTTTCTGTTTTCTATTTTCAGTATTGTCCCTTTCATGATTTTATTTTATTTTTCCTTTTCCTCTTGATTTTGGGTGAATTCCTCAAAATTGTCTTCCACATTGCTGATGTGATTTTTTTTTGCACTGTTGATTCTTTTACTTTTTTATGCATTTAAAAAATTTCTTTTCACACATTTAATAGTAACATTCTCTGCTTATCTCATCTAGTTCCCTTTTTATAGTTCCTTCTTAGCAGCTGCCTTTTGATCTCGCTGTGTTGTCTTTTGTTTTAATATTGTTGACAATACAAGACAAATGTCTAAAATTTATGCAGTAAATCCTTAAAAAGAATGTCCTCCTTTTACTTCGTAAGTATTATACTATCCATCTGTGTTTAGGATCTTTTCATAGGTCCCCTATTATCTTGTTTCTATTTTTTCATCTTGGAACAATAAAGCTTCTATCTGTGTCTGGAATTTGCTCACCAAACTGGATGAGTAGATCCTTCTGAAATCATCTCATTGAGGTCTTAAGCTTGAGGGTAGCCTGAGGACTTGAGAGAGACCTACAGCCACAGATAAGATCGGGTCAACTGCATGATGGGGCAGTGTCTTTTCTAGGTAAAGCCACTGAGTCGGGTACCTGGTTGGCAAATGGTCCCGTTCCCAGCCCACCACACCTGGTTGAGCCATTGTTCTGTGAGATGGTGGGGCATTTTCAGCAGTCTCCAGCCGAGGAGTGGGAGACAGTGTGATCAGAGTTGTGGCTGTTCTCTGTGGTTTTACACACCAGAGGGACCGTCACAAGCAAGATACACAGTACAGAAAAGCATGCATACAAGAATTACCGTTACCACATGCTGTTGAAACTGAGCATCCAAGCCACCACCATGCTCTTTATCAAACCAAAGATAAAGAAAGTACCTTAAGATTGAAAATGCTGGGGGGGTGGGGAGCAGTTGGTGTGTATGCCTCCTGACTCAATTAGTTCGTTTACAAATGTTTACTTAACTGTCTGTTAGATTCCAAGGATGTAGACAGGGTAATAGGGATTTATTAAACACATCTTTGACAGCATAGAACTCATATGCTAACTGGGGAAACGAAAGAATAAACAATTAAAACACAAATTACCAATTGCTGACATAGAGATATTTCTAAGGCACAATAGGAAACGAAATCCTAGCTGGAGAAATCCAAAAGTGCTTGGCATAGAAGAGGACCAGTGGGCTAGGTGTTAAAGGAGGAGTTGAAGATGGGAGTATAAAGGCACCTGGGTGGCTCAGTCGGTGAAGCGTCTGCCTTCAGCTCAGGTCATGATCTCAGGGTCCTGGGATCCATTCCAACTCCTCATGGGTACATGGGTGTTTGCAAGCATCCCTTCCCATCCCCAACTCTGCAAAAAACAAGCCCTGTTCTCTGTTAATTAGAAGAGGCCTTTAGCCTGAAAAAGAAGACAACACCCTTTCTCATGTGCTTGTTGCTATCAATCATACTATAGAGCGAGATGCCTGTCTTTCTCTCCTGACAGAGATGGAGAATTGAATATGCCAAGCCCTCTATGCAAGGTACACTTTATTTTCAATATCAACCAAATGTCAAGAGACAGGAGAATTTCTTTCCTTTAAGTAAATCTTATCTCATGGTTTTGGAGGAAAGATCGAGATGAGGCTGGGTACTAATTATATTCTAGTTTTTCCTAGAACTGAATTGTACACTCAGGAGCTATCCTGACTGTGCATTTATACTTTTAGATGCAGAAAGTGCCTCCAATAAATAAAAGAAGTCATTTTTTTTCTGTGACATCTTCCTTCCTTCCTTCCTTCCTTCCTTCCTTCCTTCCTTCCTTCCTTCCTTTCTTTCTTCCTTCTTTCTTTCTTTTATCTTTCTTTCTTTCTTTCCTTTCTTCTTTCTTTCTTTCTTTCTTTCTTTCTTTCTTTCTTTCTTTCTTTCTTTCTTTCTTCTTTCTTTCTCACAGCTTTACTGAGCTATAATTGTTATATGACAAACTGTCCTTATTTAAAGTGTACAATTTGTATTTAGGCATATGTATACACCTGTGAAACCAACGGCATGATCCAAATAATGTGCACAGATATGTACAACCTTATGGGTTTATATGCCTACAGGACCAAGGGTTCTACATCCCGAAGAGCTAATGAATTTTGTCAATTTTTGCCTGTTGCAGACTTTGTGGGTTTTTTAAAAATTTTTTTGTCCCTTGACCCTTTCAGCTCTTTTGCTGTGCCTTAAAACTGATGCTGGTTAGCCTGGGGCCGCTGGCATTGCATGTCTGTTGGGGGGAGGAACCTCAGCCATTGTGGTCCTGCACGCCTTCTCATGGGATCATAGTTCTCTGAGCAGCAGAACTCCTGGAATCCCCTCTCTACATTCTACCATGATTCCAACCAAGTGAATGCAGGTCAGTATTTCCACCCCCTCTTCTCTCTCACTGCATCATGACCTTGGCTTCATGACCTTGGCACGTGCAGATGCTTAATTCTGCCTTCCTCTTAATTGCGGTTCCTTCATTGATGGCCAGTGGTAACTGTAGGGTGTCAGGTTTCAGCTTGCATGCTAACAAGCTTCTAGAGGTGGTCTTGTTTTAAGGTAAGCTTTCTTTTCTTCCAGTGAGCACTAAGGTGGTAAGCACTGAATGCTTGGAAAGCAAAGGAAATGTATGGGAGTTTGAATGATAATTAAATCATCATATGGGTTTAATCTGAGGGCCGAATTGAAAGCATCCTAACTTACACTAAGAGTGTGGCTCAGATTTCCTGCCTCACAAGGAATAACTCGTTTCAGTTTTCCCACACAGAATACTAGAAGTTAAGTAAGAAGCACAGGGCCTCTAAATTACCTGTGATAATTTGTTTGATGAATAGGGCAGTCATTTCTCCATGGGAAAATTAAGGTGGTTTTACAACTAATTTTGAAATAAGCAACTCATCCATTGGGGCTTGGAAATCTTTTTTTTTTTTTTTTTTTTTACCATGGGTAGACTCTTATAGGTGTGAAAATTATAATGTGATTTACTGTGTTTTGTTTCTATGGCATATTCACTGCCAGGTCTGGCAAAGGCCAAAAGAGGTGAAAGGGTCTAACAAAGTTTGAGGAGAATTAGGTATATTTGAAGATGAGGGTGGTTGGAGAAAGAGAGAGAGAAAAAAGAGAGAGGAGGAGGGGGAAGAGAGAGAGGAAAGAGGAGAAGAGATAGGATAGCAGATTTTGGGATAGCAGATTATAGGAAGTAGAAAAGGATTGGGATAAAGATTCAGAAAAGATGTGGGAAAGCTCTGATTCTAGTTGACAAGGATGAAGATCAATGAAAACAGACATGGTTGTGTGTTTTTATTTCGATTATTGCATGATAAACTATCCAAAAGTTAGTGGTCTAAAACAACTTATATTATACTTACAGATTCTGTGGGTCCAGTCCCCCATGGGAATGGCTTGTCTTTGTTCCGAGATGTCTAGGGACTTAGCTGGGAAGACTCAATTGCTGAAGGCTGGAACCATCTGGAACTGTCTTCACTTACAAGTCTGGCAGCTGATGTTGGCTACAAACTAGGATCTCAGCTGGGAGACCTCCACTGGATTACCTGTGTGTACTTTACACACAGTGTGGACCTCCTCACAATATGGCAGCCTTGCAACAGTCTGACTTCTTGTGTGGGACTCATGGTTTCCAGCACAAATGTTCCAGCAAACAAGGTAGTTGTGTTGATTTTGATAACACAGTTTTGGAGGACCCAGAACAGTTCTCCGGCTGTACTCTTTTGGCCAGAGCTGTCATGTATGTGTCAAAATTCAAGGGGAGGAGGAGTAGAACCCCCCTTCTTGCTGTAAGAAGTGTCAAAGAATCTGGAGCATCTCTTTTAAACCATCACGATTTTGTTGTCTACCTCACCAACCACCTTGAAGGATTCCTCCAGGACTCTTAACATATATTTCTGCTTCCCTCCTGAGTGAATCTCAACATATTTTAATAATTTGGTCCTGAATAAGTAAATGAGGGCACTCACATTACATAGTCTGAATCTCCCAGGTAAAGTAATGCTAAGATGTTGGGAGGAATTGAATTTTAAGATAGCAGAGTACATAGAAAAATGGAATATGTTCAGCGAGAGAGAAATAAAAGGTCAAGGACAGTGTAAAACATATTCATTTTTTCCCCATGATAATGTGAGCCCTGTAAAGATTGAGGCAGTCTGTCTCTTTCTCATCTTTGTCTAATCCCTCCCTAGTGCTTAATGTGGAGGCTCTATTCCATTCTATTTCCCACTTTTCCTGAGCCTTCCTTGAGGTTCAAGAATTAATCAGTTAGGATCTTACTCAGTTTTCCCCAAAGGGAATCTTGCAAAGCTGGTGGAAGAACAGGTCCATGTGAAGAGTTAGTACTTTTCTCATCTTGGGATTGGATTTACATATGATCAAATTGTTTTCCATTTTTACATATTTCCTGGAAGGAATACATGTTATGAAACTGTAAGTTCTCATTTGATTGTCCTATACCTAGATGGCAAATGCTAATGACCCATGGAGGTAATTTAGAGACCCTTCCTTTCACAGATGTGCCAACTGAGGCCCAGAGAAGTGAAGTGCTTTGCTCAGGGTTGCCCAGCTGTTAATGGTGCATCCAAGATTAGACCCCAGATCTTCTGACATCCAGATCAGAGCATTTACCTTGACATTGGAAATCCCCGAAGTGGGAAGAGTGAGATAAATCTCCATTTAAAAATCCTAGACTCACCTCGGCCCCAGAGTGGCCACCGCCATGGCTAGCCAGTCCATCCAGCAGCTTGCTGCATGCCATGAAGTGGGCCTCTGAGAAGTTGTCTGAGGCCCACAAGCAAAAGAACCAGAGGCTGAAGCAGTCCAAAGAAGCAGCTCAGGTTGAAATTGAACAATACCGCCTGCAAAGAGAGAGGAGTTCAAGGCCATGGAAGATGTGGCTCTGGGATCCCTGGGCAGCTGCAGCATGGAAGTGGAGAAGGAGACCCAGGAGAAGATGACCATTCTCCAGACCTTCTTCCAGCAGAACAGGGATGAAGTCCTGCAGCACCTCTTGGCCTTTGTCTTTGACACCTGGCCAGAAATGCATGAAAATGGATAGGGGAGGAAGGAGAAGCTCAGTGCATGGATTGGCATTTTAAATGCCTTCATGGAATATGATGCAGCAAGCTTGAGTTTCATTCTTGGGAAAAGGCATTAAATTATTTCTGTATATTACACAGTAGGGCCCTTTGCTTTTTGGAGAATAGCAAATCTAGCTTCTTCGTGCAAACTTAGACCTTAACCAAAGATTTTCTTTTACCTCGTGTTTCTTAGAAATGTAATGTGTAGGGTGCCTAGGTTGCTCAGTCTGTTAAGCGTTTGCCTTAGGCTCAGGTCATGATCCCAGGGTCCTGGGATCGAGCGCCGCATTGGGCTCCTTGCTCAGCCAGGACCCTGCTTCTCCCTCTGCCCCTCCCCGATGCTCATGCTCTCTCACAAATAAAATCTTTAAAGAAAAAAATTAATGTGTAGATGTTGTCTGTTTTCCTATACCTTGTAGCTTAGGCAACATATATATCAATACTTTTTCTTTCTTAGATAGATATAGTAAAAAAAAAAATTTTTTTTAAGAAAACAGGATGAAATATTTTTTTCCCCTATCACTTTCTTGAAGGTCAGGGGATTTGTCTATGAAAAAGCAGTAATAGTTATTTGTAACTTGTGCAAAGCAAGAGCCAGCCTTCAAATAGTCCTTTCTGGCTAAGTGTTAGAACAACAGATCCTAGTATAAATGTTTGGGCTGTTTTTAGTTTCTCTTAATCAAAATTACTAGACGACAGAATTTAAGAACTTGCTACATGTTATTCCTCAGTGTACCGATAATCATTTAAAAGTAAAGACTTTGTCACGCACAAAAAACATTCTTAAATGGAAGTAAATGTCAAGTTGTTTTTTAGAGTTTAGCAACACTGGTGTATGCAAATTGCACGCCTCTATTCAGAAGATATGACGTGTCTGGATTAATCTTCTCTATTGTTACTTTAAGTAGAAATGACTAGCCGTGTATTTCACTAACCGAAGCACATTGAATGGAAAATAAAACCACTGCCCCAGAGCCCCTTCTGACATGAATGTATACATGTTTATCTTTATCTTCACATTCTACTGGACAGCTGTGTCAGTGAAGAGACTTCTGGAAGTGTTTTCAAAGGAAGAGAGAGCTCTGTTAATAGGTCTACCTAGATTTGACTGGTGGTTGTTTAGTCATAGATGAGAATGAAAGGATCCCATTGTGATAGTTCTAAAGTAGATTCTGGAGCAGCTGGTTTGCCCAATGCCAGGACCAGGCTCTCTGGGCACTAAGGAGGTACTCAAGAAAATGAAATGACTTCCTTACTTTGCAGCTCCTACCATATCAGATGTTATATTTATTTGAATTCATCCATTTGCTGAATTTTTATTCAAGAAACCATGACTTAATGAATAAGAACATAAGTGATGGACCCAAATTGAATTCCACCCCTTTACTTGCTTTGAGGACTCAGACAAATTACTTACCTTTCCTGAGTTCCCTCTCCGCATCTGTGAAAGGTGTATCAGTCAATTAGAATTCAATCACAGAAGCAGAGCCACACTAGAATATATATATGTCAAGGATTTGGCCTTATTCAATTGTGGCAGTAGTTAAACCGTCTCTGGGAGGCTCTTCTCTCCCTGCCTGATGTTGGTACTTGAAATCTTCAGAACAGGCAGATGGATGTAAGGTTGGGAGGAACAAGGACAAGTTGGAATCCATGGACATGAATAGGAGCCTGGCAGGACCAACTTGAACCAGTGTCATTCCTCACTGCCTCCACCTTCAGTGAAGCGGGGTCATGCATCACACAGCCACACACACCAGGCCCAGGAGATGGTGAAGATGAAGGAGGATCCAGGGGAAGGTGGAGCCAATTCCATGGCAGCTGCCCCAGGCCAACAAGGTGAGTCCACAGATCAGCGACAAGGTGAAGGAGTATAAAGCAAAATGGCAGCTGCTTCATATGCACCCTCAAAATCTGGCATAAAAAATATCTCTTATGGCCCACCCTAACCAGAAACACACTGCAAAGGGGATTCTGGGAAATGTAGTGGCCATATCACAAAGCCACGAGGTGCGGGTTACCAGATCATATGTATACATGTCATGATGAGTCATTAAGTGTGGAGCCTGGGACAATACGCAGTGATTATGATGATGATGGATGAGCAACAGTCTATTTTGGGGGCCACAAAGGCCAGAAATATGTCTCCAGCCCCTGCTCTCAATTTCTTTACGTTCTAACTTAAGAAAGAGCACATGCAGATGAGACATTATCATTTTAACAATTCTCCACCATCACGCCTCAGGACCTGGCCAGTTCCAAATGGGGGCTTGCCCTTTAAACACTGAAACCCTTTCTTACTTTAATCATTTTCAATGAACATCTTTGACAAGTGCATTTTACATTTTCTGACATCTTACAGAACGTGAAGGAAACCACTTAGCTTTCCTTTATGACTCTATGAGTCATCACTGGGAGCATCAGTTGTGGTGTTGTTCTGTAATGGGACCAGTTGTATTGGGGGCAATTTGGGGGTGATGCTAAATGGCCCCATGATTGATACTGTTCTCTCTGGCTCTCAGCTGGCATGTCTCAATCTTTTCCTTCTCCTTGCGTACGGCGGTATCTCTCCCTTCTTTTAATTTGCTGCTTGCAATCTGCTATAGATTGAGAAACCAGATAACTAAGCTTGTTCAAACTGTATGCCAAACACAATAAAATAAGCCCTGATGAGAACCTGAGAAAAACTCATTTTGTTGGCTTTGTTTTCCGTTTTTCAGGAGCAATGCGATTTCAGTGCCCAGCCCCCGCCCACCCCCAGTAAGTAGTCTCTTTTATTGTGTAGGTTACTAAATATACTTCTATACAACATGGAGGCTTTCCCAGCAAGTGAGGCCATGTATTGCCCTGGCTCTCTGTGCGAACAAAGGTTTTGCCAAAGCCCTAGTGGGGAAAACCAGCAGGAGGACACAGAGATCACACAGCAGTCTAGATGTCCTCAAAAGGACCACTTGTGACAAGTGGGACCACTGTCACCCTGGGTTTAAAGATCTAGTTTCAGCAAGGCATCACCTAGCCCATGACACTTATGTTGGTCATTTGAGGTTAATTTTATATTTGGCTCTTACTTGATTTCTAAATTTTTTAATTTTAAAAGTCTATAAACATGGAAGGTTTATGAGGTGTGTGTAATTGCAGGAAGCATGTGCCTGCAGGGGGAAGCATTTTCTTTTGACAAACAAGAATAACTTCCCACTAAGCGTCAGCCCTATCTGTCATGTTATTCTAATTTCTGTTTTCTGCTCACGTTAAAGAGAAATCTTTCAATTCTTCCTGTCTGGGGACTGCTTTACCTTCCATCCTTCCATTGGTGGTGTTTATTTCTGCTTTGGGACATAGTGTAGAATACGAGACAAGAAATGGGATCTGGGGCCAGGTGGGGTGGGTATGAATCTCAGCTCTGCCAAATTACTAGTTTGGCATGACCTTGAGAAAGTTAACTGCTCTGTGCCTCAGTTTCCACATCCACAATTAGAGGTAATACAGTATATACCGGCTAGGTATACAGCAGTACGGATTGGTGGAAGCAACGCGTGGAAAGGGTTCAGAACAGTGCCTGGCAGAAAATGGAGGCTTCTCAAATGTTGGCTGTCGACGCTCTGGCTTTTCTGTCACTTCAGAACCTCAAAGCATAAAATGATGCTGAAATGAAATGAAAGGAATGGAAAGGAAGAAGAGCCAGACCATGAAAGTTAATACTGGCATTAGAACAAGTATTGCTGTAAATCAAATTTATTTAATTATAAGTGTTTTTAATTAATTTCAAAGGAGAATGGCCATGCCCATCAATGTTTGGCAGAATGCCTGTGTTTGAGGATGAAGAAAATATAGTGTGTGTGTGTGTGTATGTGTAAGTGTAAGGCTTTTATGATTAAAAAAATAATGAATTCAGTCATCAATTTAAAACCCTGTTCGAAGTGAAATCCCATTTGCATGACAAACAACACAACATCTACCAATTAGAGTCATGTTTGCCTGGCAGAAAAATAGAGTGTTCCTGGAGCCCAAACACCAGTGTCCCAACCATGGAGAAGTACTGCATTTTAGCTGTTTTATCACTTCCAACCTGGAACATCAAAAGAAACTCATTGGGTGTCTAAAGAATACATGAATGAATGCATGAACAGATGAATGAATGAAGAGAGGACAGAACACATAAAAGCTGTCTGCAGAAGGTGAAAATCAAAATCAAAAAGGAATATATAAGAGAAGATTATCAGAGAGAAGATGGGTGGAAATCTGTATTTTTCTCAAGCTGCTTGTGTAAATTGGTCAACCACTGCAGATCTCACATTGATTGGCCCTCCACAGCAACCCGAGGATCTGGGGTGGTAAGAATCATGGTGTGACTGTAATTGGTGTGTGTGTGCGTGCACGTGCGTGTGAGCGTGAATGCACACGCCATTACATTAATGTAAGCTGGCTGTCTGGACCTCTTCTACTTGAGTCTCAAATCACAAAAATCAACGTTGAAGGTCCTTCATGACCTGTCACCCATACCAGATAGAATCTGCTAATTGCTCCCTCGAAACTCAGTTCAATCTTTCCCTAACTAGGGCTAATCTCTGGTCCTCTGAAATGTTGAAGGGGGTGGCAGCAGGTTCTGCTTCCCCTCTTCCATGTGACTCCCCACTCTTGATCCTTATTAGAGTCAGAACATAAAAGCAGAGCCCAACAACGTAACCTTTGGAGGTCTCCCCAATCTGGCTTAATTTGCCCACCCCATTTTCCCCTCCTGCAGGATGACAGGGTTTGCTCACCAGAAACTGCTTCAGATCGCTTGTAGGAGCCACTGTTACCTGGTTCCCTCCTTAGGGACTCTCATCAGAAGCCAGGCTTCTCCCCATGGAAAGCACCCACAATCCCAGACACAAGATAGAGTGTTCTCGATAGACACGGGGACTGGATATTACCATCTTCAAGTTCCCACACTGCTTATGCACCGTCACTTCCTTTGGAAATGGACTTGGATTGACAAGCACAGTGCTGTGCCCTGTCCAACCCTGACCTCCTGCTCTTCAGGCCCACTGCAACTGGTGTTAAACCTCATAAAAGTCATCTCCGGGGGCCAGTGCTGCCACGGGCAATCTCGTGGTATAAAGAAGGTAGAGTGAGAAGATCCAGGTTGGAATCCCAGCTCTAGCCCTTTCTGGCTTTGTAGTGTATTAATCGTGTTTTTAAATTTTCTGTATATTATGATGTTTTGACATCTTAGAAAACCTTTCTTGCCAGGGAGAAACTGGCCTTCCCTGGGCTAGCCAACTCTTAGAGATGGGAAAAGTCTCAGCCAGGAGCATGCCTTTGATATTCAGACTAACCAACCCAGAGCCACACCTCCTCTACCTGGCCAGAACAACCCAGGGGTCAATAGTCGCCCTAATCAGCCAGGGCTAGGTGCTGGGCAACTAGGGAACACCCCATGTAGCCCAAAGCCCTGCTGAAATTATCCAGACTAGCCAGTTCTAATTTGTTCAACCTGTCCTGCCTTGCTTTGCCCCCCCACAAACAGGGTGGCCTAAACCTTCCCTCACTCCTGCTTCCACTTCTTGACCGAAACCTGGGGTCTTCCTCCTGTGGGCCTGCATGGTGAATCATGTCTCTCATTTCGGGGGGTACTGTGAGTAACATTCAACTTCTCTTCCAGTGGCATTGACCTCTTGGTATCATCACACAGTCACCTTTATAAATTAAGACCGGGGTACAAAACACAGGCTGTGGGCATGTTACGGAAGCTCTCTGAACCTAACATCCTTATTGCACGATGAAGTTACTTGTCTCTCCCTCCCAGGGTTATTAGAATGATCAAAGAGAGAACATGTGGGATCCTCCCAACTCTGTGCCTGGCAAGTGGACAACCTGGTTCAGAGCAGATGCTTACAGATTGTGAGTTCGGTCCCTGCCTTTCCCCCGTAGCAATGCTTACCATACTGTTTTCACACCATGGGTCCCAGAGAAGTAATGATGCTACAGCACCTTGGCATGGAGAGATAAGCCTGTTGAAGCCAGAGGTTCCAACACCCCCAGACTACAGCTTGTATCACGTACCTGCAGCCACCTGAGGCCCTCCCATGTGCCAGAACACACCTTCTGGGAAAATGGCAGTGGTGTATCTGAACCCTGGGGAGGAGCATGGTCATGGAGGCAGGGCTGCCTGCACTGGAACACTGAGTCTCAGCAGGGGGACCTCAGCAAGTCCCTGTTGTGTTCTCACCATGGCATCCATATCAAAGCTAGTGATGGTTTCTGTGCTTGGTGCAGCCCCAGGCACCCGGTTAGTTCTCCATCAATGTGAACTGCCATTGTCTTGATTATTACTCTAATTTTAGTCACATTTGGGCTGGGTGTGGGATAAAACACAAATTTGTTTTTTGTGTCCAATCGTTCACTTCAGAATGCTGTGACAGTTTTCCCCTTTGTGTGCCTTACTAATGTCTCTGTCAGATCCTTTAGTTTTCTGGCCACTTTCTGATATTGAACATCCTAGGGGGCTTCAATTCCACTCCCATCTGTGCTCCCCTCTCCTTTCCCCCCAGCACTGATCAGACCGTAGTGTGGGGGGAATAAGGAGACTTCTCTTCGCTCTTTCTTCCTTCTCTGTTGTATTGGGATCTGCTTGTGGGCTGAGAGGAGGGAAAGCACATTTTCTGTGGCAGCTTGTCTGCTGTCTTGGGGGGCTCCTGGCGGTTCTCACCTGGTGTGTCTGGGAGAGGAGGAGGTAGGGAGTGAATGTGTGAGTTCTTTGAGAGAAGCCATGAGGGGTCTGTGGTGTGGAAGGGCCTACGCTCTGACTGACCTCTTTGCACTTCCCTTAGCATCTACATCCTGAGAGGTCTTCTTTAGAATATTAAAGCTTATTGTTCCTAGCCTTGGAACTTTACTCATAACTTTTAGACAACAGCAACTGTCCATATATTATTATTAAATCAGTATTCTTGTGGAGAAATGAGGGACTTCCTATTCTTCCATCTTGAAGACATCACTCCTTAATTAAACTCTTAACACTGTATTCCTGTCTGTAAAATGGGGAGAGAGATACCTATTTCCAAGGGCTTTTGTAAAGACTAAGCTAAATTATGAGCTTAAAGCATATAACGTCTCTTCATTGTATATCCAGGTAAGGGGTCTACATTTAATCTCATAGGTCAGTGGAAAGTGCACTTCTTCCCCCTCTTCTCATGCTTTCTTCTCTGGCAACCAGTTTTTTTCAACCCTTTCACCTCCAAGGGAGGAAGAATTGATGATTCTGTTGCTCAGGGTCTGGAACAACTAGACCTCTGCTTTAATTTTCTGCCACGTGTCCTGCTTTGCCTTCCTAGAGTCTAATAATATCTACATAACAGCTAGAGAAATCCTCCTAAATGATGAATCAAATCTCTCTCTCTCTCTCTTGCTTGATACCCTCCAATGGCCTCCCAGTGCTCTTGGAATAAACTCTGAAGTCCTGACAGTATTCATCATGGCCTTGTCAGCACCACATGGTCTGGCTTTAACCCCTTCTCCAACCTCATTCACAGCACCTTTCTTCTCATCCTCCATGCTATGGCCCCACTGGCCATTCTGAGAATGTCCTAAAGTCTTCCTTGCCTCAGGGCCTTTGCACATGATATTTCAGCTCTAATGTGCCTGTCCTGGCTCTTCGCACAACAGACAACTTTGCATTCATCAGATCTAGCTCGAATATCACCTTCGGAAGGCCTTCACGAACCACCCAAGCCGCCACAGCCCTCTGTCAGTTACTCACCAGCACAGTGCCACGTTAATTTCTTTTAAGTCACTTTCCACATTTTAAATATCTCTTTATCTGCTTACCTGATTTTAGTCTGTTTCTCTTATAATTACATAAGCTCAGTGAGGGTAGCACTTTTTCCGTCCTGTTGTATCTTTGATGCCTAGAACAGCACTTGATATATATTAAGTGCTTAGTAAATGATTGATAAATGAATGCAAAATATTAGGCCAGAGTTACTACCAGGAAGAATCACTGTGAGTTAAAGACTGAACATCCATGAACCATCTCTTCTGGTATCTGCATGGTGAGCAGACAAGGCAGGGCAGACTGATAAAATTTCTCCTTGCCTTCTTCCTTTGTACCTGTGGTTGGGAGAATAGGGCGGCGCCTACTTTAGAGACCTGATCGTGTTAAATTCAGAGCGTGAAAAAACCTTTGCAAGAGGCCTATGCTGCATTTCCTATTCAACTTTGCCAGGAAGCCCTACAGGAGCATACCAGGTGCTCGCCATCTGCTAAGTAAGGATTACTTTAATTGTAATTCTTTCATTGTTCCTAACGTATAGGTATCTCAGTAATATCCAGGCATTTATGGGCCTTGGACATAATAATATCATATTAACAAAACCCTACACTGAATCAATAATGTATTCGTGCCTGATCTGGAGCCAAGTTGGAAAATGCACAAAGATGAGTATTTGGGGCCAAAGCACAACCTGGGGGGAGATCTAAGCTCTGGACCCAGTTCTAGGAGACAGCTCTGGCCAGGCTGGGGCTGTGGCCGCCGGCACCAATAACCAGATGTAGCAAGAAGGAGGAATGACTGGAGCCAGATGAGGAGGGTCCTGGACCTCACGCTGAAATCACAGGCTCCCGGTTTAGGCCCAAGATAGAGAGATTTTTCATGGAGTTAAGGGAGGTGGTTTCTTTAGTCCTCAACTTCAGAGTGCGTGGTGGGAAGGCAGGTCTCTTAACTGGAGATAACATAGTCCCTGGTGTGGTTCCAGGCTAGCATGATGATGGCACCACTTTTGTGTTTTGCCATCTGCAGGAGTCATACATCGTATGTGTGTTGGGGGAAGAGACGTCTCTCGCCATAGAAACGACGCATGTCTCATTGCCTGGGCTACTCAAAACTTTTTGAACTAAAAGAGCCAGAAAATCATTCAACCGGTTTTATCAATAAAAGGCAAGTAATCGATTCATGTAATTAAGGCATCTGGGGTGGATCTAGCTTCGGGCTGGGATGACTACAGAGGTTCAAATAATATTGTCACAAGTCTCTCTTTTTCTGACTGTCTGACACTTCCCACCACTCAGCTGTTTGTCTCTGCTTGTTCTTATTTTCAGTTAGGCTTTGTTTGTGTGACAACAGCATTTTGTCCTCATAAAGATTTTACTCATTTATTTTTGTGTGAGAGAGAGAGAGAGGAAGAGAGTGAGCACGAGTCGGGGAGGGGAGAAGGAGAAACAGGCTCCCCACTGAGCAAGGAGCCCGATGCGGGACTCAATCCCAGGACCCTGGGATCATGACCTGAGCCTAAGGCAGATGTTTAACTGACTGAGCCACCCAGTTGCCCAGCATTTTGCCCTCATCTTGTGCCTGCAATCCCATGGCTGCATCCTTACATTGTCTCTAGAACTCTTGCTCTTTGGAGAGAAGCCGTGTTTTTTGTTCCTCCAACCCAAAGGGCTCTGATGGGTCTTACTCGGGTCTTGTGTCCAGATCAAATCCAATCAGTGTGTCCAGGTATTGTGGGAACGCAGTCACTGATGACCTATCTTGGTGACATGCTTAACCCTACAGTAGGGGGGGTGAAGACACTTGATGGACTATCCCCACCCAACTCACAGTGAGAGAGGAGTCAGTTACCAAGAGGAAGGGATACAAGGAGCATGGAAAGGAATGCATTTCTTCCATGCTGACGTTTCATGCTTTTGAAAAGGATCACATGCCAGAGCCCAGAACTGGATAATTTGACTGTACACAACGCCAAAGAAGCTCAGCGTGTGGCCAAAAAATTAAAATGAGACCCTTTGGCCTAGGTGACCCTAAAAGCATCATGGGAAATTAGGGAGGGGAGAATTGTTGCGTTGTAATTTGGGATGCTTTTTCTTTCTAGAAGAGAAAGCACTTTTCATGTTCAGGTCTTGATTTCTTTCTGTTTCCTCTTGAAGTGTAGGCATTCTTCTTTTGTGACGTGGGCTCGTTGTACAGCCTCTGGTGGGCTGTATGGATCGAAGGAGTTTTACATACTCTGAGACGGAAAGGAGGCTAGAAGGTGACTATTTGGGATTCTGTGCTCTACAGACTTGGAATACGTATGATCCAAGTATACGTGGACCTCTTTTAGATGCTATCATGAATCCTAAGTATGCTGCCCCTCTCATGGTTCCAAAACAACACAAAGGAGCTGTGGTGGCCCCACGGGGGGGTGGGGGTGGGGCTCAGGAAGTGGGAACAGAACTGCCCCTTTCCCTGAGGGAACAGCCATATCCCTGTAGACCCCGGGCTTGCCTCTTTCTTGAGCCACTGGATTAGAGAAGATAATAACACACACGGAAGTTGAGGGGGTTTCTATTCCTACATCCTCCCCACTCTTCCTCACATGCAGAGGGGAAGGAGTCCCGAGTCTAACTGGACAGTATCTGGAGACACTTTTTGGTCCAGGGTATTAGTGGGAATGGCCACTGTGTTAAAATTCTTCCCACCTTCATTCTGTCCCTGCTCACTCTGTCTGTTTGATAAACAAACCACTGCAAGACCTGTCTTCTCGGGTCAGAACTGTCTAGGGATCCCCTATTCTACTCTCAGAGAGAGACAGAGACAGAGACACAGAGATAGAAACCAGAGCCTTTTAAAAACCTAATCTCAAAAGTGACATCCATCACTTGGCTAGGAGGAAGTGCCACCATGGGGGACCATCTGAGAGACACCCCCCCCACACACACACATCACGGAACATAAAAGCCTCAGAGTTTCGACTTTATTCAAAAAGCAATGGGCAGCCATTAAGCAGTTTTAAATAAGGGACCGGCGTGATCATACGTGTATGTCCTTTGAAGAAACAGACTTCATTTCTACTGATCCAAATCAATGTCATCTTTTAAAATTTTCCTTGTTTTATAAAAACTGTGCAATTTTGGTTTTGCTTTTCTCGTTGGCACAAGAGTTTTTTAAGAGAGTTTACATTTTCTAGATAGTAGAGCTTTTTTGTTTTTGTTTTTTGTTTTGTTTTTGTTTTTTACTTCACTGTTATTTTATGTATTTATTGCTTCACGCGCAGGAAGCGTACTCTATGCCATTTCTACTCGGAAGTGTTCCTCGGTCAGTGGGTTTTTTTCCTTTTTTACTCTGACCTATTTTTCGATGTCGTGTGCAGCTTGTTTATCATGCTGCTTGGGTGTCTCTAAGTGGTTTCCTTCTACTTCATCTGTCAGACACTGAGAAAGGCATGTTAAAATCTTCAATTTAAAAAAATGAAATAAAACAAAAAATGAAATGTCCAATTTTGCCATATGCATACTGATGCTTCTCTGTTTGATGTATCCTGATTCCTGAGGGATGCTCATTACATTGTCACCTCTATATCCTTTTTACCATAAACAACGTTTCCTGTCCAAAATAATGATTTTTCACATTCGTCTGTCGGTTCACGCACTTGTTAGTTATGTCGCTCACCACTGCTTTGTCTTCAATTTTTCAGATCATTTTGCTTTAGATACCTCTCCTAGGTTCTGCTTTTTGGTACAGTCTGTAATATTTAATAAAATAAAATGTTTTAAAAGGTGAGTCTATCTGAGTTAAATTTATTGATGAGCCAAATTACCATATTTTTTTCATTATTATGTTATGTTAATCACCATACATCACATCATTAGTTTTTGGTGTAGTGTTCCATGATTCATTGTTTATGTATAACACCCAGTGCTCCATGCAGAACATGCCCTCTTTAATACCCATCACCAGGCTAACCCATCCTCCCACCCCCCTCCCCTCTAGAACCCTCAGTTTGTTTTTCAGAGTCCATCGTCTCTCATGGTTCGTCTCCCCCTCCGATTTCCCCCCTTCATTCTTCCCCTCCTGCTATCTTCATCTTCTTTTTTTTTTTTAACATATAATGTATTATTTGTTTATAGGTACAGATCTGAGATTCAACAGTCTTGCACAATTCACAGCGCTCACCATAGCACAGACCCTTCCCAGTGTCTATCACCCAGTCACCCCATCCCTCCCACACCCCACCACTCCAGCAAACCTCAGTTTGTTTCCTGAGATTAAGAATTCCTCATATCAGTGAGGTCGTATGATACATGTCTTTCTCTGATTGACTTATTTCGCTCAGCATAATACCCTCCAGTTCCATCCACGTCGTTGCAAATGGCAAGATCTCATTCCTTTTGATGGCTGCATAATATTCCATTGTATATATACACCACATCTTCTTTATCCATTCATCTGTCGATGGACATCTTGGCTCTTTCCACAGTTTGGCTATTGTGGACATTGCTGCTATAAACATCGGGGTGCACGTACCCCTTCGGATCCCTACATTTGTATCTTTGGGGTAAATACCCAGTAGTGCAATTGCTGGATCATATGGTAGCTCTATTTTCAACTTTTTGAAGAACCTCCATACTGTTTTCCAGAGTCCAAATTACCATATTTTTATCATCTTGGGTTTTTTAAAAATCTTTTCTATTCTTAATACTTTCAAAACAAAAACAAAACCTTTCACTCTATAGTATTTGTTTTCCTTTTTTGACCTTCCTTCCCTTCTCGTAACTGGAATGTTCAACACTTTCTTTTTTGTTCTCCTAGTAGCACATAGTGGCATGCACTGTCCTGAGAATTTTCTAGACATTGCTTCCATTTTGTAGCCTTGAGTGTCCCTATATGTAAGTGTTTCCAACACCTGATTTTGATTCATCCATGTATACGATTTGCTTTTTGTGTGTGTGTGTGCACATGCATGTATGTGAGTGTGTGTGTGTGTGTGCACATGCATGTACGTGAGTGTGTGTGTGTGTAGGGTGTACACTGGGGACTCCCTAAGATCTCCACCACAATCTCCCCCCCTTCTGTTCATGTCCTTATGAAATCCTCTTACCTTGAGAGTGGGCTGTACTTAGTGACTTGCTCCTAACAGATAGGATATCATAAAAGCGATGGGATATCACTTCCAATATTAAGTTACCAAAAGACCGTGACTTCTGCCTTTCTCGTCCCCCTTGGCTCTCTTACTGGCTCATCTGAGCAGGTAGCAAATCAATATACAGATGCCCAGGTAAATTTAAATGTTCAGACAAGCAACGAATAATCTTTTTGTGTGTGTCTCATGCAGTATTTGGGACACACTTATACTCAAAAATTACTCATGGTTGTCTGAGATTCAAACAGTTGTACTTTATCTGGCACTTGTGGTTCAAAGGGAAGACAACTGTCATATTGTTGAGGAGCCTTATGGAAATGCCACATGGCAAAGATTGGGGTCAGCTTCCAGCCAACAGCCAGAGAAAAACCGAGGTGCTCACTCCAACAGGCCTTGAGCAACTGAATCTTATGAACATGATCACATGAGTGAGCTTGGAAGTGGGTCCTCGCAGCCCACCCTTGAGATGGCCACAGCTGACCAACTCCACAGTGGCTGCCTTGTAAGTGACCCTGAGCCAGAGAACCCAGTAAGGCACGCTTGGATCCCTGATCTACAGAAACTAAGTAACAATACATGTTTGGTTTCATAAGCCATCGAGTTTGGAGGCAATGTGTCACTTGTCAATAAAGAACTAATACAGGGAGTCTGAATTGAATTCTTTCTCTACTAGAATGCTTCACTGAACTCCCCTAACTTTATTAGGATACCCTGTGCTGCTGGCCTTCGTCAATCCCTTTTCATCTCCCCGGGAAGACTCTCCAGACGCACCAAAGTTTTCCCATCTTCTCTTCGAATAGCTTTCCTGAACTCTTTTCTCATTTTCTCTCTGTGTCTTTAAAACTCTTTATCCTTGTCAAATTCATTTTTTGCCCCATTCCTCAATCCCATCTTTCATATTCCTGACTGTGTTTCTGCATTTCCTTTTCTCTTTTTCACTGCTTCTGGGGTTGCCCATCATTTCCCAGATGTCTTCATTTTGCCTTGCCATGTTTCCCTTGACCGTAACCAACCCACTTTTCATCCCCTTCTATCGTTTGATCGTTTCCTTCTTGAGCCCTTGTATCTCTTCTTTGAGCTTTCATTTCAAGTAGAATATTATATCTTTTATTTCACATAGAACTCTGCTGGTAATTTTTACCTGCTTTGTTCTAGAATATTCTTGAGATGTGTCCTTTCTGGTTCCCCGCTCCACACTCACATTGGTTTGCTTGTCTTCTCTGTGATCATTGCTCTTCCTAGCATGGACTCCATTCTTCTGATGCTGGACAGGGAGAGGAGAGTTGCAGGGCTGAGCTGGGGGAGCAAGCAGCCTGGAGTCTACTGCGTCCAAACACTCCTTCACCCACGTTTGCTCCTGCCATAAGCTGGCAGGAAATCTCCCTGGTCACAGGGAAACTCCGAATGTCTCAGTTGTTTTGATGGGGGTGACTTAGCCTTTAATTTTCTCCAGCAGGTCAGAGTTACAGTTTTAATTATGCTTCTTACCTTTTGGTTTCTCCTTTACAAATATCCTACTTTTCACAAAGGTGGCAGGTCTTCGTAAGTTCCTGGTCAGCTCTGCTTCTCCACTGTTCCATGGCATCAGCTTTCAGGAAAACTCCCCCTGCTACCCACGTATCCTAAACTTACTTTTCTCCAGAAAGAGTCTTGGGCACCTGGGTGGCCCACTTGGTTAAGCATCTGCCTTTGGCTCAGATCATGATCCCAGGGTTCTGAGATTGAGCCCCATCTTTGGGCTTCCTGTGCAGTGGGGACCCTGTTTCTCCCTCTCCTTCTGCCCCTCCCCCCTGCTTGTGCTCTCTCTCTCTTGCTCACACACTCTCTCTCTCAAATAAATACATAAAATCTTAAAAAAAAAAAAGAGTTCCACTTGAGAATTCTGGGTTCTGCCCACTCCATCCAAAAACCTCAGTGACAAGAGTCCTCTCTCAGCATCTTCGCTCACTCTGAGGGATTTTAACTGTGTGTGTTAACCCTCACTCACAAGTTGTAGTTTGAAGTAATGAACATGTCTCTGCATCATCAAATATGTAACAGTTCTGTTCCTCATTCTCTTTGTTGTTGTTCTTTTTTAGGGAGCTTCCAGGAGAAAAGAGGAGGAGAGATTCTTTTTTTCAGATTATAAATGCAAACCTATTACGAAAAATTCAAACTATCCTGAAATACAGAGAGTAAAAGTAAAATGTCCAATAAATCTAGACCGATATTTTCCTATTTCCTTGTGTATAGAAATAATAATTATTTTTTAACAAAATTTGCTTTTTATAAACACACACGTATTAAAACTTATCTTGTACCTCCTTCCATGTCAGCCCATATGGGCTGGTCGTCAGCACTTGGGATCATTATGGTATAGGGCGTTAAGAAATGCATTCCCAATATTGAATCCATTAGCAAAGGCTTTCTTTTCCCTTTCCCTGTCCCTGAGGTCAGGACAGGAGTTTGGCTGCAGATGCCTGGAGTACACATTGATGATTATAATACCTTCCTAAACTGAAAGCATGTCCACCAGCCTCTGAGTTTTATACCACTCTGTTCCCCCTCGATTGTCTTCAGGGCACCTGGGGACACCTGGGTGTTTGCATAAAACCTACACTCTGACGCACTTCTTAGCTCTGGTGCAGAGCTCCTGACATGCCGTCCTGCATGTCTTTTGCCGGCCACATGGTCAAAACTATTTATGGTCACATGGGAGCAGCAGTGAGAGAGGTTGAGCAAAGCAGACAGACTGGCCAGCAGCCCTCAACCTGAGAAAACCCGTATCTTCCTTTAGCACGTACGGGCTAACACACATGATAGAGTGGTTTGCTCTTGTGATTGATATGCTATGGGAAAGTAATTCTGCATTACTCAGAACTTTTAATGGACACATATCTATGTCTTAGATATTAAAGAATTCTTTTTTAAGATTGATTGATTGATTGATTGATTCTGAGAGAGAGAGAGAGAGAACACAAGCAGGAGGGGCAGAGGGAGAAGGAGAGAATCTTAAGCAGACTCTGTGCTGAGCACGGAGCCCGACGCGGGGCTCAATCTCACGAACCTGAGATCACAGCCTGAACGGAAACCAAGAGTCAGATGCCCAACAGACTGCACCACCCGGGTGCCCCTAGATACTAAATAATTCTGAGATGAACATTACTTTAATGAATCAGTGCTCCCCAAGGCAGTGCTTAAATAGGTACTTGCAGAATCGGATCCTGAGACAAGGGCTTGAATACCAGCGGCTTCTCTGGCAGGTAGTCCCCAAAGCCCAAGTAAGGGAAGATGGAGACAGTAGGAGGAGGTGATGGTACAAGGTGCATTCATGAGCAGGTTACCGCTGTGGGCAGTTAGAACCCAGTCCTCTGGGGACATCTGGGAAACAGTATGGAACGTGCACCAGGATATCCCACCTAGAAGCAAGGAAGCAAGGGTATTTATCCTCCAACTCCCTTCTGTTATTGCTGAGGGCTGCTCCCAGAAACTCCCTATACCCTGGTGCACCCTGATTAGGTTAAGAGAGAGCTCATAGGTGAAGAATTACCAGGGCTTGCTGTCGGAAGCTGTTGACACATGCGTGCTAAGAAGCTATGAGCAGGGAACCCAGACTGTGTTCTACAGTTGACCCTTGGCACTGCTCACATCCCCACGTTCATGCCCTCCCAACACCGCCCCCCCTTCAAGGAAGTTGCAATCACGATTTCTAAAAAAGGACTTACAACAAGAGGATTGGCCAGACAGACTCCAATCACTACTGCTATGGTTGCTCCCAATTCAGCATCTCCTTCCTGCAGCTTTTATTCCAGATAGAAGGTAGAACCCTCAGCCAAGGCTTCATCCCCAACGAGTCTAAGCTCTTGATTTCCTGAATGCTTGTACAACCTGGGTTGCTGCAGTCGCCCAATTCTGACTGTCACCAGGCATAGAGGCACCAAGAGGTGGCCCAGGGAATCCACGAGTCCTAACCATGTTATCCTTCCCTCCATTTGCTCATGACAATCATAATTAATTACCCCTGCCCCAGAGTAAACCCTCTTTGCCTGGTAATTCACTGAATGGAGGAGCCCCAAATAGTCATCCATCAGCCATAGCTTTGGGTTCAGTGGAACACTTTTTGCCCCCCACCCCCCGTACACCTGTCCCCTCCACACGAGTAACCAGTCCTTCCAGCCCAGAAAAGCTGAACATTATGGGGCAGAAAAGCACAATTTCCCCAACTGAGTCCCTCACAGTGGTGTGGAGAAAAGCCATTCCTACTTTGGACCTCAGCTTTTGGATCCAAGCATATGTTATCTCTTGAAGGATAGCACCCGAACTCTTGAGAGGATCATCCTTAGGCTGGTGCATTAGCTAAACGTTAAGAGGTCATTCCAATTTTATTAGATAAGCCACTTCTGGAGGAAACGGTATATGAAAAGGCCACTGGATACCATGATCATGTGCTGCTCACTGTCACAACTCCTTTGCCAGAAGATAGGTCCCTTCTGCGTAGGTTCCCATAATTAGGCTCTGTGGGCCCTTGGATAGTGGTGTTGATTGACACACTATGGTTAGGAAAGCAAACCCATACCCAGAATATGTACCAATCCTAACCAGGATTAATCACTGTTCTTTCCAGGGAAGAATGGTTCCGATGCGATCAACTTGACATCTAAGTGCTAGTTGGTCTCCTGAAAACCCCAGGCTCAGTGCCAGGCAGTGTCGCTCCTAGGCCAGGCCAGTCATCAGCAGCAGTAGGTAGGCTAGCCCTGGTTATCGGGAGCTCATGCTGTGGGATCCACAAATACCCTTCATTATGGATGAAGGCACTGGGTGGCTGAGGACAGAGGTGGGTTGAAATCTACAAGTCATCCCATTCACCTGGTTCTTCACTGACTTGTCAGTAGTAAATGCTTTCTAGATATCACTGACATGAGACACAAAGACCCATACACTTTGTGCCCACTCCATATGTCTACCCTATATCCCTTTCCTTCTTCAGATTGCTTGTTTGTATTCTTCTAGGCTCCCTCCCTCCCTCACCCCGGCCCCTGACAGTCAGCCAAGACATTTGCCAGCACCGAGAAATCTGTATATATCCTTATCTCAGACCACTTCTCTTTCCACGCAAAGCTGATGGCCACTCTGAGCTCTGGCCCCTGCGTGGATCTCCCCCACCACTATTTTAGGTGTGCTAACACTCTCATTTCTAACTTCTGTCCACACCAGCAGGTTGAGCCAATCCCTTGATAAAACACAATACAATAACAACACACCAAAAGCCTACATTTGTGTGGATCTGTTCCCGTGAAGATACTTGAACACCTCACAGAGCAGTGGTGATCAGCTTTACTGCTTGGTTCCATTTGTGGGAGTGGGGGGGAGGTTAGCACCACCCTGGATGATTCATTTGGTTTTTGCAAGGGCTGAGTAGATGCATTGAGTAGAGATATGGGGACCACCGCCTCTGCCACCTTTCAATGTCTTGGTGGAGCACTAGTTTATGCCATTTCAGCTGGGATGAGTTACTGCTTTTAATTTACTGTCCTGGCTGGATGGAACACCGAGTAGTTTCAGGGGTTTCCATTTGGCCCTTTCCACCCTAATAGCTTCCACTCATGAGTCAGAAACCAATGAGAGGGTTCTTCCAGCTGCTAAGCATATCCAACCCAATTAAGCACTCAGAAACCATAAACATTATCACAGTGTGGGTTGGCAGACTTGTTGGGCGTTTATGAAATGGACCTGGGCCACGACTCCATTTATCACCTGGTTTTCACAAACCCACTTTGACTAAGTCATCAGGATGGTGCTCCAGTTTCTCTGGCATTAGTGTCAGCTAGCGCCCCGGATCAAATTGCCCTTGAAATATGTAGGTGGGTCCCCTGCCACAGTGCACCGTGCAGTGTACACTCTCTGGGCATTTCCTTCTCTGCAGTTGGAGGTCCCTCTGAAGAAGGAATGGGGGAATGAGTACTATGTATTCTTTCTGAAGCTCTGTAAGAGTTTCTGTGAGAGGATCTAGTATCTCCCTCAATCACAGGATTCTGGATCTGAGAACTGGCTCAAATCTGGAAACCAGATATTGGATTATCTTCCATTGGGCCACCAACTTCAGCATGGTGATCATCTGCTCTTGGTCTATTTTGGTTATGCAAGCCAAGTGGTAACCTATTTGTGCCCCATCTAGCTGCTCCTAGCAATGCCATGATCTATTATGCTTTGCCACCGAGCCCTGCAGCTCTAGGCCTCCTGGTTGCTATTCCAGCATTGCTGTCCATTATTATCATTAAATCCACCTTGCCTCTGATGCTTACAAGCCACCACCTTGCATCTGTTCTGGAATTCTCTCATTCCCATTTGCTACTAGGGAGCCTAGCCTCACTGCTATCTCCAACTATCAACCCTGGGCTATAGAGGAAGCTACCACAGAGCTTCTCAACAAGGCTGGGGTCCCCTTCACTAGCACATTCTCTATTCCTTTAGTAAAGGGACTCTCCTTTGGGGCCTCCCAGGGAACCTGGTCAGCTGGCATGCTGGCTGTCTTGTCTCTATTAAATGTCCATCTCTAACATCTTGACATCTTCCTCAAAATTCTGCCAAGGCCATTCCAGCATCTCTGGTTCATTTTCTGTAACTTATCATTGTCTCCAAGCTTCAAAAAGAAGCCATTCCAGGGGCGTCCAGGTGGCTCCATTGGTTGAGCATCTGACTTTTGATCTCCACTCAGGTCTTGATCTCAGGGTGGTGAGGTCAAGCCCTGCAATGGGCTCCATGCTGGGGGTGGAGCCTACTTTAAAAAAAAAAAAAGGAAAAAGGAAAAAAGAAACCATTCCAACATCCCAACCTGGCTTGCCCCTCTCCTACTATCCTCACCATGTGAAGTCTACAGTCATTGGAGAGTATGCCTGTACCATAAACTTTCCACTACAAAGCTTATATTTCAGATTTTTTGGTCCACCACCTCCAAAGCCCAGATATATTCTCTCACATCATTCCAGAACACACCAGCTGTGCCCTGCAGCTCTTTTTGAAAACAACCACTTTCTTCTCCTAGCAGGAATAACACTTTCTTGTTTGAGTCATGTTAAATCTTGATCCTCATTCTCACTCTTGAGATAATGAGAGACAGCAGAGGCAGACTCTGAGGAGGACAAACTGACTTTTTTTAAGGCATGCGCCTTAGGAATCCCATTTGCTGATCTGCAGGCAGTAAGGTTGATGCCCAGTAACAAGAGGGAGAAGGCCACTTCTGCGGATTCATAGCATTTGGAGGGAATGAGTGGTTTCAAGTTCTCAATAATCAGCAGAGGAAACACACCAGGCTGTGCATTCAGCCTCTGTTGTAATTCTGCCGTTCTTACAATGAAGTCTTGGGCCTGATTTTTAGCACAGCCTTCCCTCTGCCTGCAGGAGATGAGAAGTTCTTTACAGATGACAATGGATACTTCCTGGCATTCTCACCATGCCCTAAAGCTGATAACTGGTTTACCTGAGTCTGTTCTTTTCTTCCTGTAGAGGTTCTATGGCAGTCAACAATCCTTACATTTACTGCAGTGCCCATATCTTTCAAGCACCAGAGCTACTGCATAAGCCTGTGCCTTTCCACCAATTATTCTATCCAAATAAACCATATGTGAAGATCTTACTACATGTGAGTCGACAGCATGATAAAGATTTTGACGATACCCCCTTAACATCAGAAGTGCTATAGTTGGAGAAGGATCCAATTTCAGAAACCCATCCTGAGGGTCTGCTTCTTAGTATCACTTCTTTACCAACCATCTTGGGCTGGGTTGCCCCCCAGAAACAGATCTTGAGACAAATTTTAATTCAACTGGTTTGTTAGGGAGGTGATTCCCAGGAAGCCTGTTGGAAGAGTGTGGAAGGAGACAGGGAAGGGAAAAAAGCCAATGGAGGTATGTCAATGAGCAGGTTGCTGCTGTGGACAACTCAGACAATGCTGATAGGAATCTCCAAGTTGTTCACCCGCCAAAGGGCAAGAACCCTGTAGGATTTACCCTCCAACTCCTTTCTCTCATTAGGTAATGGCTGTTCCTGATAGCATTAGCTGCCTGGCACTTTTGTCCTGCCTTTTACGGGGGCTGAAAGAAAGCCTTAGATCAAGGGTCAGCAAACTGTAGCCTATAGGTTAATTCCAGTCCACCTCCTGTTTTTGTCAATAAAGTTTTATTGGAACATGGCCATGCCCATTCACTTACATTTTGCCTATGGTTGCTTTCATACTACAAGGGCAGAGTAGAGTAGTTGTGAAAGAAACTGTCCGTCCTGCAAAGCCTAAAATGGCTCCTACCTGGTCCTTTGCAGGAAAATGGTTGCTGCCTCCTACTTTAGAGGGTCGCAGTGCTTGCACATAGGATGCTACTGGGATCCGCCCAGTGAGTGCTGAAGTGGGATGAATGGGCAATGGTGGACATGTACTACAATTTACTTAACTACCCACTTTAACTACCCATTGGTAGTTACTTAGATTATTCCTCACTTTGCACTTTTGTAGAAAATCCTACAAAAGATAATCTTATATGTCTATCTTTGCACACTTTTGTGCATATCTTTTTCAGTCTTTTTTTTACAGTTTTATTAGGATATAATTGAGATACAAAGAACTGCACATATTTAATGTATACAATTTGATAATTTGGGACATATGAATATACCTGCAATACCAGCACCACGATCATGGTAATAAACATAACCATCATCTCCAAAAGTTTCCCTGTGTTATTTTGGTTGTGTGTGTGTGTGCGTGTGTGTGTATTAAGGACACTTAACATAAGACCTATCACCTTAATAAATTTTTAAGTGCACAACATCAACCATATTGTTAACTATAAGTATTATGTTGTACAGCAGATCTCTAGAACTCATTCACCTTGTGCAACTGTAACTTTACACCCGTTAAACAATAGCTCCCCATTCCCCAGCTGCCTCCATCCCCTGGCCAATATCTCTGATGAACATAGATGCAAAAATTATCAACAAAATATTAGCAGACCAAATCCAGCAATACATTTTTAAAAAATCATTCCCTACTACCAAATGGGATTTACTCCAGGGATGCAAGGGTGGGTCAGGAAATAAACTCCTAGAAGAAAAAACTCATGGAAAGTAAAACTCCTAGAATAAAAAGTAGGCAATGATTTCTTCGACATCAGCCATAGAAACATTATTCTAGATACATCTCTGCAAGGGAAACAAGAGCAAAATTAAACTATTGGGACCAAATAAAAATAAAAAGCTTCTGCACAGCAAAGGAAACCATCAACAAAATAAAATAAAAAGGCAATACACGGAATGAGAGAAGGTATTTGCAAATGATATATCCAATAAGGGACTGATACAAATAATATATAAAGAACTGATACAAGCCAACAGTGTCCAAAACAGAGGGTTGCACAGATGTTTTTCCAAAGAAGACATCCAGATAGCCAACAGACACATGAAAAGAAGCTCCACCTCTCTCATCATCAGGTAAATGCAAATCAAAACCACAATAAGATATCACCTCAGACTTGCTAGAATGGCTAAAATCAAAAACACAAGAAATGCCCTTGTTGGCGAGGATGTGAATAGAAAGGAACCCTCGTGCACTTTCGGTGGGAATGCAAACTGGTGCGGTCACTGTGGAAAACAGTATGGAGGATCCTCAAGAAATTAAAAATAGAATTACCATATGATCCAGTAATTCCACTACTGGGTATTTACCCAAAGGAAAACAAAAACATTAATTTGAAAAGATACATGCACCCTATGTTTATTGCAACATTATTTACAACAGCCAAGATAAGGAAGCCACCCAAGTGAGTGTCCATGCATAGATGAGTAGATAAAGATGTGAGAGATATATGTCTCACTCATATATAACATACCTCACAGTATATATATATATAATATATATTAATAATAATATAATTATAAAATTATATTATATTATATATAATATAATATATTATATTATTATATATTATTATATATAATATATTATATTATATATTAATATAGTATATATATTATATTATATAAAAATAAAAATATAATAATAATATATATATATATTATTCCATTAATTAAAAAGGCAGCAAAAAAGAATGAAATCTTGCCATTTGCCACAGCATGGATGGATCTAGAGGGTATAATGCTATGTGAAATAAGTCCGTCAGAGAAAGACAAATACCATATGATATCACTCATATGTGGAATTTAAGAAACAAAGGAAATGAACAAAGGGGGGAGAAGAGACAAACCAAGAAACAGACAGACTCTTAATTATAGAGAAAAGATGGTCACCAGAAGAAAGGTCGGTGGGGGGATGAAGGTGATAGGGATGAAGAGCACACTTATTATGATGAGCACTGAGGAGTAATGTATAGAGTTGCTGAATCACTGTATCATATCCCTGAAACTAATATAACACTGTATGTTAACTATACTTCAACAGAAAAAAGAAAGAAAGAAAGAAAGGAAGGAAGAGAGAAAAAGAGAAAGAGAGAAAAAGAGAAAGAAAGGAAGTAAGTTTGTTCTAAACAACAACAAAAATACTGGTTAAATAAAGGTACATATTTGGACATAAAATATATAATGATATAAACATTGACGTATGTATTTGCAGCACCTGTAAATCAATATAATTGTTCTGAGTTATAACTAAATTATATCAGAAAGTTTACTATACCTTATGTTGAATAATGTAAGGCTTTAAGCCACCTGCCTGTGAATTCCCAAATTCCTCTATCATAATTATCCCTGAAAGTTTCCTAATTAAAAAAAAATAAAGTAGAAACAAATTTAAAAAAAACAACAAAAAGGAAAGTGAGGCAGAAGTACTAGGCATAATTTAGATTGGGTAGTCCGGCCACATGAATTACACATTTTTACATTAATTACACATTTTTACATTCCCTCTCTATGAAGATTCCTGTAGCGTCCACAACGCTGGATGTAGGTTTTGCTCACAGGGTAGAAATTCAGATATGTGAGTCTGTGGTTCGGGAGAGAAAGCCGGGCTTGAGACAGAGATTTGAAAGCTGTTAGCATACAGATGGTCATTAAAGAAATACAAGTATTTGAGACCACTCAAGGGAAAAAAATATATATATGTAAATTGAGAAGAAAATGTGCAGAGAATCTAAAAAGAGAGCGCTTAGGGACACTGACATTTGAGGCATTTGATGCCGGAGAAAAGTGAACTAAGAAAATGAGGAGTAGCACGTGATCCAGGAGTGTCAGGGGAGGCCCCAAGTGTCCCATGATGGGCTGCCAAGGGGTGAGGACTGTGGTGTGTCCATGGCTTTGGCCACAAGGACAGCAGTGGACACCGGGGAGAGAACAGCCTTCATGGAGAGGAGGGAAGGGAAGGGACACAACCGTGGAGTGAATGTAAAGGGAAGGAGGGAAGATGATGAGTGTTTCCAGATTTTCCAAGACACTGTCAGTTTAGAGAAGGAGAAAGTTCGGGTAGAAGTTGGAGGAAGACGTAGAATCAAGAAGAGTCGCATTTTGAAGTTGGGGGGTATCTCTTCCGACCACAGGAGCCTTTTCCAAGTCCCAAGGAGCGGCATTCTCGATCGAGTTGTCCTCTAGCAGCTGCTCCCGGTTCCTCCTGAAATCCCCTCCTCCAGGAAGCCTTCCTCCATGCCCTGTCTCCTTTGGGCCACCTTGAGTATCCTGAGTGGGTGGATTTATCAAACTGTATCACAGTGATTCATGAACATGTCTTCCTTTCCTCTATCAAGTTTTTAATTCCTTGTGAATAGAAGCCTTCCATCTAAGAATAATTTATAATCTTGGGTGCCTAGAATTTGTCTGCAAAGAACAGGTACTTAATAAAAACTTGATTGAAGAATATTGGATGGATGGATGGATGGATGGAGTAGAAATCTTGCAGAAATATGAAAAGTCCCAGTGCTCTATGGGTACTCCCACTTGTGCAGGTCCACTGACAGCCTCAGTCATGGATCTAGGCCAGGATCATGCACATGCTGTATTTTTATTTTTATTTTTATTTTTTTTTAAAGATTTATTTATTTATTTATTTGAGAGAGAGAGAATGAGAGAGCAAGCACATGAGAGGGGGGAGGGTCAGAGGGAGAAGCAGACTCCCTGCCGAGCAGGGAGCCCGATGCGGGACTCGATCCAGGGACTCCAGGATCATGACCTGAGCCGAAGGCAGTCGCTTAACCAACTGAGCCACCCAGGCGCCCACATGCTGTATTTTTAAATATTATTTTTTTACCATGAATACATTGGTCATCATTTTAAACTGTAGGAAAGGGGGCACCTGGGTGGCTAAGTCAGTTAAGCACCCAACTCTTGATCTTAGCTCAGGTCTTGATCTCAGGGTCGTGAGTTCAAGTCCCGCATTGGGCCTACTTAAAAAACAAAACAAAACAGTAGGAAAGGATGTACAGGGAATTGTATGCCTGCCTTCCTTCCCTGTCTCCAAGTCCCCAGCTTCCCTCCTACCACTGTCCTTGTCGGGCTGTTCTATGCATGCGGTAACACGTGTTAATTCCGGAACCCTATGCTCCTCTTGCCTTGGCTCTCCATGAGTCCCAGCGTGGCCTGCGGCCAACTGAAGCATCCTGGGGGTGAGGAGAGAGGTGCCATGCTCCCTGTGCACACAAGAAACTGAGGGTCTGGGGTGGCACCCGACCGGGAAATGGAAGTCAAACCCAGCTGCTACCCTGATCGGGCGAAAACCGAGTCTGTATCCACTGCTCTGTGACATGGAGCTAGATACAGATATTCTCAGCTCCCTGTTCCACCCCGCCCCTAGTATTTAGTCCCCTTGCATTACCAACATTTGCTTTTCCTAGCTGGGACCATCTGGGACCATAGCACCCATCCCATTCTGAGGTGGACCGGCTGGACCCGGTGATTCCACTCCGCCCGCCCCGACCCCTCTCGCCAACACCAGCCCTCTGTTAACCCCAGAAGCCCTCCTGGGCAGCCCCAAGGAGACCCTCACCTACACCACTCTCCTCCGCCAATTCCGGCACCAGACGGACGCCCCGATTTGTCTGAGCTCCGGTACAATTTGCAAAAGGCTGTGATTTTGTAGGAGTTGAGACTGTGAGGTAGCCATTGTTTACTGGATTAAAGCCTTGGCATTCCCAATCACACCCAGCCTCCGGGCTTCAGGAGCATGAAGAAACCCTATTTACTGGCATTCAGTGGGCCTCTGGGTGTTATTTCAGACGCAGAATAATTAGCAATATGCCCAAGAAGCAACAAAGCCTTGAATGGTATTTAGTGACAATTACTCAGCCAGCCCATTGCTTACTATTATAGGGGCTTATTAGCACCAAATTGTTTCGATAGGAAGTGGCATCAGCAATAAAAAAGAATGCCTGCAGCTTGCTGTGCCATCCGAGGCAGCAGAAAGGGGCCGGAAGGTGTGCACATCTCTTTTACGTTCCCCCAGAAAATCGGGGGGACCCGCTGAGATGTGTTGGCAGCGACAGGAACTGACTCAGGTGGCTCAGGGTAGAGAGCAGGTGGGGCTGTTCTCCGAAGTCACTCCTTCCTTCTTCTCGCTTCTCATTCCTGTGCAGAGGAGAGGTGTGGGGCACCAGCTCCCGTACACTGGGCCCAGCTCCCCTTCGCATCCAGCTGTAGGATAACGGGGGACACGCCGGCATCTCCTAAACGTCTCTCTTTACATTTATACCCTGGAAATCCAGGACCCATGTGCTGGAAGGGGCTTCAGAGCAAAGGCCTGCATTTTGCAGATCAAAATAACCCATGCTTGGAGATGTTTAACTGCTAGAAGATCACACGGCAGGACTGGGATGAGAATCTGCGTAGGCTTGCTATGTCCTTTCTCCACATTCTTTGTGCAGCCTGAATCACATTTTACTTACTTTACTACAATAGAGAACATACAGTCGGGTGAGCAAGTCATCTCTTTAGACTACAAATGGCTTGAATCCTTCGTAATGGAGTTTTGGTGGGTGAAAACGTATGCACAGCCTGGACCTGAGAGGTACACCCAAGACTCAATGAACTTGACTTAGCATCAACTGTTCTGTCTTCTCTGATCTGCGTTTCATCCCCCACATTTGGGCTGTTAGGAAAGTTTTCATTTTCAAGGCCAATGCAAGACTGCACTTCTTACAGGCTATGGGGATTCCTGGGGAATGCACCCCCTCCCCCTTGACTCTCCAACTTCCAAGATCTACCCTTGAGAACCTCGAAAAAAGTGTTATCATAAAAAGATTTGAGATTTATATAAATAAAAAGATTGAAGAAGAGTATGAAATGTAAATCATGTTTGACGTAGGGGCACCTGGGTGGCTCAGTCGTTAAGCGTCTGCCTTCGGCTCAGGTCATGATCCCAGGGTCCTGGGATCAAGCCCCGCATCGGGCTCCCTGCTCCTCGGGAAGCCTGTTTCTCCCTCTCCCACTCCCCCTGCTTGTGTTCCCTCTCTCGTTGTGTCTCTCTCTGTCAAATAAATAAATAAAATCTTTAAAAAAAAAATCATGCTCGATGTAAATCTTCACATTTTGGTTTTAAGAAAATCAGCACAACGGGGAAGTCTCAACAATTGTAGATTTGGGAGTTCTGTTGATGAGTCTTATGTGAGCCAGTGTCTTAGTGTGCTTGGGCTGCTATAACAGAGTACTATAGATGGAATGGTTAAAACCACACACAATTCTTTACTTCTCCCAGTGCTGAGTGCCAAGATCAGGGCAGCAGAATGGACAGGTTATGGTGGGAGCTCTCTTCCTGGCTTGCAGATGGCTGTCTGCTCTCTTCCCATGGCCTTTCCTCACTGCTTGCATGTGGGTAGGGAGACCGCAGGAGGGGGAGGAGGGTTGTTGTTGGGGGGAGAACTTTCTCTTCCTGTGAGGGCATTAATCCCACTGTGAGGGTCCCACCTCCACAGCCTCATCTAATCTCAATCGCCTCCTAAAGGCCCCACCATTCAATATCATCACTTTGGGGGCTCCAACATATGAATCTGGGGGGTGGAGGGCCACAAAGATTTAGACCCTACAGTTAGCATTGTTGAATAAAATAACAGTTTTTAAAGGCCAAATGTCAGCTTTTGTTAAATTCAAATAATATGGTTTTGAAAATAAAGGAAGTGATAAGCCACTCCAGCTCTTATGGGCCAGATTATAATGGAGTATACGTCTCCTTCACTTTACAAAACCCTTTGCTGGAATAATATCCATGGTGAGGATAAGTAATCTTACATGGACTGTAAAGAGTTTTAGAAAGAAATCATATATTTTTTAAGATTTTATTTATTTATTTGAGAGAGAGAGAGTGTGCCTGTGAGGCAGGGGAGGACAGAGGGAGAAGGAGAAGCAGGCTCCCCACTGAGCAGGGAAGCTCAATGCGGGGCTTGATCCCAGGACCCTGAGACCATGATCTGAGCCAAAAGCAGATGCTTAACTGACTGAGCCATCCAGGCGTCCTGAGAGAAATCATATTATTGAAGAGAAAAAAATTCTGCATTAGAAAGTGAATGATGAAGGAGATTTGAAATTTTATTCCGGATTAGCAAGAGGGGAGTAGTTGGGCTCTGGAAGCCATACTGCCTTAAACATCTGTTGGCACAGACTCATGCTAGAGGCTATCCTTATAAAACTACAGTGACTGCCCTTTGATTTGGGCTGTCATGGGCAGGCCAGACCCAAGCCTGCAGTCAGCCCAAGGAACACTGGAGATCGTCCACTGGACCCCACAGCTAGGTTTCCATCCCTCAGTGGTCTTCACACCCTGAGAAATACTGAGACGGCTGCCATCTTGAATCAGTTCAAGTCCTATTTCTCTTCACTTGGCCTTGGTCTTCGCTTTTCTTAATTTTGTGAGTTTTAGGGAGAAATGACAAACATTTTCATGTCTCAACAGATTAATTTAATAAAGAATTATCTTTATGGGGAAAAAAATGTTCTCCTTGCAAGAGACAATACAACTGACTGAAAAATAAACTCAGCAGACACCATGGGCCCCTGGTGGCAACTGTCATCATCACAGGCCTGGTGCCACACAGAGCAAATAGATAGAGGACACACCCATCAAATTCACCTCACTATTTCCTCCAAAGGACATTTATTTTCTTCCAGGTCACAAGAGCAAAATTAAGGGGGAATCATAAATTCTGCCTCTACCAAACTTAATACAATAGATGAGCAGTTAACATTTTTGAAAAACAAAATCTCCTCATCAACAGTAAAAGGAACTTCAAGCCATAATCTTGGAAAAAGAAAGAGACAGAAGAGAGAGACGCAGAAGACCCCAAGAATCTGCACAGCTTGGTGCATTAGGATGGTATTAGAGCCCCCATTGCTTATGTCCCTTTCCCCAGAAATACAGCTTGAGGTTGAGAGGGGGTGCAAGAAAGGATAAATGAAACCATTCTACAAAATCAATTCACTGCCCCCAACTTGGTGAGAGGTAGGTGGAGAGCTATGCAGTCATCACAGGGCGCGGGCGCATAAGGCTGGAAGAAAGAAACTCTACCACCCACCCCCCACCATCCCACCAGAGCCTGGAAAAAAACAGACAGGAACAACAGAATGATTATAATCACTGGGGGCTAATTATCCCCAGGAACAAGCAAGGACTTAGAAAAAACAGAAGAAAAATGCCTAAGAGAAAATACATAAGCTAAGATCCTCCAAAAAAACGGGAGGATGAGAGGGAAGAAAAGCACAAGCAGAGATCATAGAAAGACTAACAGACTACAAACCCTGTAAATCAGAGGGGTGACACCCACCCTCTCCACCAGAGAAAACAGAGCTCACACAGGAAAACAGAAAAAAAAGGAAGACTTTTTAAAGTCTTTTCTTTTTAAAGAAAAAAATGCAACAAGATAGAATTAAGATCGTATAAATCTTCCATCAGTAAAAGCTAATGGTATAAATTTATCTAAGAAAAGAAAAACATTAGATTGTGGGGATCCAGATCCCCAACATTATGCCAGAAACTCATCTAAAAAAAGCAAACTTTCAATGAAGACCTAGTAGAGGTGAAGGAATAAGCCATTTGTGCATGTGGGGAAGAACAGGTGTCAGGACTCTGAGGCAGGAGGCTGCCAGGTGTGTTTCAGAAATAGTCTGGGACCAGGGTTGCTGGAATGGAGTAAATGAGGGGGAAAATGGTGGGAGGTGAGTTCAGAGAGGTGACAGAAAGTTAAATCATCATACATCATAGTGAAGATTTTGGCTTTTACTATGACATGGCAAGCCCCTAGAGGGTTTGTGATGGAAATATGCCACGCTGTAATTCAATGTGAATAGCACCACATCATCTGCTGTGTTGCAAATGTGCTCTGAGTAATAGGGAGGAAGCTATGAACTGATGAGGAGGCTCTTGAAATAAACCGTTATGGTGGCTTGGGCCAGGATGGTGGCAGTGGGGGTGGTGAGAAGTAGTCAGATTCTAAATATATAGTGACATTAGCGCCAACAGGATTTTCACAAGTGGAAGAGTTGGCCTTCACTGATGAATAGGCAGCACATCCATAATAACTGGAAAAAGAAGTAAGTTATGAGCACAGGAGCCCATAGGTCTGTAGAAGTAATGTTGGTGGAAGCATATGGAAGTCCTATTGAGCATGACCTTTGCTCAGTGAAGGAGAAAACAAGACCACCATCCAACACTAGGATGAAGAAGGAGTTGTTAGAGGTCTGGGAAGAGAGGAAGATGTTTGGAATAGTCATCTAAGAGAATGGAGACAATGGATGGACTAGAAGAGTATGGCATGGTGGCTGGTCAGCAAGAAGGGTCCACAGAAGGATAGTGATCATTAATTTAAAATAAGGTGTGCCAATAGCCAAACTATGGAAAGAGCCAAGATGTCCATCAACAGATGAATGGATAAAGAAGATGTGGTATATATATACAACAGAATATTATGCAGCCATCAAAAAAAAAAAGAAATCTTGCCATTTGCCACAATGTGGATGGAACTAGAGGGTATTATGCTAAGCGAAATAAGTCAATCAGAGAAAAACATGTATCATATGACCTCACTGATATGAGGAAGTCTTAATCTCAGGAAACAAACTGAGGGTTGCTGGAGTGGTGGGGGGTGGGAGGGATGGGGTGGCTGGGTGATAGACATTGGGGAGGATATATGCTATGGTGAGCACTGTGAATTGTGTAAGACTGACGAATCACAGACCTGTACCTCTGAAACAAATAATACATTATATGTTAAAAAAGGAAAAAAAGAAAAAGAAAAAGAAGATAGTAGGAAGGGAAAAATGAAGGTGGGGAATCGGAGGGGGAGATGAACCATGAGAGACTATAGACTCTGAGAAACAAACTGAGGGTTCTAGAGGAGAGGGAGTTGGGGGGATGGGCTAGCCTGGTGATGGGTATTAAAGAGGGCACGTATTGAATGGAGCACTGGGTGTTATATGCAAACAATGAATCATGGAAAACTAATCATGTAATGTATGGTGATTAACATAACATAACAAAATAAAATTAAAAATAAAATGAGGTGTGCCTTATTTCAACCACATTCAGCTCAGTAGATGCAGGCATGAAGTGTGTGGAAAGCTGAATTTCATTAGGGCTATGGACTAGCCAAGACAGTATGATGAGGTAAGAGAGCAAGAAAGGAGCTGGAGGGATTGTAATCTAATGACAAACCATGAATTCAAGCTAGGTAAGGATGACAGGAGGAATCAAAAAGGAAAGGGATGATGAAAATAAACAGGATACATGGACTGATTGACAATCTCCATGGAGAAAAGGTTTTCAAACTTACTAAAGAGAAGGATCTGGAAAGATAGGAGGCAGTGGTTGTTGACATGGAAACTTAACTTTATGGAGATCCTCTTTTACACCCATTGAATTGATAAAAATCTAGACTCTTAGATAATACTAAGTGTTAGTGAGGGTATGAATTAATAGGTATCTTCATGCCCTTCATGAAGTGCAGTGATTCCCCAAAGTGAATTGGTTGCACTTAGCAAACTTAAGTAAGCTTATATCCCAAGATCCAGCACCGTGTCCATACCCACAAGAAGCTGCCCACAAGTCCATAGAGAGACTCTTTAGGCAGCGTTCATTGCAAGATTCTTTGTCGGAGCACAAGGTTGGAGGGAGCCTATGTGCCCATCACTAGGCAAACAAAATAAAATGTAGAATATGTATAAAATGTATTGCAGCTATAAAAAAACAATATTTACAAACAGCAATACAGATAGCTCTTTAAAGTATAGGGCTTAATGAAAAAAAGAAGGAAAAGATGAAAACAATATTTTTAGAGCTACATGGTTATGTAAAGATATAAATTTAATATACTGGAGTGGGTGTCTAAGAGAGGATGATGGGTTTTGAGGGAAGAAGAGGAGAAATAACAGCACGTGAGCGAAGTCATGCCCAGATTGATGTTGATAATGAGTTTTGTTATGGAATAGATTGAATTCGACTGCATGGAGCTTTAAATGGGGCAGAAACATTAAAAAAAGACAAACTGTACTCGGAGGAATACCTAAAGATGCAAATTTTTCCATTACTAAATAAAAACAAATGAAAATAAGTAAATTAAATGTTCAACTCAAGAAGTTTAAAAGTGGAATAAATCTACAGAAGGAAGGGATTAGGACAGATAAAAAGCAAAAAAATATATCAAATTTTAAAAGTAGAAAGATGTAAAAAAATTAAGAACTGTGTTTTTTTAAGTAATTAAAAAATATATACTCACTGATTAGCTTGATCAAGAAAATATACATAATTAGCAATGAATTTGGTAAAATAACATCATAGAAAGAGAATACTGTAGATAAAAACATTGCAAAGCAATTTACTTTTATGCAAATAAATCAAAAAGAAATGGAGGAAATGGATAATTATCTAGAAAAATATAAATGGCTGAAGATGATTCTGGAAGAGAGAGAAATTCTAAATACACTGATACTATTAGAAGAATGGAGGAACAACATCAAACACCCAAAAAGCTTAGACATTTCCACAGATATTATCCTAACCCTCAAAGAATGTATAATTCCAATATTATTTATTCTTGTCTTGATAATAGGGTTGAAAGAGAATTAAAAAAAAAAAATTTGTACAGGGGGCGGCCTGGGTGGGTCAGTCTATTGGACATCTGACTCTTGATTTTGGCTCCAGTCATGATCTCAGGGTCATGAGTTCGAGCCCCATGTTGAGCTCGGTGCTGAATGTGGAGACTGCCTAAGATTCTCTCTCTCTCTCTCTTTGGCCCTCCCCTCACTTGCACTCTCTCTATAAATATATAGAGAGAGTCACAGTAACTCTAATGCCAAAATTATGCAAAATTTTATTTCAAGATCTGATACAAACAGCATAAAGGAAAAAATTTTTAGCTATGATTATCAATGGAGAAAATCTTCAATAAAATATTACGAAAATAAATATGCAAAATGTCGAATGAATGGTATACCCTAATGTGGGTTTTTCCCTCCCTATGGTGTTATGGGTTGAACTGTGGTGTTATGGGTTGAACTATGGTGTTATGGGTTGAACTATGGTGTTATGGGCTGAACTATGTCCCCACAATAGGTACTCAAATCCTAACCCCAGCACCTGCAAATGTAACCTTATTTGGAAATAGTGTTCTTGGTCAAATAAAAATGAGGTCATTAGGGTAGGTCCTAATCTAATATGACCAGTATCCATGTAACAAGGGAAAATTTAGGCACGGAAAGATACATCCAGAAGGACAACAACATGTGAAGATGGAAACAGAGATTTGAGAGATGCATGTACCAGTCAAGAAAGGCCAGAGATTTCTAGCAAACCACAGAAGTGAGAGGAGAGGCATGGAACAGATTTTCTCTCACAGCCCTTGGAAGAACTAGCTGTGCTGACACCTTGATCTCGGATTTCTAGCCTCTAGACCTATGAGACAATAAAATTCTATTGTTAAGTCACTGGGTCTGTGGCACTTTGCTATGGCAGCCCTGGGAAACTAATACAGATGATTTGAAGAGAAAAACTATATGATAATCCCAGTGGAAGCCAAAAGTCATTTGAAAAAACTCAATGTTGATTCTTGTTTTTTTTTTTTAAGATTTTATTTATTTATTTGTCAGAGAAAGAGCACAAGCAGGTGGAGTGGCAGGCAGAGGGAGAGGCAGAAGCAGGCTCCCCACTGAACAGGGATTCCTATATGGGGCTTGATCCCAGGACCCTGGGATCATGACCTGAGCTGAAGGCAGACGCTTAATGACTGAGCCACCCAGGCGCCCCTCAACATTGATTCATGACAAAACAATAAAAACAAAGCCCCCCCCCCCAAAAAAACACAAATGACAGAATCAAAAGCCAGCACCTTGCTTGCTGAGGAGACACTAGAAAAATGCTCGTTAGCGTCAGGAACAGAAGATACTCCCAGCACAAATATTGTTTTAAAATACTCTTCTGGAAGTTCTAAACACAGCAATTAGACAAGAGAATAAAATCAGAGGAGGCAAAATTATTGCTAGCTGCAGATATGTTTGGGTATTTTGTAAAAGCTAAAGTGTCAACTAAAAAATTAAAATTATATAAAATAGGAAATTTCAATATGCTATCTGGTTAATTTACGTGGAGTAGAGGACTCTTCTCTAAAGAAATGAAATAAACTGCTTCAGAATAATGAGGGCAGGTAAAGGGGTTGAAAGTGCACCAGAGTTAAGTCATCTAAATGTTGGTGGTTGGCCCCCCAACAAGCCTCTTCCCATCTGCTCACACTGCAGCCACTTGCTCACCTGTAAGCGTCTCTCAGGACAGACTCCCAGTCAGCCTTACCATCAATGGCAGAGACCCAGTGCAATATTGAGCGATATAGATAGTAGCAGTGGAGAGCTCTTGAGAAAAATCAACCCAATCCCTCATTTACTAAACATGGGGTCAAACAGTGACACTAGAGAGAAAGACCAAGATGAACAGATAGAACAATCAGTACCAGACACAAGGTCACTTAAAAAAACCAAAAGAACAACAAAACTTGAAAAAAAAAAAAAAAGAAGCTCTAATTAGTAATCTCGGAGTGTTTGGGGAAGATACTATAATCATAAGATAACAGAGATGTGTCATAAAGAAATAGCAATTTTAAATATACAAAAAGCTCTTGGAAAGTAAGCCTATGATGGCTCAAATTACAAATTTAATAAAGGGCTGGAAGGAACCATTAGGGATATCTCGCAGATCACAGAGCAAGAAATCAGAGGTGGGAAGTCTGAGTGAAAGGACAAGGAGCATGGGGAACTAAGAGGATTCAAGAAGCCTACCTTTCAAGTAGAGTCCCAGAAAGAAGGTATAGAGAAAATGGAAGGGAGCCCTGAGACAATATGAACAGAAGTAAAAGCATTTCCAACGCTCTAAAGAGATGTGTTTGGGGTTCTCAGGGGCCTTCCCGGTGCAAACTACCATAGACGAAGAAAGATCTACGCTGACATGCATCATGGGACATTCCAGAAAGATCCACACGGACACACATCATATGAAATTCCTGAACACTATGGGTAAAGAGATAATCCTCAAAGACTTCAAAGAAGAGAAAAAGAGTCATAGATAAAGAGACCCAAACTAGCCAGTCTACAGACTTCTCATTAGCAACACACAATGGTAGAAGGCAAAGTTTTAGGGGAAAGTTATTTTGAACCTAAATTCTATGATCAATTATACCATCGGTCAAGAGGAGATGGAGAGGGAAAGACTTCCTGACTTGCAAAACGTAAAATGTACCCCCTGTGATCCCCAGAAAATATACAACCAAGTCGAGGAAGAATGTCTTCGAGAAAGAAACTGGATATTAATCAAGTAATAGAAAGATGGAGTGGCTGATTATATCAACATGTAAAGGAAGGGTATATTTCTTCTCTCAGTAAGAAAATTGAGATTTACTAAAAAGGAAAAGCAAACATATTTTTAAAAAGCCCCTTAATCTAGATATGAAGTAAAATAATTTGAAGCATAGTTGGAAGCTCTTGATGAAGTATAAGAAATAGGTGATCTACTTGATCTGGGTGCTTGAAATGAGTCTACATCGAGTGCTACAGGATTTGCGACTTTGGGCCTGTCTATCTGTCAGGGTTCACCCAGAGACACAAAACCAGTAAGAGATATATATGAAGAGATTTGTTGCAAAGGACTGGATATTGCAAATGTGCAGTCTGGCTGGGCAAATCCAGAATCCAGAGGGCAGGGCATGGAGAAGGGCAGCTGGACTCCTGTGTGCAAACCGAAGCTTCTGTCCACGGGTGCAATTTTCCTTCTTCACGGGGAGCCCCAGCTCTCCACATAAGGACTTTCCAGTAATTGCTTCAGGCCCACCCTGATTATCTAGCACAATCTCTACTTAAAGTCAACTGATTAAGGACTTTAATCCCATCTACAAATTGCCTTCACAAGTACACCTGGATTTGTGTGTTTGATTGAATAATTGGGGAGCCTAACCAAGTTGACACTCAAATTGACTATCACAGTGTGTAAAGAAGGTGTTATAATCCTAGGCCACTCTGCGGCTCTGCAATAAATGGGACTTCCAGAGTCCTAATACTGTAAGTGCACATGGTTGTTTTTGGCTTTCAGAATAAGCTTTTAGACAAATGATTGTCAGTATTTTTACAGGGCGGAAGGTAAATGTCATCAGTACTGTCAATGTCAAGATGCGGATAAAGATACAGAAGAACATCAAGGTGCTTGGAGAAGGATGGATATTGTAGGAACAGCTGGGGGTGAGTAGGTGGGACTGTAAACCTAATCCCTGTATAGTTGGGGCTGGTTAAAGAAATTGTCCATATCACAAAGCACGATGCTATGCGTAGTTAAAAGGTGATGCATAGGTTAAAAATATGATGTAGCTCTCTCTCTTCTGATAGGAGAATTCCAAATTATGCTATTAAGTGAAAAAAGCCAAGTAGAGATCAATATATTTTTTAAAGATTTTTATTATTTACTTATTTGGGAAAGAGAGACAGAAACAGAGAGAGCAAGCATGAGCAGGGGGAGGGGAAGGGACAGAGGGAGAGAGGGAAGCAGACTCCTGGCTGAGCAGGGATCCGCATGCGGGGCTCGCTCCCAGGACCCCAGGATCATGACCTGAGCCGAAGCCAGACACTTAACCGACTGAGCCACCCAGACGCCCCTGGATCAATATATTTATACATAGATATATGTGTATATATATAACCATATATAGACTAAGGATATACACAGAGATACACATATATATATATACCCATGAATTTATGTATGTTTACCTATGTATGTATACATAATACATTTTTTAGAAGAATATCCAGGAAAGAAAACTTATTTTTAGCTTAACATGTTTACAGAAAGGTACTAAGTAGACAAAGAGAAACTTTTTACTTTTCAATTTTGGTGCTATTTGAATATTTTTTAATAAGGTACATGTAACATATTTATTCTGATTTTAAGGTTACCAGTGTTATTTGGGTGGTGGGATTAAGTTTTCTTTCTATTTTCCAGGTTAAAACACACACGCACACATCACCTAACAAATGTTACTTAAATATGTTTACTGACTACGTACTGTAATGCTAGACAGTTTGCAAAACCTAGTCATGGAAAGGCACATAGTTGTTTCTTCAGGGAGTCTGGCTGCCTCATTCAGAAGAGCGTATGACACTTGGTCTCAGGGTCATGGGTTCGAGCCCCACATTGGGCTCCCTGCTCAGCGGGGAGTCTGCTTCTCCCTCTCCCTCGGCCACTCCCCCCAACCCCACTCTGGCTTGTGCGCGCTCTCTCTCTCAGATAAATAAATAGCATCTTAAAAAAAATTTTTTTTAAAAAGTTTCTGCCCTGAAGGAGTTCCAACTCAGGTGGGAGGTATGCATATTCAACAAGAATATTATAAAATATTGTGATGTAATGAGAGCAATGAGAACAGGGTGTGACAGGGGACACCTAACTATGCCCCCTGGACAGTGGCAAGCGTTCCTGTCTCAGGCGGTCAGAGAGGCTGGAATTGTGCCGTCTGCAGAGGGAGGGACGAGTCAGGTGGCTGGACCCTAACCGTGGCTTTCCCATCTATCAGGGTGACTAAACACTTATCTCAAGGTTGCATATAGATGAAATGAAATCGTATCTATAAAAAGCTTGGCATGTAGTGGCATTCAAATCTGAGTGCTTTTTCTCCGTTCTCTGACTCATACTAGAAGCTGGGGAATTGCACCAGATAGAGGTTTCCATCCTTCCCAGGTTGAACACCAGCAACAATCCAGAGGGAAATGAGTGGCTCACAGGACTGGATGGCTCGAGGCAGAAGCAAGACCAGAGCACAGATCTCCTGACACTACGGTTGATGCTCCTTGCAAGGTGCCCACAAGCGGGGACACCGGATCATCTCCAGCTGCCCGTGTTGTGATGGGAGCTCTAGGAGGGGCATGGAGAGCAAGTGGGTCAGAGAGCCTCAAAGCACAGGTCGTTATGTTTCTTGACGATAGGCCAGGCTCCAAGTCTGCAACGAGCAGTCCACCTCTGTGACCCTACAGCCAATAGGCTTTATTTATCTGTCCTACCCTCCCTTCCTTCTCGGCACCCACCAGTCAACTGCAAGTGGAGACCTCCCCTCCCTAGCTATGGAGGAGCTACCCACGAATGAGTATTGTTACCATAACATGTTCGTAAAACCAAGGGTGTTCGAACGGTGTGTGTGTTGTCATGAGTTCCAATTTTACGGGGAGCATTTGAGCAATAAGGAGGGAGTCCTCAGATAGTCTGTAACAGGGATGGAGATGACAAGTCTATTTCTCCATGTTATGACATTTATCTGCACAGAGGAGGAGCGGGGTGAGCGTCGGCAGTCCAAGACATCTTAAGAGCTCTTACGTTTGGAAGGATTTCTGAGGGACGGCGCTAATGAAATAATCAGCTCTGCACTTCTGAAGGGCAGCCGCAGACAAGCTGCACCGAGGAACCAGCTGGAGCTAAGTTGTCTGCACGAGCTAAGTTGACAAAGGGGGCCCTTCAAACACTTCTTGCTAATCAGCTAAATTACAGATTACCCTGTAGAGAAGTTCCGAATGGATGCTAGTTACATGTTGTCGCGCTTTGCAATTGTTCTGTACAAAAGGCAAAGGTTAAATTTCAGCTGGGCCCATGATTCAACCAAAGGACTGTCCTTTTTATTAACAAGTGAGTGAAGACTGTGGGATATTTCTGCTCTCTGCGGTTCTTTAAGCCTTAAGAAAATTTAACTCTGGGGCTGGGCGGCCAGAGACCTTTGTCTGGTAGAAGGCGGGGGATTAATCCACCACTACAGGGCCCCAATTACACCTGGTTATGTAACCGTGTTCCAACTCTATACGTACATTAACAAGTCAAAGGACAGCTGAATATTTTGCCTCTTCAATTAATGTCTTTCCAGAGTTCCTTGATCCAGGAGATCTCTGGTCCTTGGAACCCAGATGATTCCCAGATCAGCTAGTAATGTGTCTTTTGTAATGATGTTTATTCTGTTGTAGACAGAATCTGCCGTACATAGGAGGTCAGCTTCTTAATGTACTTCAAGAGACCAGTGCCATATGCACGATAGGATCAGGAAATATTTATCCTCAATAACAGTACTGCTACTTACTGAGCACTCCTAATGTGTGAGGCACTTTTATAATTGCTATGCATGTATTAATTAGCTCACTGCATCCCCTTAACACTTTGGAGTCAGAACTGTTATTATTCTCATTTTGCAAATAAGCAAATTAAGGCTTAGAAGCAACTTCCCCATACTACCAACAGAAGTAGTGTATTAGCTATCTATTGTTCCATAGCAAATTATCCCATAGCTTAGGGTCTTACAATAACAATAAACATTTACCATCTCACGCAATTTCTAGGTTAGGAATTCATGAGTACTCTCATGAGGTTATGGTCAAGATGTCAGCTGGGGCTGCATCATCTGAAGCCTTGACTGGGACTGGAAGAAGTGCTTCCAAGATGGCGCACTACATGGCTGGTGAGCTAGTCTTGGCTTTTGCAAGGAAGTCTCGGGTTTTTACCACGTGGGCCTCTCCAGGGGATGCTCCAATGTTCTGGCAACATTGCAGATGGCTTTCTCCAGAGTGGGTCATTCAAGAGAGAGCAAGGTGGAAAATTCGATATCTTTATAATCTAGGCCCAGAAGTCACACACTTGCATTTCCACCGTGTTCTGTTGGACCCACAAGTCTGCCATGATCCAGTGGACAAAACCCCTAACACACAAGGGCATGACTACAAGGACAGAATCACTGGAGTAATTTTGGAGAGTGGCAGAACTTGGATTTGAGCCTGGGTCTACTTTCGCAAAGCTGTCCCCTTGACTATTCTATGATATTTCCTCCCCAATAAAAATCTTCCTGAAGTATTTGAGATACTTGGGTAGTCATGAAAGAGTCAACGATGATCAAATTAAAACTACAACATATTGAGTGCCTACCATGTCCTGGGCATTATACTGACTTACCCGCATCATTTTTGCATCAGACCTAATGATAAGGCTCAGAGATTCAATAATTTGCCCAGAGTCTCAGAAGTGAAATCAAAATCGTCTTTGGGAATGTGAAGACTACGTGAGACGAATGAGCAAATATGAATGGAGCATACTTATGTGAAGGGGTGGGAAGAAGCTGAAGTTGCTTGAATCTGTGATTGAGAGAAGACTGGCAGCAGAAGGCAGAATTAGAGCTGAAAATTAGGCCAATGCAGACAAAAGAATATCATCACTCAGTTGGAATGCCATTGAGCTAAACATGAGGGTAAAACCTAAGAAACAGATAAGAAGAAAGAATTTTCAGGGCACCAATTATACACTGCAGTTAGTCAAATATCACGTTGACCTCACAATCTAGTTCTTTTCAGCTGAGTGGACTTATCTTTTCCAGAGACATCATTTTGTGTTTTTAAAGACAAGGAGATAAAAGAGAAAGACAGAGATAAAGGTAACTTGGTTTTAACCCCAAGAAACAAGAGTAAGGAAGATTACAATGAGACTGAGTTAGGGAAGGAGGAGTCAATAAAGGGTGTACCATCACTGTAAGGGAGCTCAGCTCCTTGGAGATCTTAGAGAAGCATGTGGAATGCCTTGTAGAATTTTCCTGAAGGACAGGAGGCTAGGGCATTTGTCCATGGGCCACCATCCCCCATTGTTTGAAGGTCAACCCCAGGGACATTAACCTCCTTGCTCTTCCTGACTGGGCCGGGATATGAGGTCTGTGGACTTTTGTGGCTTCGAAGAAAACTCTAAGTCAGAAAAACAAAGCAATGCCATAACATGCCCTTGAGATGTCAGTGAGCCCGGACTTGCCCACCTGTGGCCGAAACCAGAGGCAGTTGGAGGAGATGTGGTAGGAGGCACACAAATCACCTGCTACAACCAAGAAAGTAAAAACTACCTCCCCCTCTACCCAACTTAATTGTCATCAGCCAGAAATGTGTCACATAGCCAGCCCTAGGTGGAAGGGAATGTGGGGAGCGAGCAGTTTCAGTGGGGTGGTCTATAAGTAAAAACATAGCCTCTAAGGCAGAATGGGAATGGATATTGGGCAGGCAACTAGCACGGACGTGCTTAGTGTCTTGTCTAACAGAGTAGCAACTACCTCCCCATCCCCTTTGTAGAGCTGATCTCCAGGTATCCATGGGTCATGCAGTGTGGGGACAGTTATATTAGGAGCCACCAGCCAAACACTCTTCCAGCAACTTGTCAACCTTTCACTTTGATGGTTCCTCTGCCTTCTTGCCCCATGGAAGGTGTGGAAAGTGTGGCAGCCACGTAATTCACCATGCATACAACTGCCATCCACCCTCTTCAACAATCCTTGAGAAGAGGAGAGGGTAAAGGATGGGCGATCACGTTGACAAACCAGGGAGAGAGGGGTGGGCAACACTCAGGCTCCCGCTGCTCACTTCTGCTACCTAACTGCCTGACACGTTGCAATATTCCTGGGGTGGATTGCCCCCAGGAAGGGAAGAGTCTGTAAGACTCTTGTCTCTCCCCTTTTCTTCTCATTCTTCACCAGTTTTCTTCTGAGAAGGAATTATCAAGACCCTTGCAACTTGATCTTCTCCTTTCCAGAAACCTCCAACACAGGGAAAAAGGACGTGAAATGAGAAATTCTGTCTTGTCCTTATGCACTTCCTCCCGTCCCCATCCCTGTGGGGAAACGAGTGCGTGGAGGCTGTTAGCAGGGTGGCCATGGTAACAGGGTAATTGACATACAGTCTGTAAGTCATAAACTTAATGAAAGTATAGTTTTTATTGCACTTCAACCTCATCTCTGATTAAATCAGATCTGCATAATGCGAAGATATTAAATTTCCGTGTTTCGCATTGTCTGTCCCCTGCCAATAGGAAGAAAGCTCTATTGTGAGGGAACCCTGCCAGTGGGCTGGGAACACCATGGCTCTAGACTTTGTTGAAAAATGTTTTTTAATAATTGCTGCTGGCTGGCTCACCCAGCAAAGCAAACTTTTGAGACACGGTTGGATTCCGGCTCCGCGGACATACAGCTGCTTTTCCTCTGGCAGGTGGAGACCACGGAGGTCAGGGCCAGGCCTGTTTGAGATCTGGGGACTGGGAGAGGAATGAGTCAGTGCACCTGAGTGCAAGATGCGCGCAGCCTAAATGAGAAACTCACCTGGATCACTTCTCCCCCCTGGAAACAAAAACCAACAGGAATGGGGACGGGAGGAGTCTGTGCTGGCCAAGGGTAAACCACTGTGTGGCTGTGTTTCAAGCACTGTGCCTCAGGGTTCTTCGGGGATTTAAGATCAATAGTATTGATGCTTATACTCTAAGAGCTTTCATGCTAACAGGTGATATGCGAACAGCCACGATATGAGAAGTAATGTGACAGTAAGGACAGAAACCCAAGTTAGGAACAGCATACATGCTTCTCGATGCCTGCATGTTATAACTTCTATTTGTCAAGCATTTATCCTGGGCCAGACACATACTGTGAGATCTCCCCATAGCCCAAGAGGTTAGCCGCCATGGCCACGATCAACAGAATCAGAGGCAAGAGTGCATCTTCCGATCTCAGACCTTGGGGTTACCGTGAGGTTACTCATGTTACAAGCTGGGATTCCCTCTCCTCCCCAGTTTCTGCTTGCATCTTGTCAATCTATCTCCTTCAGTTCCTGAGAAATGTAACACAGGACATGCAGAGGGAGAAGGAGAGAGAGAATCTCAAGCAGACTCCATGCTCAGTTCAGAGCCTGATGTGGGGCTCGATCTCACGACCCTGAGATCACAACCTGAGCCAGGATCAAGAGCCCAACGCTTAACCAACTGAGACACGCAAGCGCCCCTGGCTTGTGCTCTTTTTTTTATACCACCTCAAGTCATGACTCCATGAGGTATTGTTCTGGCCTTTCATGGAGAGAGACAACTAATAAAAATTAGAGACTATATAGAATGTGAGCTGATCCATCTTCTATTTTCTCAAAACAAAAAAAATCTTAGAAGTAAATGAAAGTAATATGCAAAGTAGTAACCAACCATGACTCTTAACATATTAGGAAAAATAAAACTCAATAAAAGATTTAAATATAAAAAAATGTAGGTAAGGTATAAGATGTTCCTCAATAATTTTTTTATTGTTATAGTCTTGGGTTTTCTTACCGTGGTTCCATAGCCAACTGGTTTGGGCTCTATCTAGAAGACATTTTGGGACATTTGGAGCTCTCTAGCTTGGCTGAGGCATTTCACAAACTGTGAGAAGCTTTGGGATCAGATCTTACAGCTAGTGTTTACTAAACTCACCTTGTCTTGCTAGTAGAACTTATTTGAGATGTTAGTTAAAAATATGGATTTCAGGTCTCACTCTGGGTGTACCAAATGAAGAAAGGAAAAGCCTAACTCTGTGGTCCTTGGCCATAATTGAATCATGAGATGCTTATTCAATTGTCCTCATAGGGGATTTGAGGCAAGAGAATGTTGGTTTTTTTTAAGATTTTATTTATTTATTTGACAGAGAGAGAGAGGGCACACAAGCAGGGGGAGGAGCAGAGGGAGAGGGAGAAGCGAACTCCCCGCTGAACAGGGAGCCGGATTCAGGGCTTGATCCCAGGACCCTGGGATCAAGACCCGAGTTGAAGGCAGACGCTTAACCGACTGAGCCACCCAGGAGCCCCAATAGAATGTTTTTAAGCTCTTGGGTGATAACATGGAGCAGCTAGGGTTGATAATAATGGGCTTAACCTCACTGTATCAATCCATGGCTATCCTCTGGGTTGTATCCTTGTTCCCAGCACATGCCCACCACACTTTTTCTGACCCCCGAAAGAGAAGCCTATACATTAGGGTATAAAATGGTTGTCTTTATTCCTTGCATCAATGACCAGACACATATTGAGTCCATATCAAAAGTGTTCCCTCCCTGGCAAGGCAGGTGACCATCTAGTGACAGAACATGGAAGGAGTGTGTCCAAAGGCCAGGCATAAAACTGCTACAACGGAGGGAAAATGCATGTCTCAAGAAATGCAGGAGACCAATGTCAAATTGGGAGGAGGGGAATATGGACAGGCTGCAAGCACCATTAACCAAGCATGAGCTCACACTACGAGCCAGAGTCCGCATGCATAGGGAGAGAGAGCAGGTGGTCCCTGGAGATCTGGGATGCTTGAAGCTGTCTGGTCGCAGGAAGCAAAGATCCAGGGATGGGAGACTAGGGTTCAGGTGCAGGGAAGTCAGACCCTCGGAGTGGACTGCAATCAAGTCTGTCCTGTGGAAAGAGGCAAGGCCGAGAAGGGACGAAGTAGCAGTAACATGGATGGCATTTAGAGAAGGAATCCCTCCATTCCCTCTCCTTAAGGACAAAGTGCCTTCCAGAATCTTTGGAGTGGAAGAAAGTACTTTCCATCACAACAGGCCACTGGGAGAGGAGATTCCCTTTGGAAGCTTAAAAGATCCCCCAAGCAGCAGGCCAAAAAGAATTTTCCACTGTCTACCTGGTAATCTCAAGATGCTGTCCCTGGCCTCCCCGTCAAAGGCTCCTCGCTGACCCTTCCTCCCAGTTTGACCTTGGGAGGTGTGAAGAAAAGACTCCTCTGTGTTCTGTCAATTCACAGAATACTCTCCATACTCCTGGTTACCAAATGCATGTGGGTTTTCCCCACACCAAGCAATTCTCCAGATCTCCGACACCAGCTGGGTGTCCCACAATGTAACTGAAGTCTGATACTATTTGCTTGGAGTTGGTACCCATCCCTCAGGTCAACGGCTCAGTCCCACAAGGCGGCCCCGGCATCGCACATCGGTCCCAAGACAAGCTGCCACCAAGGCTCCGCACCAGACGTCCTCACGACCCCCTTCCTTGGGTGTGATCCTTTGCTAGAATGGCTCACAGAACTCAGGAACAACCATTCACCTCCTTGATTACTGGTTTATTACAAAGGATACAACTCAACAGCCAGCAGATGACAGAGATGCACGGGGCAGGGTGGGGGGGATGGGGTGTGGAGCTTTCCTACCCTCTTGGGGCCCCCACCTGCCAGCACCTCCCTGAGTTGACCAATCCTGAAGCTCTCCAAGCCCCTTGGGTTAGGACTTCTTCTGGAAGCTTCATTACATGAGGCACGATTGATTAAGTCATTGGTTATTGGTCACCGAACTCAATCTCTCCTCTCCCTGGAGGGCAGAGGGTGGAGGTGGGTTGCGGAGGAGGAGTGGGGAGCAGAAAGTTCCAACACTGTAGCCCCAGGATTGGTTCCCTCGCAACCAGCCCCATCGTTGGGGGCTTCCCGGAGGTCACCTGTTAACATAAACTCAGGTGTGGTTGTTATGAATAACAAAACACCTTTATGGCTCTTACCACTTAGGAAATTCCAAGGGTTTTAGGAGCTGTGAGTCAGGAACGCTTGATGGAAGACAAATATCTTTCTTCTTATAAATGGCATATCCTGGGAGGCTACATGTGGGAAGGGTGTTCCGGGTCCAAGTGCAGCTCACTCAGGTATATTTGGCAGCTGGCGGGGAGCAGGCAGCAGCTGAGGATAGCAGTCTGGACACCTGCATCTGCACGTCTCTGAGGACCATTCACAGGGCTCTGTGCTCTCACATAAGCCTCTAGCCTTGGAGAATTTACGCCCTGTGTAAAAGGCACCACAGAGCCTATAGTTGTTACTGATCATAATGACATAATGGAAGGAGGCACTTTGCCCATGAAATACAACAAAGCCATTCGCGGCGAGATGGTCTTCCCGAAGCACATTCCAGAAAATCAGCGAGACGGACATTGCAACCCCCTGAGCCCCCAGACATACCCAGGATTCTCCTCTTTCCATGTTCTTTGGTTGGTTCCATGGGATGCATGTCACTGGCTACCTTCTAGCGTCTTCCATGTGCTCAGAGAGCTGCTCCCCAGGAAAGCCCACCGCACGAGGATTTCAGTGTGTGCTTGGCGGGTGAAGTCTCCTTGAGCAGAAGTGAGCACAAGCACAGATTGAATGTGGGAGTCAATGTTCTCTTGGTGTCTGCTCTAAATGTTCCTCGTTCCAAGAGAGGGAAATGAATGGGGAATGCCTGAACTACGCTTGAGCTGAAACAAAACAGTTAACCGAGGTTATGGTGATGTGGTTTTGGAATATAGGTGAGGTTCAGTGGGGTGGAGTCCAGAGCCGATGACTAAAAGAATTCTTGAGACATCTTTGGTGCAAAATGGTGGTTTATTAAAGCACGGGGACAGGACCCGTGGGCAGAAAGAGCTTTTGCCCCAGGGTTGTGAGGGGTGGCTGATGATATACTACGGGGTTGGGAGAGGTAAGGAAGAGGGGAGGTTTCCAAAGAATTTTCATATGCTAAAGAGGACCTACAAGATACCAGAGGCCTTGCCATTGTCAGGTTAATGTTGTTTACCCCTTCAGTAAGGTATTAACATTAAGATAGTTGGGAGCTTCCTGGAGGAACATAACACTCTGCCCGCCTCAAGTATCTGTCAATGGCTGCAGGTTATAAGGGCATTTAATTGTATCTACATTTCCTTCTGGAAGCTAGGTTACTGATGATAGGAATGCTTTGTTCTTGTAGATTGCTAAGACATTTGTAAACTGAGGGAGACTCATGTCTTATAGGACTGTGATCTCTATAAGTTACTATTTGTTTTTCCTTTAGGGCAGCCAGGAGTGCCTGAGGAATGGCACATATATCCCATGGTGGGAGGGGTGGGTTGTGGGGTGTCAGCTTCTGCTTTGTCCTCAGCTTGCCTTCTGTTCCCTCATCAACGGGACCTCGGGAGGGTTTTCTTTTGCTCTTTTTACCCCTATGATCGTGGGCAAACCTGTGGACCAGTCAGCGACTGTTTGCTGGTGTGCGAGTAGCCTTCCCCTGACTCTGCTCCTACTGGACGCCCCTCTAAAATCCCAGTCTCTGAGCTCTGGAAACTCTCCTACAATGGTCCCTCCCTGCCCCTAAGGTAGCAGTGACTCCTGCTGTTGAGGTTCTTGGCTTCCCACCTTTTCCATCGTCTGTGTCAACTCTGTACATTAAAGAACGTCTAGGTGTTCCTCTTGATTAGCTGATAAAGTTCTTTTTTTTTTTTAAGATTTTATTTCTTTATTTATTTGACAGAGAGAGAGCACAAGCAGGGGGAGCAGCAGGGAGAGGGAAAAACAGACTCCCCGCTGAGCAGGGAGCCTGATACGGGGCTTGATCCCAGGACCCGGAGATCATGACCTGAACCGAAGGCAGACGCTTCACGGACTGAGCCACCCAGGCGCCCCTTGACTGATAAAGTTCTTAAATAATTGCCAACACTTTTATAGCATTAGTAGTGCTTTATTATTAATTCATTTAATCCCCATAACTTTCCCATGAAGCGGGTACTATCACCATCCCCATTTCACAGACTAAGGAGTAGAGAGGTCACACGGTAAATCAGTGATGGAGCTGGGACCCAGGAGGTGTTTGAGATCGAAGATTGAACGAAAACTAAAAACATAGCCAATAAAACATACATCCACATACTCAACCAAGCACAAAGATCTTGATTCACAGAACTTTTGGAGCAAGAACACGTTAGGAGAATGGTTCCGAAATTGCAGCTCCTGGACCAACAGCATTAGCATCACCTGAAAACTTGTTAGAAATGTCCATCCCAGGCTTCACCCCTGACCTACTAAATCAGAAAGGGGGAGTGGGAGAGGGGGAAGCACTCTGTGTTTTAACAGACCCTCCAGGTGATTCAGATACTTAGTGAAGTTTGGGAACCACTGCCTTAGATGATGGTTCCATCCTTGGATGTTGAGGTCCTAGAATGGTTCTTGGGTGACTGCTCCGCTTCCCGAAAACCAAGCAATAGCTTATTTGCCACATGGCATGGCTCCTTTAAGTGGCTCTGCACACCCCTGCATCTTGGGGAAGACACTGTGGTGGGCAGAATCGGGATGTCCACATCCTCACCCTGGGGACCTGGGAATATGCCCTGTTACATGGCCAGGGGGAATTGAGGTTGCTAATCGGTTACTTTAAAATACAAGGATTATCCTGGATTATCCTAGTGGGTCCAATGTAATTATAAGTGTCCTTAAATGGGGAAGAGGGAAGCAGATGAGTCAGAACCAGAGGAATGGCTGGTTTTGAACATGGAGGAAAGGGACACAAGCCAAGGAAAGCAAGCAGCCTCTAAATGCTGAAAAAGGCCAGGAAACGCATTCTCCCTTAACACCTCTAGAAGGAACACATCCCTGCCAATGCTTTGGTTCTAGTCCAGTGAAATCCATTTTGGACTTCTGACCTCTAGAAATAGAAGCTAATAAATTTGTCTTGTTTTTGGCCAGCAAGCTTGTGGTAACTTGTTACAGAGGCCACTGGAAGCTAATACACAACCCATACAGATATTCCAGGGCTTAATGGACACCAATAGCTGTAGCCCTTCTCAACTCATCTCTCACACCTCATTCTCTCCCGGTCTTGCGCTCGTTTTTTGTTTGGTTGGTTGGTTTTGATTTTCTGTTTTTATTTAAGTAAGCTCCATGCCCAGCACAGAGCCCAACGTGGGGCTCGAACTCACGACCCTGCAATCAAGGCCAGAGCTGAAATCAAGAGTTGGATGCTTAACCGACTGAGGCACCCAGGCATCCCTGTCCTTGTTTTTCACACTTCCAAATCGGAGTCAACTTTCCAGCCGTCCTCCTTGGCTAAATAAAGCCTATAGTTGCTGCATCTTCTGGAACTCCCACGCTATGACTAGTGGTCTCCCCTCCAACTGCCATCTTCTCTTGGGACATTCCTTATTTGATGTTGGAAGACCTGGGGTCTCTGACGGCCACTCAAGCAGAGCCAGAGTTTTCCTTCACAGCCTAAAGACTTCAGGGTCAGGAAACAATCTCAATGTTCCTAATCCTCCACTTACCCCCTCCATCCTGCAAAAACCCTTTCTTATTTGAAGTCCATGCTACTCTTAGCTCTATCACCCTCTTCCCCATCTCCTTCCTGCCATCCATCAGCCTGCCAGTCCCTCCCCACCACTCACTGAAGATGGTGGGTCTGACACTTTTCCTCTCTACCAGTTCCCCCGCCAACACTCTTGAGGACAGAACATCCCATGCCGGTGACTTGCACAGCACCTCCAGAGATCTCTTCCCACTGCACATCATCTAGTCTCTTCCATGGTCACACCTAGACCTTGTCACCCCCAGTAACCACATCCCTTAGAGCTAACTTTGAGAGTTCAACCCAATGTCTTTACTCTGAGAATTCAACCCAATGCTACAAGCCTTTGATTTCATTGTGACTTGCAAACCCTGTTCTCATTTTTCTAACCGCCATCTACAAACCCATGGCTCATGAGTTTAATCACTTCCTTGCAAATATTCTGAGTACCTTGATCCCCCTCACTCCCCGACCTGCCCCAGATGTCACTGTCTTGCTCACCTGGTAAACCCCAGTCCTGGCTGAGCCCACATGTCTGCCTTCTCCATGCTGCCCCATGAGCAGCTGAGCTCTGTGTAGCAAATCATAGATCTGGGTTAAATTCTTTGCTTTATAAATCACAGCCGTTATCCCCATGTGAGCCCTTCATTCTTCCTGATGCATGTTGCCCTTCATTACTAACTTCCCTTCTCCCCACCCTGCGATGACTATCCCAGGTTCCCTTTTTGCTCAGACCTTCCCCACTTTCCCCTTATGCTTGCTGAGGGAACGTAAGCCATCCCATGGAGATGCTTTCAGCTTCTCATCAGCAGATCTGGAAGCCTCCCTTCGTCATGACCCTTCTTTGCCCTTCCCCTCCTGTAAGGAAGAGAGCATCTTGCTCCTAACCCAAACTAAATCCTTCCACTGCTGTCCTGAGCACCTTTCCCTTTTGCTGACCCGAAGAATGTGCAGCTCTGGAATTTCTTTCCCTCTCCCTCATCATAGGTCTTTCTGGAGAGACATCTATAGCTTTAAATGCTTCTATCAGAAATGAACAAAGGCCAAAAATTGATTACCTAAAATTCCACTTTCAGAGGTTAGATAAAAACCAGGAAAATTGACTTAAAATAAGTGGAAGACAGAAATAATTGTGATCAGAGCATAAAACAATGGAATTGAAAACAATCAACAAAGCTAAAAGTTAGTTCTTTTGATCAGAAGATTAGCAAAACTGGTAAACCCCACATAAGCCTGCTTAAGAAAAAAGGAGACAGAGCACAAATGATCAATATCAGAAATGAAAGAGGGATTATCATGACAGATTGTGTAATTACCAAAACAATTTAAAGAGAATACTAAGGGTAACTCTATGTTAACAAAATTGACAATGCAGATGAAATGGGCCAGTCCCCTGAAAAACTCAGATGATCAAAACTGACACAAAAATAGCCTCATATCTACTGAAAAGTTTGATTATCAAATGTTCCAGGAAGAAATAACATTGAATTTATACAACCTATTTCAGGAAGTAAAGGAGGAATGAGCTACTACTTGAGGATACAGAGTGAGCCAGAGATTCTGGTTTTTTTTTTTTTTTTTAAAGATTTGTTTATTTTAGAGTGAGAGCATGAGTGCAGTGGGGGGTCGGCAGACGGAGAAAGAGAGAGAATCTCAGGCAGACTCCCTGCTGAGCGCAGAGCCCAATGTGGGGGGCCGATCCCACAACCCCAAGATCATGACCTGAGCCAAAATCAAGAGTTGGATGTTAACCAACTTGAGCCACCCAGGCACCCCTCATGATTCTATTTAAATGAAGTTCTAGAATAAATACAACTAATTTACTTTGGAAAACTTCAAAACAGTGGTTTCCTTTGTTGGGATAAGTGATGAACTGGAAGGGAATCCCAGGGAACTTTCTAGAACAATAGGAATAGGTGAAACAGATGGCAAAATCATCCATTATGCATTCCAGTATAAGTAGATTTAATGACTAGTCACCCAAGAAGTGCAGAGAGCTGGAGACGGACATGAACCAGAGTAACACAAGTTGGTGGTGGACGTTTGGTGACGAGCAAAGGGACATTTATTACCTTATCCTGTTTGTGTTGGATGTGCTTTACATCTGCTTAATCAAGAGTTTTAAAATGAGGGGCACCTCAGTGGCTCAGTCGGTTAAGCGGCTGCCTTCAGCTCAGGTCATGATCCCAGGGTCCTGGGATCAAGCCCTGCATTGGGCTCCCTGCTCGGCGGAGAGCTTGCTTCTCCCTCTCCCTCTGTCTGCCTCTCTGCCTACTTGTGCTCTCTCTCTATCTCTGTTAAATAAATAAATAAAAATCTTAAAAAAAAAAAGAGTTTTAAAACGGAATAGTCAGGTAGTATGATTCATAAAGTGAGATATTCTGTTTGTACATTACACCATTTCAGATCTGCAGACCTCAGGTCTGGCCAAAATAAAGTAGATTGGTATTTCCTTCCAGTCTTATTTTGTAAATTGTTCTGACCTGTACTGAATATGCACTTTTGCACCCAGCTTTTCCTACACAGATGACACTGTAAGCATATCTGCACACAGTTTTACAGTCTTTGTTATCATCACTTTTAATGGCTACCCCTGTGGCTTCTTAATGCTGAAACACAAATTTTATCTCATTATTTACCTACATTGAATGTTAGTGCTACTCAGAATAATATAGCTTGAGTGCATCCTCCAGGACTGTGCATTTAACTCTTTATGTTCTTTACCCTCACTTTGTACTAAGGAGGATTTAAGGTGGCCTGAAAAGACACATAAAATATGACAAGACAGAATAAATTTAAAATAGAATACAAAATGAGAAACATGGCTAAAGATAGAATTGAATCAAGGATATTTAAGGAAGGGACAAATCAGACACCCTTCTTTGCCAAGGTATATCTCAACAAAACACTATCCAGAACACCTAACTTTGAGCAATGATGCTCAAAGTGTGTGTGTTGGTTGGGGTTGGGGTACAAAAGTGTGTGTGTTGGTTGGGGTTGGGGTACAAAAGGGTGACCAAAGAAGCCTCTTACAAGACGTAGTTATTTATGAAGCACTAAAAAGTTAGGGAATATCTACACACTTGATAACTAAAAATAGTTGAGTAACTTCAGATGTAGCTTGGAATAGCTTTTAATCTCAGAATAGCCGAGACGCAAGAGAGAGGAGAGGGATGGATTCAGATCTCAGTTCTGCTGCATCCCAGCTGGTTATTTTGAGAAAATGGCTTCATCTCTCTGATCCTTCATGTCCTCCTTTGTAAAACTGAGGGCAATAAACATGCACCATAGAGCACTGTTAAGATTTCTCACAGATTTCACAAGTACTGGTTGAGACTCGCTGGGTGGTGGGCACTCTTCCAGTCCTGCAGGAAGGGACGGCAGGTAAGTCCCCGCCCTTGTGAGACTCACCTTCTAGTGGAGGTAAAGATAGAGAGAAGGAACAAATAAGTAATGTAATTTCAGATGGTGACACTTGGATTCAAAAAAATGGCGCACATAGTGGGGCTAGAGGAGAAGGGATAGGTGTGCACGCTTTGCAAGATCTGTTGATACGGGATGGAATTCCTCTCAGCAAAGATCCTGTTTTAAAAGGAATCTGAAAGATGTCAAATCCCTGTATCTAATTATATACACATACTTAATAATGTTAATAATTATATATTATGTACAATCATATATATATTTAGAGAAGACAGAGAAAGTTATAGAGTCGTATAGTTAGAGTTATATGGTGATATAGTTTGTAAATTTACATATATATGTGTGTGTATATATATATATATATATGTATATATATATATATGGTTGTGCTTCTCCAAGTGATCCCTGATTGATCCACCAAGATTGGTATCAGATCAAAGAGAAAAATAAATAGGACCAAATACATCTCTTATTTGCACCTGGAAATCTCTAAGTGTACTACAGAGAACTCTTCACAAACAGGACAGCTCCAGGCACACACAGACATGTTAAGAAGTATTCTAGAGAGAGCGTATGGCCCAGCTTGAATTCCCTTGGCAGTTACAGTTCTGGTTCTCTGAGAACATCAACAGGGCCCTAAGCCAGAGCCCTGACCACGGACACCAGAAAGGAGCAGGAAAGAGAATGCTGGGACGGGCAGTGCAGCTGAGCCAAGAGCACGGAATGGGTCCTGTCTCTAGGTCAAAGTTAAGAAAGATCAACTGAGGGCACCTCCGTAGCTCAGTCAGTTAAGCATCTTCCTTTGACTCAGGTCATGATTCCGCGGTCCTGGGATCGAGTCCCGCATCGGGCTCCCTGCTCAGCGGGGAGCCTGCTTCTCCCTCTCCTTCTGCCTGCCGCTTCCCCTGCTTATGATCTCCCTCTTTCTCTGACAAATAAATAAAATCATAAAAAAAAAAAAAAGCAATCGAAGCTATTTATCCTCTACTGTTTTCCTGGCTACTTATTAGCGACTAACCACGAGTGGACTGCCACGACCATGACCATGACCATGTGCAACTCTTCTGATAAAACTCAGGCCTGAGAAACTCACATTTGCAATTTGTTGAGAGCTCCCTACAGCACAATATCGATGGATTGCATGACAAACTAATAGGTTTAGATTTTAGGGAGAGTGGAGGTTTGCTTATTTTGAAAATAGAACAAATTGTCAGATGGGGCCATACTTGAAAAACCAATAGAAGTTAACATGTCTACCAAAATTGAAGTTTATTATTTTGTGAGGTCCTTAAATGGCTTCGTCAGGGGAAAAAAATATCTCTGGGTGTTTTATTCACCATGGGTTTCTTTTCTTTTTCCCTTTTTTTGGGGGGGGGGATTTATTTTATTTATTTGAGAAAGAGAGCACACAGAGGGAAAGGGAGAAGCAGATTCTCTGCTGAGCAGGGAGCACAACGCGGGGCTCGATCCCAGGACCCCAAGATCATGACTGAGCCGAAGGCAGACGCTTCACCGAGTGAGCCACCCAGGTGCCCCTTACCATAGGTTTCAAACACAACCCTAAAGGACCATTACCATTCCCCAGTCAGAAAGTGGCCCAGAGAAACGCAAGGTTTAAGGCGATTTACTTAGCTTATAGTTGCTGGAGAAGTGAGGGTCCTGGGCACCTCTATTAAAGACTCTCTTGTTAGTGTAATAGCTCTTCCTCCACACTTAGTTTTGGCTGGAAGAGCCCACATATCCTTGGCATTGTAATATACCAAGCCTGGACAGTGAATCATGAATCAAGTCTGCTTGACACATTTGGTAAACGCCATTCCTTTGTTGACAAAAGAAGAGATCCATGGGAGGATAGGCTCCTTTTCTGCTCCTCCCGCCCCTGCCCTACCTCTCCCCATCTCTCCCAGGCGCTTCCTCTAAAAGCAGTCTTTGATGCTCATAGCTGCATCAACCATCTGACAACCATGAAAGCAACAAGCCATCATACTGGGCTTGGCAGAGCACAAAGATGGAAAGAGCCTGGGCTTTGTCAAGGTGGTTGAGCAGCTGAACCAGTCCTGGGCTTCCTTCCCACCCGCAGACTCTGTGCTCTCAGAGATAATCCCATGTCTTTATGCACCAGCCTCTGCACACCAGGCATTCTGATAGTCTGGACTCGGTTCTTCCTTCAGGCTGTTTATGTTTGTTTCCTTTTTCCCATAATAAAGTGATATCGAGTTCTGTATTTGATATATGGTTTATTAAGATATTTCCTGTGTAGCGACACCTGGCTGGCTCAGTTGGTAGTGCATATGCCTCTTGATCTCGGCGTTGTGAATTCGAGCCCCATGCTGGGTGTAGAGATCACGTAGAATAAAATGTTTTATAAGAAAAAAGGTATTTCTGGTATAAATTGCAACATATTCGTCATATAAGGAAGCAAGCACTCCATCCGTTAGTGACAGCATGGAAGATATCCTCAGATGTATAACAATCAGTTTCCAACAATTAACCAGTTCTTCCATGGAATAACCAGAATATGTAAAGTTTAAATGGTCATGAAAGGAGACCATATATCCAGCCACGCTGAATTTGCATCGCAGGGGAAATATACATGTAAAGATACGTTATATCTGGTTTTTAAGGAATTAAATCAAAACAGACCAAACGAGAAAAAATATATCCTACAAACCAAGCAAAGCCCCGAGATTGATGAGGATAAGACTTGCCAAATTGCACTCTTTGCAAAAGTTCTGTGGTTCATTTTCTGACAGCTGGTCCAAGAAAGATTTAAAACTCTGAATAGGAGGGAGGAGGTGGTTTCCATCTGTGGTCATTACCTGATCCTGCTGATTTCAACTGCGGGGACGAACTCCATGGGGCACGTATTTTTTCTTTCTGATTCTTAACAGTTTATTATAGGAATATTTCTCATGCAGAGAAGGGTGCAGAAAATAATATAACATACATCCATGTCCTCACTGCTGCTATTTGACAAATGTTAACATTTGCCATTTGCTTTGGAGGTTCTAAAAATAAAACTTTTCTGATACTTCAGAGTGTCTGTAAATATCCCACACAATCCCGTCTCCTTATTGTTCTAATTTGAATTTCATGGTGCACATCTCTGCACCATTAGGCCACTTGCACATCTCACATTTGAACCATCTCTAGGAAGCTGCCACATAGAAGTCTGTTTTCAAAACATATTTTGGTTAGTAGAATTAAGCAGTGATGCCTCTAGGTCTATACAATCTCCCTGACTCCCTTCTAAGGCGGGATACTCCACATTTTGCACGGGAGCCGAAACTAACAAGACCGCATCTTTCTTCCTCTGTCCCAGTAACCTTCCAATTAACCCGGGTCCTTGCTAGTTTCAGGCGATGTATCAGATTCCTAGAAGCAGTGCCGGAGGAAACCCTCAAGGCTAGTGAAGATTCTGGTTACCAACGCGGACACATTGAGGGTGGGGGATGCCTACACCACCAAGCAATCCTCCAGCACCAGCTGAGTGTCCTACAATTCATCTCAATTTCGGCACTATCTACCTGGAGATAACCTCAGATTCCATAGGTTAAGGGTCCAGTCCTATAGGACTGCCATCCCCCATCCTCCCCCTTCAGATACTAATAGCAAGTCACCCACCGGCAAATGGATCAGAAGTTCCCACAACCCCTTCCTTGGGTGCAATAAATTTGCTAGAGCAGCTTACACAACTCAGAGAAACATCAGGAACAGCCAGCTGATAGAGGTGCCGAGGGAGGTATACGGAAGGGGCGCTGAACTTCCATGCCCTCCCTGGGTGCACCACGCTCCCTAAAGCTTCAAATGCACACCAACCCAGAAGCTCTCCAAAACCTAGCCTTTTGGGTTTTTATGGAGGCTTCATTACAGAGTCATGATTGATTAAATCATTGACCATTGGTGATTGAACTTGATCTTCAGCCCCTCTCCCATTCCCAGAGGGCAGGGGGTGGGACTGAAAATTTCAACCTCTCCTCACAAGGTTGGTTCCTCTGGCAACCGGCCCCCATCTTTAGGTGACCTAGGGGCTTTTTCCTATTAACATAGCAAAAGACTCCTTTATTGCTCTCCTTACAAAATCTCAAGGGTTTTAGGAGCTCCGTGCCAGCAACCGGGTCAAAGACCAAATACAGCTTCTTATTATAAATCACAACATCACTCTATAGCCCTTTGCGAAAGACTTGGTTTGAAAGAACAATGCAGGAAACCGCTCCCCATCCTCAGGATGCTGCTCAGCAGGGGAGCACCTTCTAACTAGCTTCTTCATCTTGTTTCACTGAAGAAAGGGGACCTGGATGGGAGATGATGTCAGAAGGTGCAAGCCGTGTCTGGCATTTTCCTATCTCACACCTACCTCCCCAGGGCTCTTTCCACATCCTGCCTCCTTCCTGAGACCTCACACTTTGCATCTCCAGGGCTGTCCCCAGACTCCACCCTGGTGTATCTGCTGTGGATTCACATTTCACTCTGTCTCTGCCACACCCATCTTGCATGTTACCTTCTCGGCAATCTCTTCTGCTCCCAATCCAAGCTCTCAAATGCCCCATCCTGGCCACAGTCCTATATAAAACTTTCCTGGAGCACCTGGGTGGCTCAGCCCATTAAGTGTCTACCTTCGGCTCAGGTCATGATCTTGGGGTCCTGGGATCGAGTCCCGCATCAGGCTCCCTGCTCAGCTCAGAGTCTGCCTCTCCCTCTCCCTCTGCAGCTCCGCCCTGCTTGCGCGCTCTCTCTCTCTGTGTCAAAAAAATAAATGAAATCTTTAAAAAAAAACTTTAAAAAATAGATAAAATATAGGCTTAGATTTGCCCCAGAAACTGGATAAAGAAAAAGGTAAATGTGTTAGTAATGGAATGCAAGAAATTACCCAAATGTTAAGGAAATTAATTCTTTGTGGACTGATATTTATTATCATATAATTTATTTTTATATATGTTATATAAAACATATATACATATATAACATATATACGTATATAGGTAGATAGATAGATATAAATATATACTTATTTTGGCTATGTATATAGCCAAAATAAATAATTTTAAGATGAGGAACTCAGCTACTCAACAGAATGCTTTCCCCCCTACGTTCTGCATGCTGGCCCACAGGGCAAACGGTCTGGATTTTTCAGTTAGCTTTAATTTCACCACCTTCATTAACCGACTCCCCTGAGAGACCCCAGAGCCGACAAAAGATGAAGCAGAGAAGGCAGCTATGACTCCAGAAGGCCCTTCCAAGTTTCCCAGCTTCCATATAGTTCTCTTGCCAACGCATTGTGCCTTTCTCAATTTCCTTAATTCAGCTCAAGCTGTCGATCATCGAATGTTAATGAAGCTGTGTTTGGTGTTATGAGTAAATTGCGTTGACTAGAACAGGATCTCTACCTTGAGATCCTTACAATCGTGCGGAAATAGGACACGCGCGCACCCTGACAGCTTAATGTGTGGAACGTGGGTCGTTCCCTAAAACAAGGATCAAGCGAAAGGAATGGTTAAATTGCAAGTATGACTTGAACAGACCCTGCACTGGGCCGTTGGGTAGGATTCTGACAGTGGGGTGGTGCCCAGAGGGCACTCCTAATAGGACACCCAGCGTGACTCAAGGTCCAGAGGTGGGACATTGCAGAGCGGGTTTGAGAACGATGGCAAGTCGAGGCTGTTGGGGCCTCGATTTGTATTCACATCGCAGTTTGAAAAGCACTTACTTAGTTATCATATGTGTGGTCTGTGACTTCTCTTGGGTCACGTGGAAGGCTGGCTATTTTCCTTCTCCTAGTCATAGTCGCTTCTAAATCCTTAAAGAATACACTTACAACCTGAATTTTCTGAAGTCAGTGGTGCAACGGATACTACTGATTCTTGTCAGAAGAGGGATTTGGCTCTTCTCCATTCCCTGCCTTGGTCCCCTTCCTCTCTGCCCTACCTCGCTGGGTTTTAGCAATATTGTCCTGTTCTGTTTTTATCGTTACTTTGACGTTCTGTATTGTTTTTTCTTTCAATAGTTTTATTATTTGCTTTGTTTTTTTGTGGCTACGTATGCCACCGTTGTTTAGGTATGAGCCCCACGTGTATGAATTCAGCGCCCACCGGCAAGCACCTTATAACATCACTACCCTGCTCATCAGCTTTGCATATTTAATCCATCTCCTGGCTTTTCACCTTCCCGCATAGACTTCTAAGAATGAGTTCCTGGGTCATATACTCCCTACGTTGGTTCCTCATCGCATGGGAATGGTAGTTTTACAAGGAAGGGTGTTCTCGAGTGCCCCCAAAGCTCTCTAAACCTGACGTTGAACATTGAAGAAAAATCTGAGTTTGGCCCAATTTCTTTTTCTGTTGTAAGTGATCTGTTCATGGCATGGAGATGCTGGTAGGATTCCGTATTGCTAAAATAACATTGTCACCATAATATGACTAGCTGTTTGTTTCTTTTTGTTAATTTTGCCTAAGAATTGGTGAATTCTTCTGGTGCGGACATCCGGATCTCTTCCCTAAATTCCAGGAATTTTTCTTTTCATAGATCTTTGAAAATGTTTGTCTTCCCTTTTGTTCTGTCCTCTTCTTTAGGAATGCCGAGGATCTGTTTTGTGGAATCTGGGCTCTTCCCCCTTCCCCTGCCCTGTCATTTCTGATTACATCCATTTCTTTTTTCCCTTTCTCTGCATTACGGGCCGGTTTTAGCAAAACTACCCACATCACATAATTCGATTTTTGCAGTTTATTCTTTTCCCCGTTACTTCTAATCCCTGTTGTGATTTCTGCAACGAAGTTATTTCAGTTCTACCTTTTTCCTTATGTCTTCCCATCCCTTTCCTTCTTAACCTATTATCTTGTCGTCTTGTTTTCAATGAGTGCCACTTACAACAAATCTTGGCTTGATAGAGTCTAAGCTCTCGCTCTCTCTTTTTTTTTTTTGGCTCCTTGGGATACACGTTTCAAATGATTTCTCATTTGTATTCCCAAGGCTGTGTGTTTCTTTCTGTAACATTTTCCATATTAGACTAGGTTCTCTGTAACTGTTTGCCTTGCTTTTTACTCTTCCTTCAATTTACTCAGATCAATCTGGAAGAATCAATTCACTACGTTTCAGGAGTGGATGCTCCCGTGGACCACTTGCTATTTGCCAGGGGAACTGATGTATTTTGTATATTGGGTTTTTTTTTTAAGATTTTATTTATTTATTTAAGAGAGAGAGAGCACAAGTGGGGTGAGGGGCAGAGGCAGAAGCAGGCTCCCCCTGAGCAGGGAGCCCAATGTGGGGCTTGATCCCTGGACACGGTAAGAGGACTTTTCCACGGTTCTTTCCCTCCGCCCATCACCCCGCAACCAGGGAAAGCCTGGTCCATGTTGCAGACAAGCTATGCGGTGAGCCTGCTTTGCAAACCAGCGGCGTGGTCGGGGATGCTGTCCCAACAGTCCGGCAGCCCCAGCTCTCCCACAACTTCTCCACGCCCTCTCATTCCAGGCTCTCAGTCAGATTTATCTCAATTTCCTTACCTATTGCTCAGATGGTTGCCTGGGCTTCTCAGGCAGGGGACTTCCCTGCCGATTGCTAATATCTTTCCTGGGTTTGGTGGGATCTGCTCTTGATCCAGAAGTAACCGCATTTGGTGGGTTGGGACCTAACTGTAACCTGCATGGTGTGGGTTCCCTTCTGTTGCCTCTGCCCTGAGAAGAGCTTTGGAGTTTTCCCTTTGGTGCTTCATTTCGGTCAGTTTCTGGGACACAACTTAGTCATTCATTTGCCCCCATTACAGTGCACTATTCTATGTCGTCTCAAGCTATTGCTTCTCAGCTTCGAGCCCACTCTCTGTGATTCTAGGTCCAGGGTCCTGTTTGGCCAGTGGGTGCCCTGCACGAGGCTCCCCCCAACAGCAGGTGCTAGAGGGAGGGAGCCTGGCCCAAGGGAGAGGAAACCAGCTTCTTCCTGTTCATAGCTTTCCTGCCAGCCTTGCTCCAGGATGCTCTTGACCCTGACAGTGGTCACTAATTCCAGTTTCCAGTTTTCTCCCCACCCTACCCAAACCAACCTCATCAGTCTCCACCCCACGCCACCCCCACAGCCAAGAGACAACAGCTGCAGTCAGCCAGTGCCCTGTGGCTCTGGGTCCCAGTTCTGGGGCTCCTCCTCTGAGCGGCAGCCCAGGTGGCATCCTCTCCTCCAAGACCCGGACCCCAGTTCCGCAGGGTCCCTCCTGAAAGCTTTGGGGTTCCAGGACTTACAGCCTCTCTCCTTCAATCCCCAAGCCCTTGGGGCGGTGCGGTGGCTGCTTCCCGTCCCACCTCACTGGTCCTCCTTGACCTTTTCAGTCCCCCAGTACCCGTTTCCCCAATTTCTTGTATGAAACCCCTTCTCTTAAAATGACTGGAGTTGATTCTGTCTTTCTGACTAGACCATAACCAGTACAAAGAGAGAGCCAGCCTTCACACAGCTTATCTGTATCAGTCCAGGAAAGGAAACAGACAAGTAAACTAACAAATACAAGGCGAAAAATGTTCCACTAAAATAAATATAGGATGCAAAAGAGACACAAAAGATAGGACACCAACCTGCCCTCCAGGGGAGCCACAGAGTACTTCACAGATAAAGCAGCATCCAGCTGAGACCTGCAGGTAGGTTGGAGTTAGTTAGGGGGTGGATGGAGGGGAAAAGACTGTTTGAGTCCTGAGACAAGACGGGACATGGCGTGTCTGCATCCCCTGGGTAGGGGAAAAATAGAGAATAGTTGAGACCCAGAGGTAAGACCGCACCTGGTGTGATTGACAAGGTTTATTATGTTGCTAGGACACGCTGTGTAAAGTTGAGAGCGGTGAGAGAGCCATCAGAAAAGTAAGGAGATTTCAAATCGGGAATAACCTTATTGTAAGCAATTTTAAGGAGTTTGAGGACAATTTAGAGCCACTGAAGAGTTTCAAGCAAGAAAGAGACTTGACCAAATTTGCATTTTAGGAAGATGGATTTGAAGGAGAAATGCCTGGGGGCGTCTGGGTGGTGCTGAAGGTAAGCATCTGACTCTTGGTTTGGCTCAGGTCATGAGATCGAACCCCGCATTGGGCTCTATGCTCAGCGTGGAGTCTACTTAAGATTTTCTCTCTCCTTCTCCCTCTGTCCTTCCTCCCCTGCTCTCTCTCTCTCAAATAAATAAATAAAATCTTTAAAAAAAAAAAAAGGGAGGGAGAAATGCCTGCAGTCAGGGAGACTAGATAGGAGGTTGCTCCATTTACCCAAGGGAGAGATGTCGTTGACCTAAGGTAGGGTAGAAGAAGACAGGTTTAAGAGACGCAGTGAAGTTAGAACGTAGTATTATTTGGAGGAAGTAGGTCAGGCAGAGAGAGAGGAATCAGGAATTCATTCATTCAGTAAATATTTCATATAGTTATTGAATATGAACACACATGCATGCACGCATCTATGTATCAAGAGCTATAGGGTGACGTCATTGAGCAGGTGATACTCAGATGTTTGCCTTGTAGAACTTACTGGAGGATATGGTGCTGCTCCTGGAGGGAAACGGATCTCTGGGGTCAGATGACTCTTGTACACTCTTGTATAATTTGTTTCTACTTCTATCAATTCCATAGCCTGTGAGACTCTGGAGAGCTCCCTGTGATTTGTGCTAATTCTCAGGATGTACCCTCTACTGTTTCCAAGTTTTTTCAACCGTGAATTCTGTCTCTGCTCTTCACCATGTTGAGCAAGGTAAGAATTTTCATACTTCTTTCCATAGCTATACAGTAATTCCTTCTCTCAAAAGCTTTAGCAAGGACAACGTTACTGAGGATGATGTAGATGAGGGGTTCACATCATTCACCCCGCAGCAAACAGTCTTAAATCCCTGTTAGAGGGGCATCTGGGTGGCTCAGTCGGTTAAGCGTCTGCCTTTGGCTCAGGTCATGATCTCGGGATCCTGGGATCAAGCCTTGAGTTGGGCTCCCTGCTCGGCAGGGAGTCTGCTTCTCCCTCTGCCCCTCCCCCCACTCATTCTCTCTCTCTCTCTCTTTCTTCTCTCAAATAAATAAATAAAAATCTTTTAAAAGCCCTATTAGATATTTCAGCTCTATAAAATCCAATTTGTGACACCATTCCAAATAGTTCAGAATCAGCGGCAACCTCTCACCTCGTCTTGAATTCAATCCTCACCCTCAAGCACCCTGAAATCCTCCCCATGGGTGTAAGCCTTTTGGACACGTGGTAGAGGAAAATAAAGATATGACCCTTGGATGTCACTGAGTATTCCACTCCGATTCTGAAGGGGAGTGAAGACTACTTCAAGGCCAGCCCTTTTAAACCCTGGAAAGGGGGCAAAACTACTGTGGAATGCCAAAGGGTGCTTGTGTGTGTGTGTGTGTTTGTGTGTGTGTGTGTGTTTTAAGGGATAAGAACCAACTCTTACAGGTGAGTGGCCCATGGTCCTAACACGAACGAGAGGGCCAACCCATAGCGTTCAAGTCGCGGGTATTCAACGTGATGGGAAGCACCATGAGCTAACGCAGATGGTGGGCACAATCTACCGGAATTATGCTAATGTCAGCGTCTCAGCAGCAAACCAAATTCATTGCAGATGGTTCCAATGAAGAGAAATGTATGAGCAGACCACTTACAGAGAGGTAGGCTGAGTGCAGGGCACAAACGAGGGAGGAGGAATTACCCAGAGATGAGCACCAGAAGGAAGCTGTTACCACCCCTGGGGGATTGGAACAGTGGAGGAGGGGCCACCCGGTGGGGGCTACAGTCCAGGAGGGAAGCCGAATATGAAGCACCCAATTTGGGAGGAAGAGAGGGACATGTATCCTGACCCCTCTCCTCCGCTTTCCAATCTCCTGCCAAGACTTTCCATAGGTTGAACCCAATCAGAAACCATCTGGAAGGAGAGCCTGGGGGTGCTCCAGGACATAGAGCCGAGCAGAGAAAGGAGATTGGGGGAGAGGCGTTGGCAGATGGAGAATAATCACATAGGGCTGCTATCTGGTAAGAAGTTCTGCTCTGAAAAAGAAAAAAAACTCAGTAGTCTCCAGTGTGTGGGTTTAGGACAATTTATTCCAGCAGACACATGCCAGGAAAGACTGGTTGGCAGGAAATCACGGCTCAGAAGGAGGATCATGCAAGGTCCACAGTCTGACCCCAGAGGAGAATAGGCTTGTGGGGTGCCTCTGGAAGAGATGTGATGGTGGGTTTGGGGCCAGGCTCCTGCCATCATGTGTCACCCTTCTGCACCTCACTTTTTGTCATTTCCAGGTTGGGCCACTGCTCTGCTTGGCGGGGTCATAAAGGATTCTGCTGGTATGCATCCACCCCGTACTACAGCTGAGGAAAGTTGCTGAGAGTAGGGTTTACTCTGAGTAGGTTTATAAAACTAGACATCTCGTGCTGAAAACTCTTACTAGGTCACGTCCCTCACGGAGCCATAAAGGCCTGTCCATACTGTCAGAACCTGTGGGGAAGGAGAAGCTCATTTTATCTGCAGAGAAGGGACCTTAGTCCTTTAGGAAAGTTCTCAGGGTTTGCAGAGGTAAATCGGGCTATAATTCCCCATCTTCTGTCCATCTCTTCAAGGGAGAATAGTGTGCTTCTCTTGGGAGGTTAGAATCCTTTAAAGATGTCACTCTGCACCTTTGAATCGCAGGATACAAAGTGGTTTCTCCCACCTTAATTGGTCTCTCTCTGTCCACGTCTCCATCTTTCTTTCTCCCCTGAATTACTACGGTGGCCCTGTCACTGGTCTTAACATCTCTGGCATACCCCCTCACCTCCTTCACCATGCTGAGACTGCAGAGATCTTCCCAACACGCAAGTCTCATCAAATCAGACCCTGGCTTCAAACCCTGCAATGGTTTCCAATGGAAAATTCTTGGAGATTTTACCACCTGGGCACTATCTGCCTTCCTTCTCATTATTCTGCAACATCAGCTCTCTACCCACCACGAGTGCTCGAGCACACACACAAACACACACACACACACACACACACACACACAGTGCCAACTATCACACACCATTTATTTCTCTGTTTCAGCTCTACTGGATACCCCATATTCTTCTTTAAGATCTATGACCTCTTGCATTTTCTGACTTGGGGTATCAAGATGCAGAGACCCCGTTTGGCTCCCCTGGGTGTCCTTTATAAACATCCTGGAAGAAAACCGCCTGAAACGTTTGGTACAAATGAAGTGTGTGATCTTCTCATTAGTTTCTTTCTTTCTTTTAATCATCCTAAAAGGAGTCTCGTAAGTCATGCTTAGGATTTACTGTGGATGCATAGTAATGAAGCCAGTCTCCCGATTTAGCAACACTCCTGGGATCTCTCCGTCTCCCACCGCAGGGCGCAGATGCTGTGCCCGAGATCAGATCATGGTGGAGGCTTGGAAACCAGGGCTGCCCTGTGCATGACTTCAAGTGGGAAGGCCAGACAAAGTCATGTATTCAGGGAAATTTCCCAAGTATTAACAGAGAACAGAGGCCAGAATGTCAGGACACTGGGTTTATACTGACATTTTACTTGATTGCTGTAGAAAATGGAATTAGAAAGCCAAAGATCTCCATTAAATAAAGAGAGGGAAATCTTTTATTAATACAACGGCTATTGTTTCCTAGAAGAAATTATTCTTAAAGAGATACTATAAAATCTTCAGGGGCCAGGCACTATTCTAGATGCTGGAGAAGAGAGAAGTAAACAACACAGACCATGTCTGCACAGTCCTGACGCAGGACTGGGAGAAAATCAATAGCCAAGTAACTATACATTGTTCAGTCAGCAAATGATAAGAGCTGGGATGGGAAAAAAAAAAAGCAGAAGTAAAATGATAGTGTATGATGGGACAGGGTGCCTGTTTATGAGGGATAGTCAGGGAAAAAAAAACTCTTTGGAAGGGAAATGAAGTTTGTTCAGGTGGAGGGGACCATGCAGGAAAGGAATCAGCAAGTGCCAAGGAAGGACAAGGAGGCCAGTGTGACCATGTGACGCGAGTGGGAGTGACGCGGGATCAGAGAAGAAGCAAGTGCTGACTTCCCGTGGACCTTGAGGGCCACAGTGAGGACTCTGGGTGCTGTGGAGTCAAGGGAAGCCACAGGAGGATTAGGGGCAAGGGTGACATGGTGGGCTGATGTTTTCAGGGGGGTGCTCTGGCTTCTGTGTGTGGAATGTTGACTGTGGAGGGAAGAGAGCAGCAGTACGGACACTGATGAGGAAGAGATCACAGGTCTGTGCAAGATGCTCACACAGCTTGGACTAAGACGTCAGTGGTGTGGGGTGTGAGGCGTGGCCCGACTCAGAATGGATTTTGGAGGCAGGTTGTTAGGACTTCCTGTTGGATGGGATGAGAGTAGGAGGGAAAGAAAGGAGTGAAAGATAATTCAAGATATGTGTCCTGAGCAAACGGACGAATGGTGTCGCCGTTTATTGAGAGAAAGACACAACCAGATCTGCAAAATTGGGGTGAAAATTAGGAATGTGCTTTGGATAGTTTAGGTCTCAGAAGCTTATTAGGTACGATAGTGGAAATGCCTACTGGGCAGCCATATATGCAAATCTGGAACTTGGGGTGAAGATCAGGACTGGAGATTTTTTAAGGTGGGTAAATTCAGGGTGTATCTCAGAATTAATATTATGGGTTTTAATTTTTAAAAGACCTTTAGGGTATAAGGATAGAGAATGGAGGAGGGCTGATGTGTTAGAGCAGAAGGGAGAAGAGAGTACTGCAGAAGAGACTGAATGAATAGCCGACATGCTAGGAAGAAATATGTCACCTTGTAGGGTTCTAATGTACCCTTGTGGGGTTCTGAAAGTCACACGAAAAAAATGTTTTAAGAAGGAGGGAATAAAAAATAATTTTTTTTTAATCACATCAATCAGGGGGCACCTGGGTGGCTCAGTTGGTTGAGCATCTGACTCTTGATTTCAGCTTAGGTCATGATCTCAGGGTCGTGAGATCAAGCCCCGCGTTGGGCTCTAAGCTCAGCATGGAGTCTGCTTGAAGATTCCCTCTCTCTCTCTCTCTCTCCCTCTGCCTCTACCCCCACTCTCTCTCTCTCTCTCTCAAAAAAAAAAAAAAAAAAAAAAAAAAAGAAATCACATCAGTCAGAATGGCTACTATTTAAAAAAAACAACATAACAAGTGTCGGTGAGGATGCAGAGAAATTAGAACACTCATTCACTACAGATGGGAATAAAAAATGGGGCAGCTGCTGTGGAAAACAGTTATCATGGTTCCTCAAAACATTAAAAATGGAACTACCATAGGATCCAACAATTCCACTTCTGGGTATATATACTCAAAGGACTCAAACAGATAATTGTACACCTATGTTCATGGCCACATTACTCACAATGGCCCAAAGGTGGAACCAACCCAAGTGTCCATCAACACATGAATGGATAAACAGAGTGTGGTGTATCCATCCAATAGAATGTTATTCAGCCACGAAAAGGAAGGGAATTTGGACACCTGCTACAATATGGATGAAACATGAGGACATTCTGCTGAGTGAAATAAGCTAGTCACAAAAGGACAAATATTGTATCATTCCAGTTATATGAAGTTCCTGGAGTCATCAAATCCATAGAAAGTAGAATGGTGGGTTCCAGGGGCTGGAGGGAAGGAGAAATGGGGGGGCTATTTTTTGACAGGTACAGAGTTTCACTTTTGGAGGATGAAAATAGTTCTGGAGATAGATGGTGGTGATGTTTGCATGATGCACACACACTTAATGCCACTGAACTGCACTAAAAAAGTAACCCATGCTAAAAAAAAAATGTACACTCGAAATTTTTAGCCAAAATTATAAATTTTCTGCTATGTATATTTTGCCACAATAGTTTTTTTAAGGACGATTTATTTTTCAACAAATATGCTGGGACAATGGATATCATTTTTTTTTTAAAGAACAACTTAGATTCTTATCTCACACAATAAACAAAAATCAACTCAAAATGGATTATAGTTCTAAATTTAAGAGCTAAAACTGTAAAAGCTTTTGAAGAAAATGTATGAGAAAATCTTATGACTTTGGGTTAAGCAAAGACTTCTTAAATATGACATCGAAAGCACATAATCCATAAGATTAAAAAATTAATAAATTGGACTTAAAAATGTCTCTGAAATGACACTGTTTATTTCTTTTTAAAGATTTTATTTATTTATTTTTCAGAGAGAGAGAGAGAGAGAGAGAACGCACAGGCAGGGGGAGTGGCAGGCTCCCCGCTGAGCGGGGAGCCCCATGCAGGACTCGATCCCAGGATCTTGGGATCATGACCTGAGCCACCAAAGGCAGCTGCTTAACCAACTGAGCCACCCAGGCATCCCTGAAATGACACTGTTTAGAAAGTTAAAAAAAAAATCACGGGAGGAGAGAAAATACTGGCAAATTACATATCTGAGAAAGGATTTCTATCCAGAATATGAAGAACTTGTGTAATTCAATAATAAGACAAACAACCCAATTAAAAATGGGCAAAGGAATTAAACAGACAATTCATCAAAGAAGATATATGAATGGTTAATAAACTCATAAGGAGATGCTCAACACAATTCATCACTGGGGAAATACAAATTAAAACTGTAATGAGATACAATTAACATCTACAAGAACAGTTAAAATCCAAAAGCTTGACCACACCAAATGTTGAAACCCTAATGCGCTGCTGGTGGGAATGGATAATGGTATAACCACTTAGAAAACAGTTTGGCAGTTTGTTAAAAAGTTAAGTTTAAACTTACCAAAAGATCTATCAATTCTACTTCTTTAAGATCTATTTATTTATTTTAGAGAAAGAGAGCGAGTGAGTGGAGGGAGGGGCAGAGGGAGAGGGAGAATCCTGAAGCTGATTCCCCGCTGAGCACAGAGCCCAACACAGAGCTCAATCCCAGGACCCTGAGATCATGACCTGAGCTGAAATCAGGAGTCGGCAGCTAAACCAACTGAGCCACCCAGGCTCCCCCTATCAATTCCACTTCCAACTATCCACTCAAGAGAAACAAAAAGTTATGTGCATACAAAGACTTGTAGGAACATGTTCATAGGACTGTTATTCATTAGGGCCAAAAAGTAGTAACCATCCAAATGCCCATCAAGTGGTGATGGGAGATCACTGTGATATATTCACACACTAGCAACATTCACACTATCTAGCAACGCAAAGGAATAGATTGATACAGATTACAACTTTGAACCTCCAAAGTATTATGGTGAATGAAAGGACACATACTGAATGACTCCATTTGTACAAAATATTCACAGAAGGCAAATTTATACAGATGGAAGATCGATGGCTATTTGAGCTGAGGTGGGAGTGGGGTCTGACTGCAAATGGGCACAGGGGACTATTTCCCGGTAATGGGCATGTTCTTCATCTGAATCCTGGTGATGGTTGCACAACTTTACACATTTTCTAAAAATCACTGACTTGCACACTCACGATGGGCACATTTAATGGTGTGTAACTTATACCTCAATAATGGTGCCAAAACTTTAAAAAAAAAAAAAGATTTTTAAAAGGAGAGGGTGCTGTGTCCTAAATGCTGCTGGAAGACATGCTAAGAAGAAGACAGAAGAGGACATGTTGAGCATTTGTACCCTGACGAGAAAGGTTTGACCCTTAACTTTATAAGTTATCTGCCTCCTAACATTACAAATAGCCCATATGCACACCAGATGACTTAGGACAGAGAATTCAAACAAAAAGAAAGAAAAAGAAAATCACACATAATCCACTATTAACATTTTGGGTGATTCCACTTTTGAAAACTTTTGTAACATTTTGGCTGATTTATTTCCGAACTTTTATATAAAAAGGGAATAGAAGTTAATGTAATATATGTATAGTGATTTGTACCCTTCTTTGGTTGTTATCTACATGTTGTAAACATCACTCACTGCCAACAAATATATTTCTTTTTTTCATCTTTTAATTTTTATTGCATGTTATTCTCCATATTGCAGAACAGATATATTTCTATAGCATTGTTGTGGATGTTTCATTATCACCGATTGCCTATGTAATCAATATATCATCGATGTGATGTATCTATGGTAATTTTATGATCTGTAAGTATGACCAGCAATATGTGTGTGTGTGAGAACAAACTCATAGGAACCCTCACCTCAGACTTGGTCCATTAGCATTCGAAATGTCCTAGTATGAAAACAGCTTAAGGTTGGCAGATCAAGGTAAGGGATGTTAGTCATACCCAATGGGGAAAAACTGAGAGCTGTCCCCCTAAGGTCAGGAACAAGACAAGAACATCCACTCTCACCACTTCTATTCAACATAGTTTTGGAAGTCCTAGCCACAGCAATCAGGCAATAAAAAGAAATAAAAGGCATCCAAACTGGTAAGCAAGAAGTAAAACTTTCACTATTTGCAGATGACATGATACTCTATATAGAAAACCCGAAAAACTCCACCAAAAAACTACTAGAACTGATAAATGAATTCAGTAAAGTCACAGAATACAAAATCAACATGCAGAAATCTGTTGCATTTCTATACACTAATAATGAAGTAACAGAAAGAGAAATTAAGAAAACAATCCCATTTACAACTGCACCAAAAATAATAAGATGCCCAAGAAGAAACCTTTCACCAAAGAGGTGAAAAACCTGTACTCTAAAAACTATAAAACATTGATGAAAGAAATTGAAGATGACACGGAGAAATGGAAAGACCTTCCATGCTTATGGACTGGAAGAATAAATATTGTTAAAATGCCCATACTACCCAAAGCAATCTACAGATTTAAGGCAATCCCTATCAAAATACCAAGAGCATTTTTCACAGAACTAGAACAACAACAACAAAAAATCCTTAAATTTATATGGAACCACAAAGGACCCCAAATTGCTAAAGTGGTTTTGGAAAAAAAAATTTTAAAGAAAGCTTATGTTCACACAAAACCCATAAAAAATATTTTAGCCAATTCACGTTTCTTAAACACCATTATTTCACCAGTGAAAATCCACTTTTAGCATTTGTTGTGTTAATTATAACCAAAGACCAATGTCTCGACCAAAGACATTGATCAGAGGTAAAGATAACCAAAGACCAATGTCTTGACTAAAGACATTGATCAGAGGTAAAGATAACTAAAGCACTTCTCTTAGCTCTTTCTGGCAGTGGGCTTCCTGATTAGAATACTAGCTCACCACTCCTGGGGTGTGAATTCCTGGTGAAAGCAAGTAAGTACAACTAAGGTAAAATCTAACACACACATAACTATGGTGAAGTACCCTGTTTCATGAATCTAAGCCACCAAGGGTTTTAAGATACACTATTATTTTATGCATCTCTTACAAAAAGTAAAATGGTATCAATTACAATTTTAAGACACTACTGACTGTAAGATACATCCTGGTATCAGAAACGTTAAAATGTGAAACAAAAATGTGTGTCTTAGAGCTGAAGGCAGAATTAAAACTAAGTGTAAACATCGAAACACTGGATTACAGTGGTCCATGTGTTAGGCTCTGTCCAGATATGGTTCCATGTCATTTCCCCCAATGATGTAGAGAAGGGCCTCCCCATCTGACTTCTAGTTCTTCAAGCAAAATCCAGTCCCTTGGTCCCCCTTCTCCTACCCTTAAAGGAATTTTTCTCTGATGGACTCAATGTCTATCGAATAACGTTGTTCGAATAACTTTGAACTTAGAAAGGAGTGTTTCTCAAACTCTGGGTTGTAGAAGCCCTTGGGTTGCTTGTTAAAAACGCAGATGCCCTGTGGCCATGGGGTCCAAGGTCATTGGAATTCGGGGAGGTGGTACCAGGAATCTGCATTTTAACAAGACTTTCCAGGATAGTCCAATGCATATCAAGGCTTAAGGACAACTACCCTGAAAGAAAAAAACGTGACTACTCCAATGAAAATGCTCTCTTGCAAAAAAAGGAAATTAGAAACATCACAGACTCATCAAAATTTAGAACGCACACCACACTTTGCAGGACAGGGATAATAAATTGAGGCAGAAACTGGCGAGATGCTCACCAGACCAATTTCCCTCTGTGAACAAGTTATATTACATTTTCCAGACTTCTGAGCAGTGGTGAGAGACATCCTTTTGAATTCTGGCCAGTGAAATATGGGTAGAAGGCATACTGACCACATTCAGACTTGGCCCTAAATGTCCTATGAGATTCTCCACTTTTACGTTCTTTGCATTTCAGCCATCAGAACACTGAAGATCTGGCTATGTTCTTAGAGTAAGGAATCAATGGTACAATCAAAAGGAGAAAGGATTTTGAGTAGCTGGGAAGAGAGCTCTAACGTATAAAAATCAAGGGGAATTTGGTCCCACAGTGGGGAAGCCATGATGGGTATGCTTAGCCATATTCCGTCTGGTCTACTAGTGGATGCGTCTGTCCCCACTTACGCCCCACTCCGGAAAGGTACTAGCTCAAGAGACTTTCATGGTAAATCAAACCAGGAAAATTATCATCAGGCAGACAACGTGTCAGGGAAGGAAAGGACAACCATTAGAGTAAGTTCAAGGGGATAAAGGAGGTAAAAATTAAGAGAATCGAACACCTCAAACAAAGCGGGGTTCTGGGGAAAGGCTCTTAGGAGAATTTAGCAGAGGGAGAGCTGATGTTCATCCGCTAGGCACAGGTTTGACTGGTTAATCATATCCAGTTTCTAGACTGACTGGTATCTGACCATTCTGATTGGTTGGTGTCAAGGACACAAGGAGGGAACAGTTGGTAAATATTCTATTCCCATTCTCCCAGATGGGATGGGGGAAGAGGGCACACAGAAAGAAGGCAGAGTATCTGGAGTGGCTTTTCAGAGCTGCGAGCACTCAGCAGACAAGGGAATAGCTTGGAGGAGGAGCTCACGAGAATCCTCAGACAGCATGAGAGGGCTTTGGGAAGCCTTGTCTATGGACAACTGCCTTGTTCCATAATGTGCGATTCCCAGCCTCCTCCACCCATGTTCTGGCCCCCTCCAAACCCCCATGGTGGAAGATTCCGGTATGCAGTTCTGTGTTACCAAATGCATGCCGAGCAATCAACTAAGTCGGTGGCGGGGTGGGGGGTGGGGGGGAGGGATGAATTATGGAGGGTCTCTTGGCTTTCAAAATAATGCAGCCATTTAAATCACCGGAGGAAGCCAAATGGCTGAATTCTGATTATTCTTTAGAATTCTTAGGAAGCAGCCTATGTAGTGTGCAAAAGACCAGGGAAGGAGGACTGTCTGGGAAAAGCCCCTGTGGTCAAACTCTCTGCCAAGAACTGACAGCAATAACTAAAAGACAGAATTCATTAGTCTCTTTCTCTTTCTTTCCAGATCAGTTGCCAGTTTTCCCAACACCATTTGTTGAATAATCTACCCTTGGCTTGTGATCTGAAATGCCAACTTCATCGTGAAATGTATTCTCCTATGTTCTTGGATCTACGACTGAGGTTGGTATTTTGTTTCTTTTTATTCTCTGTGAAGTACAGAGCTGGAAATATATCTCTGAAATCAAACCAATCAATTACATTATTCAGATCTCCAGCCTCCCTATTTTTGCCTATTGATCTGTCAAGGATTTAAAGAAGTATAATAACTTCCTGAATTTTCCCATGAATATCAAATATTTTGCTTTTATATGTTTTGATGTAACATTATTCCCCAGATAAAAGTTTGTGTCAGTTACATACTTACCGTGAATTGTAACTTTAATCAAAACAAAATGAGGCTCCTAGTTTTCAAGTCATAACCACAAAAGGTGGGTTGGTTTCCGTTTCTTCTCAAAATCATGGCAAACAACCAGGAGAAACGGAAAGGTAAATTCCATCATTGATGAAACCAGACTTCTACGGCCCCAAATAATATCACTTATACGAAACAGGAACGTGAGTGACTGCTAACTGGCTTAGCAATGAGAGAAAGTTCCATGGCCCTTATAGCAGAAGGGGAACTGGTGAGAAGTAGGTTAGTATTGCTTAACTGGAGTGCTGGAAACCCTTAGGAATTTGGAGAAAACAAATACCAAAGAAGCCAGAGGTGAGGTAGGGCTGACAACCAGAGGATTATTCGAAAGTTTCTGTGAGAAGCAATTAGATCCAACATCCCCTACCCTACCCAGCACTATCCTACACAGACAAGGGGGCCAAGGGCAAGTGGGCCCTAAATGTGCCACTTTCACTGGTTGATTATTTTAAATAAAATTTACATAAGAGTCAGCCTGAGCAGGAAGGAATTTCAGACCCTCCTCCGTGCCCCTGAAAGCAGGAAATAAATCTCCGGTGGGAAAGGTGTCCTCCCTGTACTAGGAGGTAAAGAGACCTCTCCTCATCCCCAGAGGTGGGACATTCAGAGCCCACCAGTGTCTATAAACAACCCTTGCTACTTTTTACTCATTTACTCCCCCAGCCCAGATTCGGTTTAGAATTCCTCACTAACTGAAGCTCCCAAAGTTGAGTTTCCTCTGTCCTGTCAATTCCTCACGGATTTACTGTCTCTGTCTAAAAAGTATAAAAATGGCCCGCCTTGGTCATTTCTTTAGGTCTCAATTTCATTATCAGGTCTCCATGAGCACGAAATAAAACTGTATTTTTTTCCCCTGTTCATCTGTCTCATGTCAGTTTAGTCCAGCTGGAAGATCAAGAGTCAAGAAGATTTTTTTCCTTCCCTTCAGCAATTGTCCCCCAAAATAAAGCAAAAGACAAATGCTTTAAAAAATGGAACCCGAGAGCCTTTATTTTTTTTTATTTTTTTATTTTTTTAAAGATTTTATTTATTTATTTATTTGAGAGAGAGAGAATGAGAGAGAGCGAGTACATGAGAGGGGGGAGGGTCAGAGGGAGAAGCAGACTCCCCGCCGAGCAGGGAGCCCGATGCGGGACTCTATCCAGGGACTCCAGGATCATGACCTGAGCCGAAGGCAGTCGCTTAACCAACTGAGCCACCCAGGCGCCCACCCGAGAGCCTTTAAACTCAGAAGCATTAAGGACAGAATAGGGTTGGGGTGAGTATGGGGAACTGAAGACCAGAGAATTAGGCAATAGTCTGTTTACTGAGTTTCCCACCAGCCTCTGAATTCTGGGAGTGAGCCTTGGAGAAACCACTCCTGTCTGCACACAGCCCCAGAAAAGATCTACCTACACGACATCCAGGTTCCCAAGGCTCCCAAAGGAAAAGCCAGGTGGCCAGGTGTTTATCGTATGATGGAGTTAGTAACTTTAAGGATATTGTAATCAATATCCTCAGAGATAAGAAAATGCAGTGGGTCTGTGAAATGGGTATGGGATGCTGTTTATGAGGGGACCAGAAACAGCCTTTGGAAATTAAAAATGTGACAGCTGTGATGAAAAGTTCAGCAGAGAATCCGGAAAACAAAGTTGGAAGGTCTTGAAGAAAGAAGAACAGGATTGTTGAATAAAAAAAGGGGGATTAAGAGGTACAAA